>NC_135822.1:15615175-15964965 GCF_964213995.1 Mustelus asterias | reverse complement strand
CAATTTTCATTTTTAAAACTATCTCACAGCTGTTCAAAACACTTACTTTTGGTGATAAACCCTCATTTCGGTTGTATTAATCAGCCTGTATCAGGCTGCACTCTAAATATATCGAGGGATTCTTTTTAAAGCATTTTTTAAATAGTTGCCTTTGAACGCTGCCCAATTGTGTGTGTTTTGGAAGATGATACAAATAAAGAAAGCTGGGGTGTGGGGGGGCGGGTGGTGAGGGTTAAAACAGGTCCGGCAGCGTCTGTGAGGAGAGAATAGAGCTGACGTTTGGAGTTCAGATGACCCTTTGTCAAAGCTGAATAAATACATGGTGGGGAGTGGGGGTAGGGGTGGGGAGTGGGGGGTAGGGGTGGGGAGTGGGGGGTAGGGGGTGGGGAGTGGGGGTAGGGGTGGGGAGTGGGGAGTAGGGGTGGGGAGTGGGGGTAGGGGTGGGGAGTGGGGTAGGGGTGGGGAGTGGGGGGTAGGGGTGGGGAGTGGGGAGTAGGGGGGGAGTGGGGAGGTAGGGGTGGGGAGTGGGGTTAGGGGTGGGGAGTGGGGGGTAGGGGTGGGGAGTGGGGGTAGGGGTGGGGAGTGAGGAGTAGGGGTGGGGGTGGGGAGTGGGGGGTAGGGGTGGGGAGTAGGGGGTGGGGAGTAGGGGTGGGGAGTGGGGAGTAGGGGTGGGGAGTGAGGAGTAGGGGTGGGGAGTGGGGAGTAGGGGTGGGGAGTGGGGTGGGAGTGGGGGGTGGGGAGTAGGGGTGGGGAGTAGGGGTGGGGAGTGAGGAGTAGGGGTGGGGAGTGGGAGTAGGGGTGGGGAGTGGGGAGTAGGGGTGGGGAGTGGGGAGTAGGGGTGGGAGTGAGGAGTGGGGTGGGGTGGGGTAGGGGTGGGGAGAGGGTGGGGGGTGGGGGGTAGGGGTGGGGAGTGAGGGGTAGGGGTGGGGAGTGGGGAGTGGGGGTGGGATGGGGGGTAGGGGTGGGGAGTGGGGAGTAGGGGTGGGGAGTGGGGGTAGGGGTGGGGAGTGGGCAGTAGGGGTGGGGAGTGGGGGGTAGGGTGGGGAGTGGGGGGTAGGGGTGGGGAGTGAGGAGTAGGGGTGGGGAGTGGGGGTTGGGGATCACACAGTTAGCGAGAGTGAAGACATTGAGGGACATGCAAACTTGTAAATTGGTTACATCACTAGTCCCTCAGTCAATGTAGGACAGCAAGCATTGTGATGCCCTCTGCGGTTGAACAGCCTGCCAGTCCGTCCTGTGCAGGCTCACCATAGAATCCCTACAGCGCAGAAGAGGCCATTCTGCCCGTCGGGTCTGCACTGACTCCTGAAAGAGCATCCCACCCAGGCCCTCCCCACCATCCTATTTGCACAGACAATTGTCTGTGAAAATTGAGCCGGAGATAAACTCTAACCACCCCCCCCCCCCCCCCCCCCCAGAAAGTGTCTGCTCGCCGGTTCCAGTGCAGAATGAAGTACAGTTTGTCTGGGCACATTGAGATGTGAGCCGACTGCAGGGAGCGTGTAACAGAAGAAAGCAGTGTTGCAGTGTATACAGAAAGCTCCAAAATTGCCTCGGAATGAACTGCATTTGCTCTCCAGTTGACAGTGACACCCGGGGAAGCGATGATTTAATTTGCCGCTCTCCCCCGTTCCTCTGTTGTGAAGCAGTTTTGACCCGATTAATTTAACATCCATCCTTCACAATGAATGAATGAATATTCAGCACCTCCATTCTGTACAGCGGCGTTCAATCAGGTTTGACTTTGTGCATTGGCCACAATAGGGAGATGGTCAGAGTTCCCCACTGACAATCAGTGCAGTCCAGGGCATGGACTGCGGGAATGGTTTAAATACAAGATCAAATTAAACTGCCTTGCTTTTCCTTCTGAAATTAAATATTATTAATCATCACTGTTGTTTGCCACAAAACCTTTGGAGCTGCAGGTTATTTCCACAGACACTGCAGCATAGTCGAGGGTTCGCTCTGGAGAGGTGCATTTGATAAATGGGATAAGCGTTTGCCATTCTCTCCAAATATCTCTCTAATCATGAATCTCTCCCAATTATTCCCCCTTCCAATTTTGCCCCCTTGCTGACGATTCAAGTCCATAAATGCCATCAGCCCATGAACCTTCCCTACTTGCCATTGTTCATGAGTGGCACAGTGGTTAGCACTGCTGCCTCTCAGCGCCAGGAACCTGGCCTTTGGTCACTGTCTGTGCAGAGTCTGCACGTTCTCCCCCGTGTCTGCGTGGGTTTCCTTCGGGTGCTCCGGTTTCCTCCCACCGTCCGAAAGATGTGCAGGACTGACTGGCCATGCTGAATTGCCCTTTAGTGTCCCAAGATGTGTAGGTTAGAGGGATTAGCGGGATAAATGTGTGGGGTCACGGGAATAGGGTGGAGGGGAGGGCCTGGGTGGGATGCTCTTTCAGGGAGTCAGTGCAGACCCAATGGGCTGACTGGCCTCTTTCTGCACTGTAGGGATTCTATGGTGAGCCTCCACAGGGCTGTTCAACCGCAGAGGGCATCACAATGCTTGCTGTCCTACACTGACTCAGGACTAGCGATGTAACCATTTTACAATTTTTCCTCGTGTTTGCGAAGTCCCTTAATGTCTTCACCTCTTGCTAACTGTGTAATTCCACCCCCCCCCCCCACCTCCCCCCCACCTGAGCCAACGTGTTTATTTGGAAGTTATGGAAAAATAATCCAGAGCTCTCAAATGCACCTCTCCAGAGTGAACTCTCGACTATGATGCAGTGGTCCAAGGAGTGGCAACTTGCCTTTAATGTGGAAAAGTGTTCAGTTTTAACGTTTATTTTATTCGTGTCACAAGTAAGGCTTACATTAACACTGCAATGAAGTTACTGTGAAAATCCCCTCGTCGCCACACTCTGGCACCTGTCCGGGCACACTGAGGGAGAATTTAGCATGGCCAATGTACCTAACCAGTACATCTTTCGGACTGTGGGAGGAAACTGGAGCACCCGGAGGAAACCCACGCAGGGGGATAGTACAGACACCACATAGACAATGACCCAAGCTGGGAATCAAACCCGGGTCCCTTGCGCTGCGGCTCAGCATTGCTAACCACTGTGCCACCGTGCTGCCTCATTCAGTTCTCCATTTCAGCCACAATAACCCTAATTCACAGCACCATGTCGATGGCCAGCCTTTAGCACATCCAAACACTGAAAAGGATTTGGGTGTAACTGTTACGGGCAGATAATGTTTAACGAGTGCGGAATGCATCGGGATGCCAGTGTTTATCTTAAAGTCTATAAGCAGCTGGATACACACAGCGGCACGGTGGCACAGTGGTTAGCACTGCTGCTTCACAGCTCCAGGGACCTGGGTTCGATTCCCGGCTCGGGTCACTGTCTGTGTGGAGTTTGCACATTCTCCTCGTGTCTGCATGGGTTTCCTCCGGGTGCTCCGGTTTCCTCCCACAGTCCAAAGATGTGCGGGTTAGGTTGATTGGCCATGATAAAATTGCTCCTTAGTTTCCTGAGATGTGTAGGTTAGAGGGATTAGTGGATAAAATATATGGGGGTAGGGCCTGGGTGGGATTGTGGTCGGTGCAGACTTGATGGGCCGAATGGCCTTTTTCTGCACTGTAGGATTCTATGATCTATGATCTGGAGTAGGCTTCCTCGGTCAGAGAGATGTACAGCTTATAAAGAGAGTGCAAAGAGCAGGAAAATGGACGGCGTAGAGGGAACACCTTATGACGATAAGGTGTTTAAGAATTCTTGGATGACAATTTTTAGAGAAAAGACTGATTTTTGATTTAGTTGAAGTTTGTGAATTGATACTTGTCCTGTCTACACTTCCCGCTGCCTTGGAAAAGCACCAGCATCACCGAGGACCCCATGCACCCCGGACATTCTCTTTTCCACCTTCTTCCATTGGGGAAAAGATACAAAAGTCTGAGGTCACGTGCCAACCGACTCAAAAACAGTTTCTTCCCTGCTGCTGTCAGACTTTTGAATGGACTTACCCTGCATTAAGTTGACCTTTCTCTACACCCTAACCATGACTGTAACACTACATTCCGCACTCTCTCCTTTCCTTCCCTATGTACGTTCTATTTTGTCTTTTTAGAGTGCAAGAAACAATACTTTTCACTGGTTCATGTCACACTATCTGTAAGCCCCACAACTTGCCTGGGCTTGCAAAATCTCACTAACTGTCCTGTCTGTAGACAATACACATCTCTTTAACCTGTGCTTAACGCTCTCTTCACTCACATTATCTGTACCTTTAAGACTTGGTTACCTGTAAAGACTCGCATTTCAATCATTATTTTGTAAATTGAGTTTGTGTCTCTGTATGCCCTGTTTGTGAACAGAACTCCCACTCACCTGACGAAGGAGCAGCGCTCCGAAAGCTAGTGGCATTTGCTACCAAATAAACCTGTTGGACTTTAACCTGGTGTTGTGAGACTTCTTGCTGTTAATACATGTGACAATAATAAATCAAATCAAATCAAGTTGCTGTATGTTGGATCTTCCCATGCGCAAATTGCTTGTTGACTTTCGTATCACACGGTAGTGTCTACACCGCACCATGTACTTTGTTTGTGAAAAACATTAGAATGTCCTGAGGTGATGAAAGGTACTGCAGAAATATAAGATCTACCTCACCGCCACATCTCTGGAAACTGTATTGTTTCTGTATAAAGTAGTCAGTTACCGTGTCTTAGTCATGAATATGCTAATATCAGATACTGCTGTTAACAGAAAGAGGTCTGTTTCTCCTGCTGGGTTTGTGGCCTGATTAATAAAGCACTCCCTGTGGAGTGGAAAGGAGGCCATTATTAATCAAAGATATGTTACATAACAACAATGCCCTCACACATCACAGCGTCGGAAAGAATTTCAGCTGTACATGTAGCAAAGAGAGAATGAACTGCAAAGTGGGAAATTCCCTCGACACTGCATGCGAAAGAGCATCGTAATTTAATTATTTAAATTCACACAGATTGGCAACTTGAATGCCTGGAGGGCTGAACACCAGAACAGGGCCTTGTGCCTGTCCCTTCCGGGTGAAGCAGCGTTTATCTTGCAGCTCTGTCAATTTAGTCGACTGTATTTGCTCCTCCCATTGCGGTCCCCTCCACACTGCGGAGACTAAACACGGACTGGTGCCGGAATTTTACCGCCTGGTCCGCCCGAGGCTCGTAGGATCCCACCCGAGGCCGACGGAGAATGCCGTCCTGCCAGCCTCGCCCGCCCCGATTCTGGGGCAGGCGAGGCTGCGGAACACCTTCGCTCAGTCCGCAAGCATAACCTCCGCACCCACCCCCAACTCCCCCCACTCCCCGACCTCCCCGTCCTCTGCCATTTCAATTCACCACCTTGCTCTCGTGCCCACATGCCCCGTCCTTGGCCTGCTGCACTGTCCCAGTGACGCCCAACGCAAACCGGAGGAACAGCTTCCGATTCGGCACTTCACAACCTTCTGGGTTCAACAACGAAAGCAGAAAATGCTGGAAAACCTCCGCAGGTCTGACAGCAGCTGTGGGAGAGAGAACAGAGCCCATGTTTCGAGTCTGGATACCTCTTCCTGTTCAGACTCGAAACGCTGGCCCTGTTCTCTCTCCCACAGCTGCTGTCAGACCTGCGGAGATTTTCCAGCATTCTTGATTTGATTTATTATTGTCACATGTATGGGATACAGTGAAAAATATTTTTTCTTGCACTCCAAACAGACAAAACGTACCGTTCATAGAGTACATAGAGGAGAAGGAAAGGAGAGGGTGCAGAATGTAGTGTTACGGTCATAGCTAGGGTGTAGAGAAAGATCAACTTAGCGCGAGGTAGGTCTATTCAAAAGTCCAATGGCAGCAGTTCTTGAGTCGGTTGGTACGTGATTTCAGACTTTTGTATCTTTTTCCCGGTGGAAGAAGGTGGAAGAGAGTACGTCCGGGTTGCATGGGGTCCTGGATTACTTGGTCGCTTTTCTGAGGCAGTGGGAAAGGTGGTTTGCACAGCAGCCTCACAGCGTCAGGGACCCGGGTTCAATTCCCACCTCGGGTCACTGTCTGTGCGGAGTCTGCACATTCTCCCCGTGTCTGTGTGGGTTTCCTCCGGGTGCTCCGGTTTCCTCCCACAGTCTGAAAGACGTGCTGGTTAGGTGCATTGGCCATGCTAAATTCTCCCTCAGTGTACCCGAACAGGCGCCGGAGTGTGGCGACTAGGGGATTTTCACAGTTACTGCATTGCAGTGTTAGTGTAATCCTACTTGTGACACTAATAAATAAACTTTAAAAACTTTAGACAGAGTCAATGGATGGGAGGCTGGTTTGCATTATGGATTTACAGCATCCGCACTATTTTACTTCTATTAGCAGTTGAGCCCGTCGCTGAACTCAGTATTCTGGGATTCACCCTATCATCCTCTTACAGAAATTGCTTCAATTGGCCTGTCCCATTTCCAAAGGGGCAGTTCAGTCATAGAGCAGTACAGCACGGAAACAGGCCCTTCGGCCCAGCCGGTCTATGCCAACCATGGTGCCCTTCCAGCTAGTCCCAGTTGCCCGTGTTTGGTAGAGAGACGCTGAAATCATAGAATCATTGAATCCCTACAGTGCAGAAGGAGGCCATTCGGCCCATCGAGTCTGCACCGACCATAATCCCACCCAGGTGCTATTCCCGTAACCCCACATATTTATCCTGCTAATCCCCCTGACACTAGGGGCAACTTATCATGGCCAATCCACCTAACCAGCACATCTTTGGACTGTAGGAGGAAACCGGAGCACCCGGAGGAGACCCACGCAGACACAGGGAGAACGTGCAAACTCCACACAGACAGTGACCAGAGGCCAGAATTTTTGAATGGACTTACTGATGCGCGACCGTACTGTAGGGTTACACTCCTCAAGTGGACCATGAAGTTAAGTCCGAGAAGTATTGGCGCACAAAGGTGCGGCAACACTAGGAGCTTGAAACGCTCGTAAACTGTGCCTTGCACCGTTAAAGTTACCATGCAACTCCCTAGCACGGTGACAGACCGGGACCTCGATGCCATAGAAATTGTCTGTTTGACAGGTTGAATCCGGAGTCCACACCGCTTCACAGCGTCTGGGTGGATAAAACTCTCAGTGCTCCCGCTGTCAAACAGACAATAAATCAAGTGGTCATTTACCTGGATGTTCATCATAGATTTGTCAAGTCTATGAGGCTTGGCCTAGTCCAGGATGATCGACGCCACCGTTGGTTCATGAGCGCCACTGCAGGCAGCTGAAATTGACAAGGATGACCCCTGCTGGTCGTTCGCGGTTGGTGCCGACCAACATGGCCGCTCCCAAAGGTTGCACGTGGGTGATGGCGCCAAACTCAGTGACCCCTGGTGGTCACACATCTCTGACTCCGTCGACCGTAATGGCGTCGTCCTGGCCTCGCACGTGGACGAAACCCTCGACGATTTCGACGACAAAGAACCGGGCTCTGAGGAATCACAGGCCGCACTGCTGTTCCTAGATTTGGATCGGCACACTTTCGAATAGTGCCCCTTCTTACCGCAGGCGGAGCACAACACAGCTTTAGCGGGACATCATTGCCGAGTATGCTTCGCTCCCCCACAGAAGTAACACCGCGGGCCGCCCGGAGCTGCTGCCGTCGTCTGGCCCGAGTGTGAGCACGCCATTACGCAGCATTTCGAACCCGAGGGACGAGGAGGGATTGGCGACTGCTCCTGCCACGTTGACTCCACGTGGTCTTCAGGATACAATACTAGGCTTTTGGAGGCCATCTCCAGCATCTCCGCTAGCTCTATTGCCTGGGTAAGGTCAAGGTTACCTTTCTCCAGTAGTTTGAGTCGAATGTACGACGATCCGACTCCCGCCACAAACGCATCTCGGGCGAGGTCGTTCATGCTCTGCTCAGCCGACACAGCTTTGCAGTTACAGCCCCTGGCTCGCTGTAGGAGCTCATTCGCGTATTCCTCCATCGTTTCGCCAGACTGCCGTCATCGAGTGGCTAAGAGGTAACGAGCGTGTATTTCGTTGGGCGGTTTGATATAACGCTTCTTCAGAAGCTCGAGGGCCTTTGTGTAATCAGTGGCCGCACGGATCGCGAGGTAGACAGTGTCGCTTACCCTCGCATGGAGGACCCGGAGCCTGTCATCATCTGTGGTGACCGCTGCGGAGGCTGCCAGGTAGTCTTCGAAACACTTCAGCCAGTGGTCGAAGGTGTTAGAGGCGCCCACCGCACGTGGATCTAGTGTAAGGCGTTCAGGCTTCAGTATCTGCTCCATACTCTCTTTTTTTTTCTTCTTCGACGAGAGTTTATTTACAGCAAATAAAATTGATGCGCGTTATCATACACGAGGCTTGATGCTCAGGAAATAAAGGCTTTTATTTGCTGTAACAAAGCAACTACCAATTATATACACGATCCCAGACTGAGGGGTCCCAGCCAGAGCATGGACCTTTATACCTCTCCCAGGAGGCGGAGCCCGACTGGGATGTACCACAACACTACAATACAAAGGTGTAACAACCCCAACAGCAACAAGTAGAACAACCCATCCCTAACCCAACAGCAACATATGTACATACTTGTAGTACTGGCCAGACCCTGGCTCAATACTATCCAGTGGGAACCAACGATGGTTCACCACACTTACCTCACATTAAGTTGATCTTTCTCTACACCCTAGATATGACTGCAACACTACATTCTGCACTCTCGTTTTCTTCTCTATGAACGGTATGCTTTGTCTGTATAGCGCACAAGAAACAATACTTTTCACTGTATGTTAATACATGTGACAATAATAAATCAAATCAAATCAAATCAAAGAATCGAACCTGGGTCCCTGACGTTGTGAGGCAGCAGTGCTAACCACTGTGCCACCGTGCTGCCCCCTATGTTACCAAGATATCCGACACACAGGGTACAGTTTCCCTGTGAGCTGCCAATTGATTAGAACACAAGATTGCAGCAACATTGATGGACCGACAGGAGGAAATTTAGAAGCTGTGATGAGTTGAGGTAACGATTGGGTTTTAAAAGTCGGTAAACTGTTGCAGGACAGGAAGATTGAGTTTAAAGTTTATTTATTGTTTTATTTATTAGTGTCACAAGTAGGCTTACATTAACACTGCAATGAAGTTACTGTGAAAATCCCCTAGTCGCCACACTCCGGTGCCTGTTCGGGTACACTGAGGGAGAATTTAGCACAGCCAATGTACCCAACCAGCACGTCTTTTGGACTGTGGGAGGAAACCGGAGCACCCGGAGGAAACCCACACAGACACGGGAGAACGTGCAGACTCCGCACAGACAGTGACCCAAGCCGGGAATCGAAGCCGGGTCCCTGGCGCTGTGAGGCAGCAGTGCTAACCACTGTGTCACCGTGCTGCCTTTTAGGGAGAGGAAACAGAGGCTGGCCTCGCCGGCAATGTCCACATCCTTTGCACGGATATTAAAATTTCTCCCTGAGGTCCTCCATCTTCCTCTGTTTCTAACATTTACTGGATTATCCCGAGAAAGATGCAGTTGTCTCCGTCTCATCCATTCCTGGTGTTTAAGTATTCCACACTCCACCATTCCTGTGGATAACAAGATTTCTCGGGAATTTTGAATTGTCGACTCCTCACAACACATCTCATTCTGTGATATAAACACAGCTCAGGAACAGCAAGACACGCTGGCCAATTTCAGAAAGATGTTTGATTGAATTAATCACTCCAGATTCTGCCCTTTCTTTGTGAAGCTCTGTACAGCTCACGCAAACACAAAGGCCAGAATTTTATCATCCTGGCTGCCACGGGAATCAGAGCGGGCGAGGGAAAGACCATGGAAAGGTCCGTTGACCTCGGGTGGGATTTTACAGTTTCGGGATGAGCAAGGCCGTAAAAATCCCACTCATAAAGTCAAACCGTTCGGCTCCATTGCATTATTCTGCTGGGGCTATCAGTGATTCCATGAGACCATAAGACATAGGAGCAGAATTAGGCCACTCGGCCCATCGAGTCTGCTCCGCCATTCAATCACAGGTGATATTTTTCTCATCCCCATTCTCCTGTCTTTTCCCCATAACCCCTGACCCCCTTATTAATCAAGAACCTATCTATCTCTGTCTTAAAGACACTCAATGACCTGGCCTCCACAGCCTTCTGCGGCAAAGAGTTCCACAGATTCACCACTCCCTGGCTGAAGAAATTCCTCCTCATCTCTGTTTTAAAGGATCATCCCTTTAGCCCGAGGTTGTGCCCTCTGGTTCTAGTTTTTTATACTAGTGGAAACATCCTCTCCACGTCCACTCTATCCAGGCCTTGCAGTATCCTGTAAGTTTCAACAAGATCTCCTCTCGTCCTTCTAAACTCCAACGAGTACAGATCCAGCGTCCTCAATCGGTTCCTCATATGACAAGCTCTTCATTCCAGGGATCATTCTTGTGAACCTCCTCTGGACCTTTTCCAAGGCCAGCACATCCTTCCTTAGATATGGGGCCCAAAACTGCTCACAATACTGGGGTCTGACCAGAGTCATTTACAGCCTCAGAAGTACATCCCTGCTGGGATTCCCCTCCCATGTTGATGGTACCCGTGACTGGGACAGATCATAGTGCACCTTATAAAATAAAAGCAACTTACTGCAGATGCTGGAATCTGAAACCAAAAGAGAAAATGCTGGAAAATCTCAGCAGGTCTGGCAGCATCTGGAAGGAGAAAAAAGAGCTGACAAAGGGTCATCTGGACTGGAAACGTCAGCTCTTTTCTCTCCTCACAGATGCTGCCAGACCTGCTGAGATTTTCCAGCAGTTTCTCTTTTGGTTTCATAATGCACCTTATCTCATTTACCCACGTTCTTGCTGCCTTGCTCATGAGGGGGCGTGACCATTGTTATTCCTGTTAGCCCAGTCATTCTATTCTAGTCATGTTATTCTTTCACAGGATGCACCAGCATTTACTGCCCATCTCTAATTGTCCCTTGAGAAGGTGGTGGTGAGCTGCCTTCTTGAACCGCTGCGATCCATGTGGTGTAGGTACACCCACAGTGCTGTTAGGGAGGGAGTTCTAGGATTTTGACCCAGTAATAGTGAAGGAACGGTGATATATTTCCAAGTCAGGATGGTGAGTGGCTTGGAGGGAGACTTCCAGGTGGTGGTGTTCCCATGTATCTGCTGCCCCTGTCCTTCTAGATGGTAGAGGCCACAGGTTTGGAAGGTGCGGCCTAAAATGTGGTGAGTTCCTGGGGTGAATGTTGTAGACGATACACACTGCTGCCACTGTGCGTCAGTGATGGGAGGGAGTGAATGTTGAGGGTGGTGAATGGGTGCCAATCAATACATCATCCAATAAGTTTAAAGAATGGATCAGTGCCTATTTCTTATCTTCCTACAGTTATTGGGGTTATCAACCTAATCATTACCGCTTGTATGAATCAACCCTTAAAAGGTCCAGTATTAGAGAAGGCGGTGATGTCGTGGCATTGTCACTGGACTAGTAATCCAGAGACCCAGAGTAATGCTCTGGGGTCAGGGTTCAAATCCCACCCTGGCAGATGGTGAAATTTGAACTCAATAAAAATCTGTAATTAGAAATCTACTGATGACCATGAAACGATTGTCAATTGTTGTAAAAACTCATCTGGTGCACTATTGCCATTTGGGAAAGGAAATCTGCCGTCCTTACCTGGCCTGGCCCACATGTGACTCCAGACCCACGGCAATGTGAATCATAGAAACCCTACAGCATAGAAAGAGGCCATTCGGCCCATCGAGTCTGCACCGAATACAATCCCACCCAGGCCCTACCCCCATACCCCTACATATTTTACCCATTAATCCCTCTAACCTACGCATCTCAGGACACTAAGGGCTATTTTAGCAGGGCCAATCAACCTAACCCGCACATCTTTGGACTGTGGGAGGAAACCGGAGCACCCGGAGGAAACCCACGCAGACACGGGGAGAATGTGCAAACTCCACACAGACAGTGACCCAAGCCGGGAATCGAACCCAGGTCCCTGGAGCTGTGAAGCAGCAGTGCTAACCACTGTGCTACCGTGCCGCCCTATATGTGGTTGACTCTCAAATGCTCTCAAGGCAATAAGTGCGGGTGCTGGTGTTTCCAGGCACCTGCTGCCTTTGTCCTTCTAGATGGTAGAGGTCGCAGGTTTGGAAGCCAACGACGCCCACACCCCATGAACGAATACAAAAAGCATTAGGGGAGTAGCCAATTCCTCATGGTTTAGTCTAACTCTGAGTCTCTGCTGGGATTTTCTATGGGATCTGTTAGTTTTGGTCTGGGATTCCTGGTGTTGTTGACTTTATGATGTAATGCCGGAGTTTCTGGTTGGATGCTGGGGTTTCTGGTGGGTTTTGAGCTGTGCTTTCTGCTCCTGTCGAGAGTTTTTCTTTTCTCAGTCCCTTTACATTTTCAAACTGCAGTTTAAGATTAATTTTTCTTGCGAGTTGGACAGATAACCAGTGCAGAGACAAAATACCCTGCCTCTGATATTTATAAACTCTGATTCTCAGCACTGACAGGACAGATTCCAATATACTATCCTCCCCACCTTTACTGCCAACACATTTTTGGTTTTATTTGCAAACATTATTCTTGAATATTGTCCTATCAAAATACTCAGACACCTAAATCAATAAGAGAGAATAGGGCAGAGTATTGTTAACAATCACTTTATCTCACCTCACACAACACAATCACTTGGGCATCGCTGTATCTTATATTGGATCCAATCCAGAAAACAAGAACTCACAAGTGAAATATTCTATCAGGATTGCTCAAGCCTGATCGGACTTGGAAACTCAGAATTAAATAGCACTTCATTCCTCAACTCTCCCAGACATTATCCTGAAAATATCCTACAACGTGCAGTTATATGCAAATAAAAAGTACATGGATCAGCACTTGAAAGTGGAAATAGTGTAGATTTAGTGCACTTTTATCAGTGCAGACATAGAAACGTAGGAATTAGAAGCAGGAGTAGGCCATTTGGCCCTTCGAGCCTGCTCCGCCATTCATTTTGATCGTAGCTGATCATTGAATTCAATATCCTGATCCCCCCTTCCTCCCATTTCCCTTGATCACTTTAGCCCCAAGGGCTAAATCTAATTTCTTCTTGAAATCACACAACGTTTTGGCCCCAACTACATTCTGTGGTAGTGAATTCCACACATTCACCACTCTCTGGGTGAAGAAATTTCTCCTCACCTCAATTCTAAAAGGTTTACCTCTTATCCTCAAACTGTGACCCCTAGTTCTGGACTCCCCCACCATTGGGAACATTCTTTCTGAATCTACCCTGTTTGATTTGATTTATTATTGTCACATGTATTATCATACAGTGAAAAGTATTGTTTCTTGCGTGCTATACAGACAAAGCATACCGTCCATAGAGAAGGAAACGAGAGAGTGCAGAATGTAGTGTTACAGTCATAGCTAGGGTGTGGAGAAAGATCAACTTAATGCAAGGTTAAGTCCATTCAAAAGTCCTGGTAGCAGCAGAGAAGAAGCTGTTCTTGAGTCGGTTCGTACGTGACCTCAGACTTTTATATCTTTTTCCTGAAGGAAGAAGGTGGAAGAGAGAATGTCCCGGGTGGCATGGGGTCCTTAATTATGCTGGCTACTTTGCCGAGGTAGCGGGAGAATTTTGTAAGTTTCTATGCGATCTCCTCTCACTCTTCTGAACTCCAGTGAATATAATCCTAACCGACTTAGTCTCTCCTCATATGACAGACCTGCCATCCCAGGTATCAGCCTGGTAAACCTTCGCTGTACTCCCTCCATAGCAAGGGGCAGACATGATGGGCTGAAGGGCCTCTTCTGCACTGTATGACTCAATGACTCTATGTTAACAATTAATGTCAGAGGAATCCATTTCTCAGAAAGGAAAGAGGAAGCAGTTTCCAATGGCTGCCTTGACCAGAGTTGCTGGGACATTAAACCAGCCATCTCCAGTAGTCTGTGCCTCCTATACTTTCCAGCAGATGTTGGGTGGAATTCTCCCTCCAAAAATTCTAACTGTTGAATTCAAGTAGAAACTGGAGTAAATCCCACTGTTTTTTTTCAGCAGGATTTTCAGAATGAATTTCCCACACTCTGTGCATCACAGAGTGTACCAGCGCGAATCACATTAAAAATCCAAGGGAGGGGCCTATTCCTGCTGGAGAGGCTAACAACATAGCGTCGAGCGGGTCACTGCGCATACCAGGCAAGCTAACCGGTTAAATGTGCAGTCACAGATGGGAATCTCTGAACAGATTAAATCATAACCATTAAAAAATTGACACCACTGATCAGTCACTTAGGATTATGGGATGTTAAGTGCCATCCTTACACAAATGACAATTGGATCAGTACCAAAGCACCAATTCACTGTAATTGAGTGAGTTTTGTACTTAACTAGTGTATAATGGTCTCGCTGTTTAATATTTGTTTAATGTTATGGGATGTCCAGGAGAGTTAAATTCCTGAAACTCTGAGGGTGGAAAGCAGGTAAACAGTCTGACTATGTTGAAGTGTAACTTTTTTCCTGCTAATTACTTGTAAAAGACAGACTTTACAAATTTGTTCTCGTCAAAATAGCAAGCATTTAATAACGAAGCTCTGCATGCAGAAGATGTCTAAGACTTGAGGTCAGAGAGCACTTGGTACGGCTGCTAATTCCTCCACGAAGTCCGCAGCAGCCCAGAACTGCTGATCTCAAGCAATCCGATAGCCTCAGCCTCCGAGTCGCCGGATTACAGGCGCGCGCCACCGCGCCCGGCGACTGTCTTTTACAAGTAATTAGCAGGAAAAAAGTTACACTTCAACAACTAGACGGGATTTAAGTTGGCCAAGATTCCAAAGCATTCAGCTTTGACACAGGGTCATCTGGACTCGAAACGTCAGCTCTTTTCTCTCCTTCCAGGTGCTGCCAAACCTGCTGAGATTTTCCAGCATTTTCTTTTTGGTTCCAAAGCATTCCTTTGGCTCCAGATATTTACCGGTGCAGGGGGTGGGTTGGGGGGGTGGGGGGATGTCTTGATTTGATTTATTATTGTCGCATGTATTGGGATACAGTGAAAAGTATTGTTTCTTGCGCGCTATATAGACAAACCATACCATACTTGGAGTACATAGCGGAGAAGGAAAGGAGAGGGTGCAGAATGTAGTGTTACAGTCATTGCTAGGGTGTAGTGAAAGATCAGCTTAATGCAAGGTAGGTCCATTCAAAAGTCTGACGGCGGCAGGGAAGAAGCTGTTCTTGAGTTGGCTGGTACGTGACCTCAGACTTTTGTATCTTGTCCCTGACGGAAGAAGGTGGAAGAGAGAATGAAGGGGGAATGTGGTCCTTGATGAAGGGGGGAGTGGGGCAGACGGGGACAGGGTAGGTGAGGGGAAACGGGTGTCTATTGGTAAATCCTCCCCCTATTCCATTGCCCCCTCTCAACATCAAGGGCTTGTCTCATGTCTTGGCATCCCCATCCAGTGTGCCTTTATAAATCTGGCATTCACTCTCGGGGGAATTGGGCTGGCACTTATTGTTCCTCCCTCGTTGGCCCAACAGAGGGCAGTCAAGGGCCGACCAGCCTCTTATCAAAGTCCGACCAGGGTCTTGCTGAGGTTTGACCACCGGATTTTGTAACCTGTAGCCGCACAATAAACACTGCCATCTGAGAAAGGAAGGCGGCCACATCGTGAGAAATCCACGATGGAGTCTCGGGCTGCCCTTCACGAAATGTAACTGCGACCGTGCCGACGTGAATCACATCTCAGTCGGTCTCAGGAAAGGTCTCTGGCATTGAGCCTTGAAAAAGGCGTCACTGGAAGTGCTCCGAAGTCCCTGTATTTTAATCACGGAAGCCAAGAAAAAACAATATCTGCTGACTGATTTCCCCAATGGTGGCAGCAGCCAGTGGCCCCGGCAAAATGAAATCAGTGATTGATCAAATGTGGATGTGTTTATCCCGCAGATTCTCCATTGTACCCCAGCCCTTCACTCCATCGGAACGATATTTTCCTTGCTTTGTCCATTTTGAAGGTGTTGACTCTTATTGGCTGACAGGTCCATGGGCCCATCTCCTTATCTGGACGGGACAGTGCGAGCGTCATTCACCAGTTGGGATTCGACATATTCCTGAAGGTTCCATCACATCGCCTCCCGCCATTATCCGGCCCACACTTCCATCCCCACGTCGCTCAGCCTTCCTCCACCAATCGGAAAGCCAAAAGACTCATTGTCCAATCGGATGATGCTCGACTGTCAGCCAATCAGCTTTCCCCCCTCCTCCACATTGTCAATATTTAATATTTGGTGAAGGAAATCTATCTGTGTTTAAATGTCCCGCTGATATTCCTCCCGCGTCGCACTCAGCAGTCCCCAGATCGCCAGTCCCTCCAGGAATCCAGGCCAATCCTGGAAAGTTGGCAACCCCACTGATGGGGCAATGGCCATAATTAAGACCACCCGCTCTCTGACTCCACCCCCGACTATCAGAGCTATTCTGCTGTTGAAGACCTCACCCTGCACCGGCTGATCTAAATTTCTAAATTGGCTCCGGGTTAAGCAAGGTCTCAATTTTGAACTTCTCATCCTGGGTTTCAGATCTTTTCATGGCCTTTCCCCTCTCTGTCTCGTTAATCTCCTCTCGCTCCACAACTCGCTCAGGGCTCCTCCAATCTGGCTGCCTGCGTACCTCAGATTTTGGTCGCGACACCACTTTGGCAGCCTGGGCCTTCAGAACTGGAGTTCCGTCTCTCTCCCTCTCCCTCTGCCTTTCCCTTTCCCTCACCCTCTACCTCTCCCGCTCCCTCTCCCTCTCCCACTCCCTTTCCCTCGCCCATTCCCTCTCCATCTCCCTCTCCCTCTTCCTCTCCTGTACCCTTTCCCTCGCCCATTCCCTCTCCATCTCCCTCTCTCTCTCCCCCACCTCAATATCTCATTACTTGAGATGTTAAGTTTTGATTGATAATGCAGCACGGTGGCACAGTGGTTAGCACCGCTGCCTCACAGTGCCAGGGACCCGGGCTCAATTCCAGCCTCGGGTCACTGTCTGTGCAGAGTCTGCACATTCTCCCTGTGTCTGCATGGATTTCCTCCGGGTGCTCCAGTTTCCTCCCACAGTCCAAAGATTTGTGGGCCGTGCTCGCCCCAAGACCGGAAAATCCTGCCCAAGGTCAAGGGACCTTTGCATGGTCCGTGTCCCGCCCACTACGGTTCCCATGGCGGACAGAATGGGAGAATTCCACCCTTAGTGTCCAAAAATGTGTAGGTTAGGGGGGATTAGTGGGATAAATACATGGGGTTATGTGGATAGGGCCTGGGTAAAATTCTCTGTTACAGGATCAATGTAGACTCGATGGGCCGAATGGCCTCCTTCTGCACTGTGGGGATTCTCAGATGCTCCTGTGATGCGCCGTGGGAGTTTTAATTGGATTATAGGAGCTTTCGGAATCCAAATTGTTGTTGTGTTACCCCCAAAACCTTCTGGTGTTTCGCACTAAGCCTCGCACTGATGTGTACATCCATGGAGGAAGTGTTGACGTCACAATCCTGACTGATTGTTCATCAGTCTGCGGGTCCTCTCATCTCCTCACATTCAGAGCAGAGGGTCTGGATACAACAGACAATCACCCACGAGGCACCTTGCTTCCTAAACGTTCTATTCCCTCCATATTTTCTTTCCCTCCCCAACCCCTCTGTAATCCGATTGTCGCCGAGAGCCCCGTTGTTTATTCCAGGTCCAGCACCATCCGACTTGCCTGTGGATTGAACCCCTCAGGCCCCCTCCTGGGCAGAGAGGTGGCTGGGGCCAGCGGAGGGAGGGAAAGGCAGATGACGCACTTGTCCCTCAGGCTGTGTCGTAACAACCTCTGAGTAGGCCGACAAATTTCACAACAGATTGTTGGATCTTTATTAATGTGCAAATTGGAACATGCGGAGAGGTGGAAGGTGGACTATTAATAGCATAGCTCCTGGCTATATCAGACCTTCTGATTTAGGCTAAGTGTGGCATGAGGCCCAATAGCCTGAATAAAGAGACTCAGACACACAGTCTCAAGGAAAAGCCTGGAACAGGGAGCTCCAGGTTTAAAATACCTGTCTGAGCCAGCATTCATCTGACTACCTGACTACTGTCCCCCACCTAGTCCCCAACACCCCCCACCCCCACCCCGTGCCAACTCACCTTCCACTTAACTAGTTACAATGGCAGGGTCTACAGAGAGATCATCTCAGAACTCACTGCCATGAATCAAAGGGAACATCTCTGCTGCTGTCAATGAAATGTTGCGCACCTTGTCCTATAGCTTTGTTAAAGATTCGATTAGTTTGTGTCAAGGTGTTGATATATAGTTTTATGTGTTGGTGTACATATGTATGTGTGTGTATGTGATGTGGCGATGCCGGTGTTGGACTGGGGTGGGCACAGTAAGCAGTCTCACAACACCAGGTTAAAGTTCAACAGGTTTATTTGGTAGCCACTAGCTTTCGCAGTGCTCCGTAAGCTCGTGCTACCAAATAAACCTGTTGGACTTTAACCTGGTGTTGTGAGACTACTTACTGTGTGTATGTGGAGGTGTCTGTTGAGGTGTGTGTGTGTATGTGCATTTGTGTGTTAGTATGTGTGCGTGTGTGTTAGTATCTGAATTTTGTTCTTCGTGTGTGCGTGTGCATGTATGTGTGTGTGTGTGTGTGTGTATGTGTGTGGAGCTGTGCGGAGGTGTGTGTGCATGTACATCCGTGTGTTAACATGTGTATGTGTGTGTTAGTACCTGTTTGTATGTGTTAGTATGTGTACGTGTGTGTGTTACTATCTGTATTTGGTCGTGTGTGTGTGTTCCTATCTGTGTCTGGTGGCATTGAGAACAGTTTCATAAAACACATAGCTAGCCTCTGTCTTTCTGAAATAAAATCAAAACTAACGTCATCACATTTTCCTTCTATCTTTGTAATGGGTTAACGTCAGGAGCACCTAATACTGATGTAACCACTGATAGAATGTCACACATTAAATAACTGGAATCTGGAGAGAAGCAGAGGCTCATGTCGAGTTACTGAGAATGGCCTGTTCCTGCTTCTATCTTTCCATGATGAAGTCCTCCACGTGGAATTAAGCATTGGAAGAAATTTGATCAGAGTGAGTAAAATTTAATAAGAGGAAACAAAGATTATGGGGGGAGGGGGAGTTGTGGGGTAATGCATGTGGCAGGGTCAGGACTGCCGGGGGAGAGGGGGCGTTGGGGAGACCGGGGTGGTTGGAGAGGCAACGATGCGGGCTCGCGGGGTTGGCCAGCAATCAGGAGGCCGGCACTGCACATGCATCGAACTCGGCTCTGACAGATCAGCACATGCGCAGTGGCCCGCTCAGCGCTATGCTGCCGGCCTCTCCAGCGGGAATAGGCCCTGCTCCCTGATCTTCAGTGTGAATCTCGCTAGGGCACTCTGCAGTGCACAGAGTGTGGGAGATTCACTCTGAAAATCACGCCAAATAAACCAGCAGGAGTTACTCCCGTTTTCTCACGAATTCGGCACTTGGAATATTTTTGGGAGAATCATCCTCCACATGAACGCATGGGTTCATTTATAAAGGAATCGTTCTTGCAGAGAATTCTGACCATGAGATTCTCAGAAAGGAATTAATAAATGATAGTATAGTGTTGGGGTCTGAGATAAAACCCTATCAGATCTCTTGCAAATGAGAGATGATCTCATTCTTACAAAGGCAGTGCAAATAAAGTAAAGTTTATTTATTAGTCACAAGTAAGGCTTACATTAACACTGTAATGAAGTTACTGTGAAATTCCCCTAGTCGCCGCACTCCAGCGCCTGTTCGGGTCAATGCACCCTAACCAGCAGGTCTTTCAGACTGAGAGAGGAAACCGGAGCACCTGGAGGAAACCCACGCAGACACAGGGAGAACATGCAGACTCCACACAGTCAGTGACCCAGCGCGTCCCTGGTGCTGTGAGGCAGCAATGCTAACCACTGCGCCCACCGCCATCTTGAGAAACTCTCAGTGTGACGGGAAAACCCAGTACAAGCGGGAAGAATTCCCAGCAGGGAGAGCAAAATGCCACAGCTGTGGAAATTCAGGACATTTTAAAATTGCACACTGATCTAAAGTAACAATCTCCCACAGAACAAAAGAAGACACAACAAAACAAAATCAAATCCAAAAAGTGGAAGAGCCACAGATAAAAAAAAACCTTTCTAGGAGAAGTTAATGAAACAGAAAATAATTACTGGAGCCCTAAATTAAAAGTTGTTGGTCACCCCACTGAATTCAAGTTAGACACTGGCACAGGTGTTTCAGTATTATCTGATAATTAAAGTGGCTTAAAAATGTCACATTACAGCCATCCTCCCATCCAGTTGCAAGGCCCAAGAGGGATGACACGGAAAGTCCAGACCAACACTTGGTGAGATTGAGAAATATGAATAAAGAAATTATTGAACCGGTGTATGGGATGAAGAACAGCAGTCATCAGTATTGAGCAGAAAAGCATGCTTGCAGTGGAGGCTGATTTACAAAGTTGACGAGATCATTGTTGAACAATCCAGTAATGCTTCCGGAAATGAATTTCCACCCCTATTTTCAGGCTTGGGAAAGCTGAAGACAGACTATCTCATAGCCATGAGGGCAAATGCTAAGCCTATACATCTCTTCACAGCGAGGAAGGTCCCTCACTTATTTTAGTCCAAGTCAAGAATGAGAATGAAGGAAAATGTAATTTTCATAATTATTTATAATTAGATTGTAGTTTAGTTAGTCAAATAATCAAAGAATGCCAACTCAATATGGTTTCATGCTGAATTCCAGCACTCCAGCTCAACCCATGACTTGGTCTGAGCATCACACTCAAACATGACAAGGGACAACAGCCATTTGCCCTTAAGACAGTGATGCAAGACTGGGAGGCAATACCTTGTGGCATTATCGCTAAATTATTAATCCAGAACCTCAGCTAAAGTTCTGGGGACCCGGGTTCGAATCCCACCATGGCAGGTAGTGGTATTTGAATTCAATAAAAAATATCTGGAATTAAGACTCTACTGATGACCATGAAACCATTCTTGATTGTCGGAAAAACCCATCTGATTCGCTAATGTCCTTTAGGGAAGGAAATCTGCCGTCCTTACCCGGCCTGGCCTACATGTGAACCCAGAGCCACAGCAATGTGGTTGACTCTCAACTGCCCTCGGCAACTAGGGATGGGCAATAAATGCTGGCCCAGCCAGCGATGCCCAGGTCCCACGGATGAATAAAAAAAACAATTACTGGTATGGAACAAACCACTTCCCGAGCAAGTAAAATGATCATCTCCATTCTCTAAATTCATAGTCCAATTGTGCAAAGGAAAACAAGTGTTAGCCGGAACCTTAGCAACATTTAAGAGGCACCTGGGTGGGTACATGAATAGGGAGGGAATAGAGTGATACGGACCGAGTAAGGGCAGAAGGGTTTTTCAGTTTAGTTCGGGAATTATGATCAGCACAGGCTTGGTGGGCCGAAGGGCCTGTTCCTGTGCTATACTCTTCTTTCATAGAAACCCTACAGTGCAGAAGGAGGCCATTCGGCCCATCGAGTCTGCACCGACCACAATCCCACCCAGGCCCTACCCCCACATATTTACCCGACTCTAAGGGGCAATTTTTAACCTGGCCAATCAACCTAACCCACACATCTTTGGACTGTGGGAGGAAACCGGAGCACCCGGAGGAAACCCACGCAGACACGAGGAGAATGTGCAAACTCCACACAGACAGTGACCCGAGCCGGGAATCGAACCCGGGACCCTGGAGCTGTGAAGCAGCAGTGCTAACCACTGTGCTACCGTGCCGCCCTTCTTTGTCCTTTGTTTAAAGCGTTTAGCCTTGTGAATTAAATTAGTGCAGTTTAACTTGTGATGACTAAAAGGAGTCACTTTATTTCACAGTTTGTAACCATGTACATTTAGAATTAAACTCTGTAATTAGCTTTTGTAATTCTTTTCTTCGTTCAAAGTTTAATATCTGTTAGTTGAATGTGTTATGTTATTTTTAGCACACCAGCCACTTTTAGACATTGGTTTTGTGTGTATTTTAGATAGACTTTGTGTAATTTCTGTAATTTTGTAAGTTTTGCTTATTTTTAATTGACTTATACCAAGCACCGACAGATACAATAAATAAAAACAACTTTACCCCTCTATCCTTTTTTTTTTATACATTCGAGGGGCATGGGCATTGCTGGCTGGACCAGCATTTATTGCCCAGCCCTAGTTGCCCAAGGGCAGTTGAGAGTCAGCCACATTGCTCTGGGTCTGGAGTCACATGTAGGCCAGTCCAGTTGAGGACGGCCGATTTCATTCCCGAAAGGACATTAGTGAACCAAAAGTGTGTAGGTTAGGTTGATTGGCCATGCTAAATTGCCCCCGAGTGTCAGGGAGATTAGGAGGGTAAATGTGTGGGGTTGCGGGGATAGGGCCTGGCTGGGATCATTATCAGTGCAGGCTCAATGGGCTCAATAGCCTCCTTCTGCACTGTAGTGATTCGATGAACCAGATGGGTTTTAATGACAATTGACAACGGTTTCATGGTCATCGGTAAATTCTTAATTCCAGATATTTTTTAATTGAATTCAAATTTCACCACCTGCTGCGGTGGGATTCAAACCCAGGTCCCCAGAACATTAGCTGAGTTTCTGGATTAATAACCTAATGATAATACCACTAGGCCATCACCTCCCCACCACCCATAGCCTTTGTTTTAAAAGTAAAGTAACTCATTCTAAGTGACTGCAGAGAGAAGTAACACCAACCTTCAAATGACCGATACAAAACACTGAGTCACTGACAAGAGTCAGTGATTTAATGAGGATCTTGTTCCAAGTGAACCAGCCTGAAATGATGGGTATCAATAAGGAGAGCGTGACAGCTTTTTCTCTCATCCTGAACAAATAGATATCATTAAAAAAATTTATCTGAGTAAATAGTCATGAGGAACAGAAACAAAGTTGAGTGAGAGAGATGGTTCCACAGCTTAAAGAGCCAGACAGTCAGCTGTGGGCAATGACATCACTAAATGATCATCACCCTCTAGAAACCAATTAGAAACTGATCACGAAGACCTGGACCAATCACAAATTGATCGCATACCACTTAACCCAATGAGGAATTTGCCTTGTCTTCCTTCGGCCAATCAGAATGCAATAACACCGTTGATCATGTGGGTTGTGGCTTGGAATGAGTTCATAAGCAGAAGTTTATACTCAGTAAGTCACGCAGGGGATTGAACAGAGACCGAGGGCAGGATTTCCCAGCTGCGCTTGCCCCAAGACCAGAAATTCCCGCCTGAGGTCAACGGACCTTTACGTGATCCTGCGCTCCCCCCCACCCCCCCCCCGCCCCCGCCCCCACCCGCTACTATTCCCATAGTGGGCGGGACAGGAAAATTCCATCCTGCGTGTCAACCTGCGCCCAAGGCTGAACTGGAAAGTGAGAGCTGGAGTAAGCTAGTCAAGTCCCATCCTGACTTTAAACGGTATTAATCTACAACTTATTAAAGATTTACTTACTTCACCAAACTGTCCCCTGTTGCCTCATTGACCATGATTAGAATGTCAGTTCCAATAATACTTAGAGCTGACAGCACGTTACGACAAGGGGACATCTCTCCAGTAATCACACCAACAATTTGGTGTTGTGAAAAGGTCACGGTCAAAAGGCCAATGGTTCAGTTAGAATCTGTGCCGGCGGGATGAAGTTAAACAAATCAGTGGAACACAAGATCCATCTAATGGCACCAGTCATTGGAAGTCTTGTGCTATCAGCAGAAAGCACCCTCTTCACAATATCGGTGGTCGGTGCAGGCTTGATGGGCTGAATGGCCTCCTTCTGCACCGTAGGATTCTATGATTCTAAAATCAGGTGCAAATAGTGGCTTTTGGCAGTTATCCCCAGGTAAAGAATCCAGATGGTTAAATACCTGTGTCATCTCATGTGGTAAGGAGTCTAACAACACCAGGTTAAAGTCCAACAGCTTTATGAACCTGGTGTTGTTAGACTCCTTACTGTGTTTACTCCAGTCCAACGCCGGCATCTCCACATCATCTCATGTGGTCATTATTCTTTTAACATGTTACCATTCTGGAATTGCTTCTGCACCCGGCACATTCCCAAGGACAATGGAGTGAATTTTCCCGTTCCACCCACTACGGGTGAGGGGCGGATCATGGAAAGGTCCATTGACCTCGGGTGGGATTTTCCGGTTTTGGGGTTGGAGCGGCTGGAAATGTCTCAGTCTCTGGAAGGTAATGGAATGTGGAATGTGGATGACGTTTTTGTGTATGGTTCATTGAGGAAGGACGTGATAGTCGAGCGAGAGCAATCCTAAGAGTTCTACGGGAAGCGGAGTTCACATTAAACGGTATTTGCAAAGCCAATGTTAAAACCCTTAGGGCACCTTGTGCAAGCTTCATAATGAACTGCCGACCCACAGAAAACAAACGTGGTTAAAGAGTTCCCAAAACCTAGAACCATCGCGGAATTACAGATATTCCTTGGGATGGTCAAGCAAGTAGGCAAGTTCCGACCTTATGACAGCTGTTAAGATAAGGTCAGTGGTGGCATTGGAACAAGGAACAGGAAAATGTTTCCGATAAGATCTAAAATCACCTAATTTCACCGGCTAGTCACCAGCTCTGCGATCCAGAGCAGCAACAATTGTGACTGTGGATGAATCGTTGTTGGAGTTGTGGGTGGACAACTCCCCAAGTCCTGAGGGACTGCACCCAAGTAAAATAGCTGCTACATTGGATTTTATTTTTCTAACATTCCCAAGATTTGGGGAAAGTTCCAATTATATTGGAAAATAGCAAATGTAATCCTTGATTCGGAAGGGAAGGAGAACGAAAGCAGGAAACTACAGGCCAGTTAACTTAGCTTCTGTCATGTGGAGGATTGCATGCCCTGTCTTGTCAGCCTGGATCGGAAATGTCTCAACTTGTTGAGACTCTGAATTGGACTTGATTTGATTGAATTGGAAAAGTATTTTTAAAAATCTGACAGCCATCACAAACACACAGTGTGTCCCACTCTCTGATCCCAGCTCCCCCGTCACTAACACACAGTGTGTCCCACTCTCTGATCCCAGCTCCCCCGTCACTAACACACAGTGTGTCCCACTCTCTGATACCAGCTCCCTGTCACTAACACACAGTGTGTCCCACTCTCTGATACCAGCTCCCCTGTCACTAACACAGTGTGTCCCACTCTCTGATACCAGTTCCCTGTCACTAACACACAGTGTGTCCCACTCTCTGATACCAGCTCCCCTGTCACTAACACAGTGTGTCCCACTCTCTGATACCAGCTCCCTGTCACTAACACACAGTGTGTCCCACTCTCTGATACCAGCTCCCTGTCACGAACACACAGTGTGTCCCACTCTCTGATACCAGCTCCCTGTCACTAACACACAGTGTGTCCCACTCTCTGATACCAGTTCCCTGTCACTAACACACAGTGTGTCCCACTCTCTGATACCAGCTCCCCTGTCACTAACACACAGTGTGTCCCACTCTCTGATACCAGCTCCCTGTCACGAACACACAGTGTGTCCCACTCTCTGATACCAGCTCCCCTGTCACTAACACAGTGTGTCCCACTCTCTGATACCAGCTCCCTGTCACTAACACACAGTGTGTCCCACTCTCTGATACCAGCTCCCTGTCACTAACACACAGTGTGTCCCACTCTCTGATACCAGCTCCCCTGTCACTAACACACAGTGTGTCCCACTCTCTGATACCAGCTCCCTGTCACTAACACACAGTGTGTCCCACTCTCTGATACCAGCTCCCTGTCACTAACACAGTGTGTCCCACTCTCTGATACCAGCTCCCCTGTCACGAACACACAGTGTGTCCCACTCTCTGATACCAGCTCCCCTGTCACTAACACAGTGTGTCCCACTCTCTGATACCAGCTCCCTGTCACGAACACACAGTGTGTCCCACTCTCTGATACCAGCTCCCCTGTCACTAACACAGTGTGTCCCACTCTCTGATACCAGCTCCCTGTCACTAACACACAGTGTGTCCCACTCTCTGATACCAGCTCCCTGTCACTAACACACAGTGTGTCCCACTCTCTGATACCAGCTCCCTGTCACTAACACACAGTGTGTCCCACTCTCTGATACCAGCTCCCTGTCACTAACACACAGTGTGTCCCACTCTCTGATACCAGCTCCCTGTCACTAACACACAGTGTGTCCCACTCTCTGATACCAGCTCCCTGTCACTAACACACAGTGTGTCCCACTCTCTGATACCAGCTCCCTGTCACTAACACACAGTGTGTCCCACTCTCTGATACCAGCTCCCCTGTCACTAACACAGTGTGTCCCACTCTCTGATACCAGCTCCCTGTCACTAACACACAGTGTGTCCCACTCTCTGATACCAGCTCCCTGTCACTAACACACAGTGTGTCCCAGTCTCTGATCCCAGCTCCCTGTCACTAACACACAGTGTGTCCCAGTCTCTGATCCCAGCTCCCTGTCACTAACACACAGTGTGTCCCACTCTCTGATCCCAGTTCCCTGTCACTCGCACACAGTGTGTCCCACTCTCTGATCCCAGTTCCCTGTCACTCGCACACAGTGCGTCCTACTATAATCCCAGCTGCTTCAATATCCAGATTTGACCATAGTGAGAAAGCAGGAAGTTATGGTCCATCCCCGGCTTCCCCTGAAGGAGAGAGTGAGCAACCTAATATTGTAGCAGTAAACACGCCGAGAGGTGAAGCATCGACCCCAATGATGCGGGATTGAAGTCACATTTATTCCTTCCCTGAAGGATATGACTGAACCAGTGCCTTTTCCGACAATCTAACATTTTATGCTTATAATAACTCACACCCACTTTCAGATTTTGTTCAAACACTGATTCAAATTCTCCAGCTGCTCTGTTGGGGGTTAAACAAACATTTTCTGGAGTATTAGTCTTTGCCGTTGGATTGCTGGCGCAGTCACAGAGGCACTTCACAATTGTACCTGTACCGCCTGCTTCTGTATCTGTGAATCGCTCGATGTCTGGAACACAACATGCCCAGTAACTGCTTCTCTACAGTAATGTCAGCCCTGACACTGATCAACTGAGACTCAAACACACCATGGAGAATCTGACGATGACAATTCTTCAATTGACAATGATGCTCCTTCAGCTGTGCGAAACTCTCCCACCCGAGTTGTGGGTTCTAGCTACTGGAGTCGAAGCTGACACTCCAGTGCTGTACTGAGGGAGTGCTGCACAGTTGTAGGTTGCGTCTCTCTGATGAGATGTTGAATCAGGGTCCTGTCTCTACGCTGCAGTTGGATGTCACCTTTCCAAGGTGAGCAGACATGTTCTCTCCAGGGTCCTGGCCAGTATTTATCCCTCAATCAAATGTCGCTACATTATCCGGGCTCTATCACTTGCTGTTTGTGGGATCTTGCTGTGTGCATTCTGGCGGCAGTACTTCCAACATTACCGCATTTCAAAGGTCCTTCCTTGGCTCTAAAGCGCATCGAGATGTCCTCGGGTTGTGAACGGTGCTACATAAATGCAAATGTTTCTGTACACCATGATGAAGTACTTTGGTGGAAATTCCATTCTGTTGGTTATTTGACATCACTATGGATCACAGCCTTCTCCAAATCCCTATGGATCACAGTGTTCTCCCAATCCCTATGGATCACAGCCTTCTCCCAATCCCTATGAATCACAGTGTTCCCCCAATCCCTATGGATCACAGCGTTCTCCCAATCCCTATGGATCACGGCCTTCTCCCAATCCCTATGGATCACAGCCTTCTCCCAATCCCTATGAATCACAGCGTTCCCCCAATCCCTATGGATCACAGCATTCTCCTAATCCCTATGGATCACAGCGTTCTCCCAATCCCTATGGATCACAGCCTTCTCCCAATCCCTATGAATCACAGCGTTCTCCCAATCCCTATGGATCACAGCCTTCTCCCAATCCCTATGGATCACAGCGTTCTCCCAATCCCTATGAATCACAGCGTTCCCCCAATCCCTATGGATCACAGCCTTCTTCCAATCCCTATGAATCACAGCGTTCTCCCAATCCCTATGGATCACAGCCTTCTCCCAATCCCTATGAATCACAGCGTTCTCCCAATCCCTATGGATCACAGCGTTCTCCCAATCCCTATGGATCACAGCGTTCTCCCAATCCCTATGAATCACAGCGTTCTCCCAATCCCTATGAATCACAGCGTTCCCCCAATCCCTATGGATCACATCATTCTCCCAATCCCTATGGATCACAGCGTTCCCCCAATCCCTATGGATCACATCATTCTCCCAATCCCTATGGATCACAGCGTTCCCCCAATCCCTATGGATCACATCATTCTCCCAATCCCTATGGATCACAGCGTTCTCCCAATCCCTATGGATCACATCATTCTCCCAATCCCTATGGATCACAGCAGCGTCTCAGTCCCATTCACTGAACCATTCACTGGGCTCCAACTGCTGATCTTTCTGGGGTCAGTCTAGTGAGAACCCAGGCCTTGTGCCCAGGAACCTTCCAGTTGGCCACACATTACTACTTCATCACAGGCTGGATGTACAACAACAACCTGCATTAATATAGCACCTTTCACACAGTGAGTCATCTCAAGGTGCTTCACAGAAGCGATGATCAAACAAGAGTGGTCATCTAAGGAGAGGTGACTAAAGTCTTTGTCATGGACATTTCAAGGATTGTATTAAAGGAGGAGAGAGAGAGGCGGGGAGAGGGTCAGGGGAGGAATTCCGGAGTTCAGGACCTTGCAGTGTGCACATGAGCCCGGAATTGTGCGACGGAAGCGATTCCTGGGAGAGCGCGCAGGCAAGGACATGGAGGGATTGGAAAACAAGGATGGGAATATTAAAACTGAGGCAGTGTTCACTAATCTGTGGATGTAACTTCTAAACAAGATCTGACAGAAAGTTTTGGAAGGAACACCGACTTAGCAGGGAATCAAAACAACAAAATATAAAATTAGAACAACCAATCAAAAAATACAAATCATGTAAAAATAAATGTGGAACATCAGTTAAAATCTAACACCTAATATGTTACACTGTTCCAATGCACTGCACGGGAGGAGGAGTGTTAATTCTAGAATGAGGAGTATTGTGGTGGATCTGAGTGGCACTCACACACGCTGTGTGCTAATGGGGAGGCGATGGCCGAGTGGTATTATTGTTAGATTATTAGTCCAGAAATTCATAATGTTCTGGGGACCTGGGTTCGAATCCCGCCACGGCAGATGGTGGAATTTGAATTCAATTTTTAAAAATCTGGAATTAAGAATCTACTGATGAAATCATTGTCGATTGTTGGAAAAACCCATCTGGCTCCTTTAGGGAAGGAAATCTGCTGTCCTCACCCAGTCTGGTCTACATGTGACTCCGGAGCCACAGCAATGAGGTTGTATTCGGTCCACGGAGGTGAAAGACCCATCCCCCCAAGATCCCACCATACCGTACAGAGTGCTCACACAGAGTGCTATCCGCATCAGGAGTGCAGAGGGATTGATACTGCTGTTTAAACACAGGACATGGCGCTCCCTGATTGGGCCATCAATTAGCTCTCAATCAGGGAGCTCATACTCGAGCAGCCCAACCTGAATTGCCTGATTAAAGTCATCACAGTGGTCGACTCTCAAATGCCCTCTGAACGAGGGCAACTAGGGATGGGCAATAAATACTGGCCCCGGCCAGCGACACCCATGTCCCATGAATAAAATAAAATCTGATTCAGTGACACAGACTGTTTCTCTACCTTGTGTTTCTATCATTCCATCCCGCCTGGATGTTGGGAATGCTCAGACCCAATCTTGCCCAGTCTCCATTTCAATGAAAGTCCGGTTTTAAATTGGACACAGAGGCTTCTGCAATGCCACTTAATGCTCCCTCCTCAAACTCTGGAGATCCGCATCGAAATCCGGCCAGGGGCCTTCACATTATGGCTTCTCCTGCTCCACAGAAAGTCCATCAAATGTAACAGTGGAAACAGGAGGCCATTCGGCCCTCTCCAGCCTGCTCTGCTGGTCAATAAGATCATGGTCGACCTTTCACCCCACCTCTGCTGCACTGCCCGTGTCCCAAATCCCTCGATTCCTGACATGTCCAAAATCTATCAAACTCAGTCTTAAACATACCTGACAATTGAGCATCTTATCCTCTGACACAGAGAAATGCAGATTCATAAGCAACTGAGTGGAGAAATTTCTCCTCACCTCAGTGATTGATCCATTTAGTGCTCAATTCTCCAGAAAGTTCCAGCCAGTGGGCAGCGATCGCACCCGGGTTCAGGATCCGCCCCAAACACCCGAGGATCAAATCTAGGCTGACACTGCAGCACACAACTGAGGGAGTGCTGCACTGTCAGAGACTTGAGACTTTAAAATGAGGCTCCATCGGTAAAAGATCCTAAAACACGATTTTAACATGATCATATTGCATGACTGAGCTCAGCAGGTGTCCTGGTCAAATTGCCTGCCCCGATCAACACTGCAAAAAGTTAATTGAACTCGTCATTCACTGCCGCTCCACATTCTGGGATCTTGCTGTGTCCTGGTGAGCTTACTCACTAAGAAACAGCTGCTGAGAGATTGTGAGGTGCTCGAGGTATTGCAGTGCCGTTAAACACCAGTTCAACACTGTCTGATTTCTCTAACATTTGTATCTAACAAATACATTACACAGAGAAAGGAATGAGCAGATCAGTTTGAATCCAGCCCTTGCCAAATGCAAAAGTGAGTTGGGAAAAATCATAATATAGAAATTGCTCTTAAACATTGCAGAGCGAGCTTTACTCTGTATCTAACCCCGCGCTGTACCTGTCCTGGGAGTGTTTGATGGGACAGTGTAGAGGGAGCTTTACTCTGTATCTAACCCCGCGCTGTACCTGTCCTGGGAGTATTTGATGGGGACAGTGTAGAGGGAGCTTTACTCTGTATCTAACCCCGTGCTCTACCTGTCCTGGGAGTATTTGATGGGGACAGTGTAGAGGGAGCTTTACTCTGTATCTAACCCCGCGCTGTACCTGTCCTGGGAGTGTTTGATGGGGACAGTGTAGAGGGAGCTTTACTCTGTATCTAACCCCGCGCTGTACCTGTCCTGGGAGTGTTTGATGGGACAGTGTAGAGGGAGCTTTACTCTGTATCTAACCCCGTGCTCTACCTGTCCTGGGAGTATTTGATGGGGACAGTGTAGAGGGAGCTTTACTCTGTATCTAACCCCGTGCTGTACCTGTCCTGGGAGTGTTTGATGGGACAGTGTAGAGGGAGCTTTACTCTGTATCTAACCCTGTGCTGTACCTGTCCTGGGAGTGTTTGATCGGGACAGTGTAGAGGGAGCTTTACTCTGTATCTAACCCTGTGCTGTACCTGTCCTGGGAGTGTTTGATCGGGATGGTGTAGAGGGAGCTTTACTCTGTATCTAACCCCGTGCTGTACCTGCCCTGGGAGTGTTTGATCGGGATGGTGTAGAGGGAGCTTTACCCTGTATCTAACTGGGGCTGTATCTGACTTGAGAGGTTTTTTATTCATCCAAGTGATGGGGCTTTGCTGGCTAGGCCAGCATTTATTGCCCATCCCTAACTGTCCTTCTGAAGGTGGTGATACGCTGCCATCTTGAATGCTGCAGTCCCTGTGGTGTAGGTACACCCACAGTGCTGTTAGGGAGGGAGTTCCAGAATTTTGACCCAGTGACAGTGACAGAACGGCGATATATTTCCAAGTCAGGATGGTGACTGGCTTGGAGGGGAACTTGCAGGTGGTGGTGTTCCCATGTATCTGCTGCCCTTGTCCTTCTAGATGGAAGTGGTCGTGGGTTTGGAAGGTGTTGTCTCTGGAGCTTTGGTGAGTTTCTGCGGTGTATCCTGTAGATAGTACACACTGCTGCTACTGAGCATCGGTGGTGGAAGGAGTGAATGTTTGTGGATGGGGTGCCAATCAAGTGGGGCTGCTTTGCCCTGGATGGTGTCGAGCTTCTTGAGTGTTGTTGGAGCTGTACCCATCCAGGCAAGTGGGGAGTATTCCATCACACTCCTGACTTGTGCCTTGTAGATGGTGGACAAGCTTTGCGGTGTTAGGTGGAGAGTTATTGGCTGCAGGATTCATAGCCTTTGACCTGCTCTGGTAGCCACAGAACTTATATGCCTTGTCCAGTTGAATTTCTGGTCAATGATAACCCCAAGGATGTTGACAGTGGGGGATTCAGTGTTGGTTACACCATTGAATGTCAAGGGGCGCTGGTTAGATTGTTGGAAATGGTCATTGCTTGGCATTTGTGTGGCGCGAATGTTACTTGCCACTTGTCAGCCCAAACCTGGATATTGTCCAGATCTTGTTGCATTTGGACATGGACTGCTTCAGTATCTGAGGAGTCGCGGATGGTGCTGAACATTGTGCAATCATCGGCGAACATCCCCACTTCTGACCTCATGATGGAGGGAAAGTCCTTGATGAAGCAGCTGAAGATGGTTGGGCAGTAATAGAATCCTACAGTGCAGAAGGAGACCACTCGGCCCATCGAGTCTGCACCGACCACAATCCCCATGCAGGCCCTATCCCCACAAACCCTCATTTACCCCAGCTAGTCCCCCTGACACTAAGGGGTAATTTAGCACGGCCAATCAACCAAACCCACACATCTTTGGACTGTGAAGGGTGGGGAGTAAGAGAATTAATCGGTAGTTCCTGGACTATCTTTTGCATTATCCACCGAATCGGCATAAACTAAATAACCAGGACTGAGGGGTTGTTAGGTTGGGAATTTTCCTTTCCCGACAGCAGTGTGTGGTGGACAGGGAAGCAAAATTTGACGGGAATTGAAGAATCAGTTTGAAACCCTGTTCCCCAATTCTAGTGTCAGGTCGAAGAGGGGGTGGTGTCGAGTGTCTCACTGATCCATGTCAGGGACCCTTCCGGAAGGTTCATTCAAAGCTGAGGAGACAGGAATCTTGTCCCCCGCCCCTCTAAGTTTAACATCCCGCCAGGAATTCAGAACAATCACGACTGCAAGTAAGCGGTGTGCACCTGGTGAGCTATTTAAAGTTTCAAGTTTATTTATTAGTGTCACAAGTAGGCTTACATTAACACTGCAATGAAGTTACTGTGAAAATCCCCTAGTCACCACACTCCAGCGCCTGTTTGGGTACACTGAGGGAGAATTTCGCATGGCCAATGCACCTAACCAGCACAGCTTTGGACTGTGGGAGGAAACCGGAGCACCCGGAGGAAACCCACGCAGACACGGGGAGAACGTGCAGACTCCGCACAGAGAGTGGCCCAAGCCGGGAATCGAACCTGGGTTCGATTCATTAACACATTGCAGTCTTAATGTAAACCTACCTGTGACACTAATAAATAAACTTTCAAACTCTGATTGGATGTATTCCTGGGGCCAATTCAACACATCCCTTCCTGCCACCAATCGCAGCCCTGCTATTGGTTGCCCAATGTGTCCATCCATGCGATGATTGGCCTTCCCTCAGCCAATCAGCAAAGAGACTATCTATCATCCAATTGGATCATTTTTGACTTGTCGCCAAACAGCCATTATTTTGACACCCACCTCCTATATATTTTATAACTAATAAAAGCCAGCATAATAAAAGACCCCACGCACCCCGGACATTCTCTCTTCCAGCTTCTTCTGTTGGGAAAACGATACAAAAGTCTGAGGTCACGTACCAACCGACTCAAGAGCGACTTTTTTCCTGCTGCTGTCAGACTTTTGAATGGGCCTACCTTGCATTAAGTTGATCTTTCTCTACACCCTATCTATGACTGTAACACTATATTCTGCACCCTCTCCTTTCTTTCTTGCCTATGTACTCTATGAACGGTCTGCTTTGTCTGTATAGCGTGCAAGAAACAATACTTTTTACTGTATGCTAATACATGTGACAATAATAAATCAAATCAAATCAAATCAGTAAAAGCACACAAGTTTCATTTTCCTAACGCCCTGTAGCGTTCTCTCTTGCTGTGGAGTCTGGGATCGTTCTGTTCTGGAGATCCCCGGTCAGTCTGGACGTGTTGGTGACGGGAACTATCACCATCGCCAACCAAGGCTCAGGCCAGGTCAGAGGTCAACACTGCCACCATGAATAGCGGTCAGTCATCCCAGCAGGGTGTTTACAGGGTTACTCTCTCTGCTCCTCGAGTCCTACCTTCATCAGGGTTCATGTCCTTGAACCTGCGGAGGTCCTCCATATCCCCGACAACAAACCGCAGCACGTCTCTTTCAGGAAACGGTGTTCCTCGCTCTCCCCCAGCCCCACTTCTTCATCGGGTTCCGTCCTTCGAAAGCGAATAGCCTTTCAGCGCCAAGCCCTTCCCAGGGTCCGATCCGGTGGGGCTAATGGCGAAACCGAGGCAGCAACGGTATCTCATTCCTGGCCTTGGGAAGTCTCACCCAATGGCACCTTTCTCATGCTGTCCCCTTTCTCTACCTGTGCTACAGGTGAGGGTGAGCAGGGACAGATCTGAAAGGAGCCATCTTCCCCCAGGCTGGAGGCCCAGTCACGTTGTGAGAGGCAAGGCCCTCGCTGTCAGGGAAGGGTAAAGGTGAGGACAGGAAGTAGCACAGGGAGCATCGCTGTGTGTGCTCCAGTCTGCACCAGTGAATACAGACAGAAAACAAGACAGAGGCACCTGGGTAGATGACAGAGGTCTGTTGGGACCAAGGTACAGAAGGAGTCACAGGGGAAAAGGATGGAAAGGGATGCTTGCACAAAGGAACTAAGCAGTTGAAAACCGTCCATATTTGTAGCGACCGCAGTGACACCCGGCAAGAATTTCTAGTTGGTAAAGCACACACATCCAGACCACAAACCGGGGAGTGTAGAGGCATTTCCCCCTCGGGGTGGCACAGTGGTTAGCACTGCTGCCTCACAGCACCAGGGACTCAGGTTCGATTCCAGCCTCGGGTCACTGTCTGTGTGGAGTTTGCACATTCTCCCCGTGTCTGCGTGGGTTTCCTCTGGGTGCTCTGATTTCCTCCCACATTCTGAAAGACGTGCTGGTTAGGTGCATTGGCCATGCTAAATTCTCCCTCAGTGTACCCAAACAGACGCTGGAGTGTGGCGACGAGAGGATTTTCACAGCAACTTCATTGCAGTGTTAATGTAAACCTACTTGTGACTAATAAATAAACTTTTTTTAAACTTTTACTTTCATTGCCAGTTCCAGTTCCGGAATGGTGCTGAGGATCGAGGGTCACCAGGAATAAAAGAGAGATCGGAGCAGGCAGGAATCACAATACGGATTGAGGAGAAAGAGTGAGAGTAATTGGTCAGTGTCGGGGGAGTGAGGGGGAGTAATCGGTCAGTGTCGGGGGTGAGGGAGAGTAATCGGTCAGTGTCGGGGGTGAGGGAGAGTAATCGGTCAGTGTCGGGGGAGTGAGGGAGAGTAATCGGTCAGTGTCGGGGGAGTGAGGGAAAGTAATCGGTCAGTGTCGGGGGAGTGAGGGAGAGTAATCGGTCAGTGTCGGGGGAGTGAGGGAGAGTAATCGGTCAGTGTCAGGGGTGAGGGAGAGTAATCGATCGGTGTAGGGGGAGTGGGGGAGAGTAATCGGTCAGTGTCGGGGGAGTGAGGGAGAGTAATCGGTCAGTGTCGGGGGAGTGAGGGAGAGTAATCGGTCAGTGTCGGGGGAGTGAGGGAGAGTAATCGGTCAGTGTCGGGGGTGAGGGAAAGTAATCGGTCAGTGTCGGGGGAGAGAGGGAGAGTAATCGGTCAGTGTCGGGGGAGTGAGGGAGAGTAATCGGTCAGTGTCAGGGGTGAGGGAGAGTAATCGATCGGTGTAGGGGGAGTGGGGGAGAGTAATCGGTCAGTGTCGGGGGAGTGAGGGAGAGTAATCGGTCAGTGTCGGGGGTGAGGGAGAGTAATCGGTCAGTGTCGGGGGAGTGAGGGAGAGTAATCGGTCAGTGTCGGGGGAGTGAGGGAGAGTAATCGGTCAGTGTCGGGGGAGTGAGGGAGAGTAATCGGTCAGTGTCGGGGGAGTGAGGGAGAGTAATCGTTCAGTGTCGGGGGAGTGAGGGAGAGTAATCGGTCAGTGTCGGGGGAGTGAGGGAGAGTAATCGATCGGTGTCGGGGGAGTGAGGGAGAGTAATCAGTCAGTGTCGGGTGAGTGAGGGAGAGTAATCGGTCAGTGTCGGGGGAGTGAGGCAGAGTAATCGGTCAGTGTCGGGGGAGTGAGGGAGAGTAATCGGTCAGTGTCGGGAGTGTGGGAATGTAATCGGTCAGTGTTGGGGGAGTGAGGGAGAGTAATCGGTCAGTGTCGGAGTGAGGGAGAGTAATCGGTCAGTGTTGGGGGAGTGAGGGGGAGTAATCAGTCAGTGTCGGGAGAGTGAGGGAGAGTAATCGGTCAGTGTCGGAGTGAGGGAGAGTAATCGGTCAGTGTTGGGGGAGTGAGGGGGAGTCATCAGTCAGTGTTGGGGGAGTGAGGGAGAGTACTCGGTCAGTGTCGGGGGTGAGGGAGAGTAATCGGTCTGTGTCGGGGGAGTGAGGGAGAGTAATCGGTCTGTGTCGCGGGAATGAGGGAGAGTAATCGGTCAGTGTCGGGAGTGTGGGAATGTAATCGGTCAGTGTTGGGGGAGTGAGGGAGTGTAATCGGTCAGTGTCAGGGGAGTGAGGGAGAGTAATCGGTCAGTGTCGGGTAGTGAGGGAGAGTAATCGGTCAGTGTCGCGGGAATGAGGGAGAGTAATCGGTCAGTGTCAGGAGTGTGGGAATGTAATCGGTCAGTGTCGGGTAGTGAGGGAGAGTAATCGGTCAGTGTCGGGTAGTGAGGGAGAGTAATCGGTCTGTGTCGCGGGAATGAGGGAGAGTAATCGGTCAGTGTCGGGAGTGTGGGAATGTAATCGGTCAGTGTCGGGTAGTGAGGGAGAGTAATCGGTCAGTGTCAGGTAGTGAGGGAGAGTAATCGGTCAGTGTCGGGGGAGTGAGGGAGTGTAATCGGTCAGTGTCGGGGGAGTGAGGGAGAGTAATCGGTCAGTGTCGGAGTGAGGGAGAGTAATCGGTCAGTGTCGGAGTGAGGGAGAGTAATCGGTCAGTGTCGGAGTGAGGGAGAGTAATCGGTCAGCGTCGGAGTGAGGGAGAGTAATCGGTCAGTGTCGGGGGAGTGAGGGAGAGTAATCGGTCAGTGTCGCGGGAATGAGGGAGAGTAATCGGTCAGTGTCGGGAGTGAGGGAGAGTAATCGGTCAGTGTCGGGGGAGTGAGGGGGAGAGTAATCGGTCAGTGTCGGGGGAGTGAGGGAGAGTAATCGGTCAGTGTCGGGGGAGTGAGGGAGAGTAATCGGTCAGTGTCGGAGTGAGGGAGAGTAATCGGTCAGTGTCGGGGGAGTGAGGGGGAGTAATCGGTCAGTGTCGCGGGAATGAGGGAGAGTAATCGGTCAGTGTCGGGGGAGTGAGGGAGAGTAATCGGTCAGTGTCGGAGTGAGGGAGAGTAATCGGTCAGTGTCGGGGGAGTGAGGGAGAGTAATCGGTCAGTGTCGGAGTGAGGGAGAGTAATCGGTCAGTGTTGGGGGAGTGAGGGAGAGTAATCGGTCAGTGTCGCGGGAATGAGGGAGAGTAATCGGTCAGTGTCGGAGTGAGGGAGAGTAATCGGTCAGTGTCGGGGGAGTGAGGGAGTGTAATCGGTCAGTGTCGGGGGAGTGAGGGAGAGTAATCGGTCAGTGTCGGGGGAGTGAGGGAGAGTAATCGGTCAGTGTCGGGGGAGTGAGGGAGTGTAATCGGTCAGTGTCGGGGGAGTGAGGGGGAGTAATCGGTCAGTGTTGTTACTTTATTTATTTGTTTGTGGGATGTGGGTATCGTTTACTTGGTTGATATTTATCGGTTATGTTACAGGGCATCTTGCAGATTGTCTACACGGCTTCCACCGTGCATTCGTGGTGTTGGGAGTGAATGTTTGTGGAAAGTGATTGAATCGAATGGGTTGCTTTGTCCTGGATGGTGTCGAGCTTCTTGCATGTTGTTGGGAGCCGCACTCATCCAGGCAAGTGGAGAGTATTCCATCACACTCCTGACTTGTGCCTTGTAGGTGGTGGACAGGCTTTGGGGAGTCAGGAGGTGAGTTACTCACCGCAGAATTCCCAGCCTTTGACCTGCTCTTGTAGCCACAGTATGAATACAGATGGTCCAGTTCAGTTTGTAGTCAATGATAACTTCCAGGATGTTGATAGTGGGAGATTCAGTGATGGTAATGCCATTGGATGTGATGGGGTGATGGTTAGATGCTCCCTTGTTGGTGATGGTCATTGCTTGGCACTTGTGTGTCACTAATGTTCCTCGCCATTTGTCACCTCAAGCCTGGATATTATCCTGGTCTTGCTGCATTTGGGCACGGACTGCTCCATAATCTGAGGAATTCCGAATGGCGCTGAATATGACTGTAACACCACATTCTGCACTCTCTCCTTTCTTTCTCTATGAACGGTATGCTTTGTCTGTGTGGCACGCAAGAAACAATACTTTTCACCGCACACCAATACGTGACATTAATAAATCAAATCAAATTGTGCAGTCACCAGCGAACATTCCCACTTCTGACTTTAATATATTGGTCATTGATGAAGCAATGAAGATTGTTGGGCCTAGGACAACACCCTGAGGGACTCCTGCAGAGCTGTCCTGGAACTGAGATAACTGACCCTCCAATAAACACAGCCATCTTACTTGGTGCCGGGCATGACTCCAACCAGCAGAGAGTTTCCCTCCGATGCCCATCGATTCCAGTTCCGCTCGGACTCCTCGATGTCACACTCAGTCAAATGCTGCCTTGATGTCAAGGGCTGTCACTCTCACATTAACTCTGGAGTTCAGCTCTTGTGTCCATGTTTGAACCAAGGCTGTGAGAGGTCAGGAGCTGAGACGGGACCCAAACTGAGCGCCAGTGAGCAGGTTATTGTCCGAGTGAGCGCTGTCGACAACACGTTCCATCACTTTACTGGGTGCAGTGCACACAAACTGAAGCAATTATTTGAGAGTAATGTAAACAGTTTCGGAAAAAGGGATCGACTGCGAGGGGGAAAAGTGAGAGAGTTTGACAGAAAGTGAGATTGTCACCAGCTTAAATTGTTAAATTCAGGCCTGAACTCCAGCGTTGAGCTTCTCAGCTGTGGACAGGCTCCCACTCCATATCACAACCAGATCCAATCATGAATCACAGCCGAGCTAAAGCCAATATCAGAGGAATCCTACATTCCTACTCAGAATTTAAACTCTGTATTTATCGACTTTCCGATAAGCATCCTAATCCTGAGTATTAATAATGTCACTGCAGATCAAGATCAATGTTACCGAGATACAATATTCTCCATGTAAAAACTGTCACTGAGGCTTGTAGTGCAATGTATCAAATACAAACCCCCACCAGCGTACTCACCCCCCAGACACACCACCCGAAGAATCATACAATCCCTCCAGTGCAGAAGGAGGCCATTCAGCCCATCGAGCCTGCGCTGACTCTCCAACAGAGCATCTTACTCAGACCCTATTCCCACAACCCCACATATTTACCATGGCTAATCCCCCTAATCATTGATTTGATTTGATTTATTATTGTCACATGTATTAGTACACAGTGAAAAGTATTGTTTCTTGTGCTTTACAGACAAAGCATACCGTTCATAGAGAAGGAAACGAGAGAGTGCAGAATGCAGTGTTACAGTCACAGCTAGGGTGTAGAGGAAGATCAACTTAGCGCAAGTCCATTCAAATCTATGCATCTTTGGACACGAAGGGGAAATTTACCACCGCCAATCCACCCAACCCACTCATTTTTGGACTGTGGGAAGAAACTGGAGCACCCGGAGGAAACCCCATGCAAACACGGGGAGAACATGCAGACTGCGCACAGACAGTGACCCAAGGCCGGGGATCGACCTGGATCCCTGTCACTGTGAGGCAGCAGGGCTAACCGCTGTGCCACCGTGCCGCCCTAACCTTTGACCTCTAGTTCGGCCACATACTCTGGTACACCGTATTCCCTGCTCATGATGCTGTCTCCTCTGTGTTGGGACCACCAAACCCAGGCTGGGCGACCGCTTTGAGGATCACTTCCTTTCAAAGTCTGCAAGCATGACCCAGAACCCCCTGTCTGCCATTTACATTCCCCTCTCCATCCCCTCTCGACCCCTCTGTTCATGGTCTCCATCGTCCTTCCAATGAAACCTCAACAGAAGCTTGCGCAGACAGGTCTGGCAGGGTGGGGGGGATGGTGGGGGGAGGGAGCGGGGTGGGGGGAGTAGGGGAGATCAGGGGGAGGGAGGGTGGGAAGGTCGCGATAATGCTTTTGCGGTTAAATAGCCCTGTTGTTTATTGTCTTGGTTGGCATGGTAATGGGAAGTCCCTCCCCTGATCCTCGAAGGGGAGTGACCCAGTTTTCAGGGTGATACTTTTAGTGGGTTAGCGACATATGGACAGGTAATGCACACCCCAAGCACCGCCCCCCACCACCACCTCCCACACACCCCCGCACCCCTCAGTCATGTCCCTGCGTTCTGATGGGGAGCTGGGCCTCAGTAATGACCCTGCGCTCTGATGGGGAGCTGGGTCTTGCTGCCTCACTAATGCAGTTGTTTTCTTGTGCTTTGTGAAGCGATGGTTCTCTCTGGAATTACTTTGCCCTCAGGCTATCTCACACTCTCTCTCCCAGCCACTAATTAACTCATATTTTCCTCTTCATTTAGAGTTACTCAGGGGTTGGTTCACTCCATTAGCTGCTCCATTACCCCTCCTGCCCCACTCCCCGAGTGTCAGGATGGAGTTACACTGGGGTAAATGGCCAGGCATGGTGGCGGGGGGCGGGTGGGGGGGGGGCGGGGGGGTTACAATTTTAACAGTCCCTCACCTGCTCTAAAAGGGATAATCACAGTAAGAGTTTTAACAACACCAGTTAAAGTCCAACAGGTTTATTTGGTAGCAAATACCAAAAGGGATGATAACAGATTCAGAATGGGGCCGCGAGCTTCCCATCTCATAACAGCAGAATGTCCACACTGCCCGTCTGGGCCGACAGAGCCCCTTTAATGTGAAAGTCAGGCAGCAGCAAAATCAACTGGACCGTGGCTGACCCATCGGGTGGGACTGGGCAGATCCTGCAATGTTCTCTCTCCAAACAACCCCCGAACCAATGGCAAAGTAGCAAAGAGCGGGTTCCTGCACTGCGGCCTGGTGGGGACGGAATAACTCTCCCAAATAACCAGCTCGCTGGTACCCCACAAACCTGAACCTCCATCATCACAACGCTCCTTCCCCACACAACACCCCCCCCCACACAATACCCTCCCCCACACAACACCCCCCCACACAATACCCTCCCCCACACAACACCCCCCCCACACAACACCCCCCCACACAATACCCTCCCCCACACAACACCACCCCACACAAATCACGCCCACCCACACAACACCTCCCCACAAATCAGCCCCACCCACACAACAACCCCCACAAATCACCCCCACCCACACAACACCCCCCCACAAATCACCCCCACCCACACAACACCCCGGTCACAAATCACCCCCACCCACACAACACCTCCCCACAAATCAGCCCCACCCACACAACACCCCCCACAAATCACCCCCACCCACACAACACCCCCCACACAAATCACCCCCACCCACACAACACCTCCCCACAAATCACCCCCACCCACACAACACCCCCCACAAATCACCCCCACCCACACAACACCCCCCACACAAATCACCCCCACCCACACAACACCCCCCACACAAATCACCCCACCCACACAACACCCCCCACACAAATCACCCCCACCCACACAACACCCCCCACACAAATCACCCCCACCCACACAACACCCCCCACAAATCACCCCCACCCACACAACACCCCCCACACAAATCACCCCCACCCACACAACACCCCCCACAAATCACCCCCACCCACACAACACCCCCCACACAAATCACCCCCACCCACACAACACCTCCCCACACATCACCCCACCCACACAACACCCCCCCACAAATCACCCCCACCCACACAACACCCCCCTACAAATCACCCCCACCCACACAACACTCCCCTACAAGTCACCCCCACCCACACAACACCCCCCCACAAATCACTCCCACCCACACAACACCCCCCTACAAATCACCCCCACCCACACAGCACCCTCTCCCACAAATCACCCCCATCCACACAACACCCCCCCACAAATCATCCCCACCCACACAACACCCTCCCCCACCCTCTGCCACAACTCCCCCATAATGCCCCCTCACACAACACAACTCCCCCACAAATCACCCCCTCCCCCCCACATTGCCCCTCCCCACAATGCCCCCTCCCCCACAAATCACCCCTTCCTCCACAACAACCCCACCCATAACCCCCTCCCCCACAATGCACCTACCCTCCACCCCACCCCCACCATGCGCCCACCCCAAAACTCCTGTCCACAAATCGCCCCCACCCTCCGCCACCACAACTCCCCCACAACGCCCCCTCCCCCACAACGCCCCCTCCCCCACAAATCACCCCCGTCTCCACAATGACCCCTCCCCCGCCCTTTATCACCACATCAGCCAGAGTTCCCAGCCCCCTCGTGACTCCCCCTCCCTCACATTCCCTGATGCCCGCTCCCCGCTCCCCGCCCTCCTCTGTTCCTCTCTCTGCTCTTTCTCCATTCCCTGTCCAGTTCCTGCTCCCTCTCGGCTGTGCTTCACTCAGACAAATTTATCAAAACAAAAGCTTCATTTTACAGTCTGAGTGAGTGACCATCGCTTTGATGGGGAGGATCGGGGCGGGGGGCGGGAGGGTGGGGGGCGGGAGGGTGGGGGGGGAAGAGGAGAAAGACAATTGCCTCTCCCCCGCCCCCCTCAAGGCTGTCGATTCCTCGGAGACTCCCCGGGCTGGGGGAATTGTGAAAGCAGAGAGGAAGGTTCGGAAAGGTAGTTTATCTGTGATTTCAATCAGTGTCAGTGTCCAATGAAGCAGGGAATCTATCTCTGGCCTTGAGCATCCCGACTCCAGCCTGTGTGACAGGAGGCTACTCAATCACACCACGCAAGAGACAACTCGGACATCGAATTATAACAGTTACTGCGAGAGAATTCAATCACACCGGGACCGACAGGACTAAACACCGCGGCTGCCTCTGAGAAAACGTCATCTGCTGATTGGTGTCTGGGACTGGCTATCTCTGGCTTTCCCGATCCGTTCGCCCCCATCCCCTCCATTCTCCTCCGGTTACAGCTGGCCTGGTCCCTCCAACCGTTACCATTCCCCAGCTGTGCCGGGAGAGCAGATACAGCTTCATTTCATTGGGGTACAATATTGATTGGTCCAGGTCCGTCACTGTATAACACTGAGGTACAACTCCGTCACTGTATAACACTGGGATACAGGTCCATCACTGTATTACACTGGGGTACAGGTCCGTCACTGTATAACACTGGGATACAGGTCCATCACTGTATTACACTGGGGCACTGGTCCATCGCTGTATTAACACTGGGGCACAGGTCCATCACTGTATAACACTGGGGTACAGGCCTGTCACTGTATAACACTGGGGTACAGGTCCGTCACTGTATAACACTGGGATACAGGTCCGTCACTGTATAACACTGGGGTACAGGTCCGTCACTGTATAACACTGGGGTACAGGTCCGTCACTGTATAACACTGGGGTTCAGGTCCGTCACTGTATAACACTGGGGTACAGGTCCGTCACTGTATAACACTGGGGTACAGGTCCGTCACTGTATAACACTGGGGTACAGGTCCGTCACTGTATAACACTGAGGTACAGGTCCGTCACTGTATAACACTGGGGTACAGATCCATCACTGTATAACATTGGGGTACAGGTCCATCACTGTATAACACTGGGGTACAGGTCCATCACTGTATAACATTGGGGTACAGGTCTGTCACTGTATAACACTGGGGTACAGGTCCATCGCTGTATAACAAGGGGGTACAGGTCCATCACTGTATAACACTGGGGTACAGGTCCATCACTGTATAACACTGGGGTACAGGTCCATCACTGTATAACACTGGGGTACAGGCCCATCACTGCATAACACTGGGATACAGGTCCATCACTGTATAACACTGGGGCACAGGTCCATCACTGTATAACACTGGGGTTCAGGCCTGTCACTGTATAACACTGGGGTACAGGTCCATCACTGTATAACACTGGGGCACAGGTCCATCACTGTATAACACTGGGGTTCAGGCCTGTCACTGTATAACACTGGGGTACAGGTCCGTCACTGTATAACACTGGGGCACAGGTCCGTCACTGTATAATACTGGGGTTCAGGTCTGTCACTGTATAACACTGATGTACAGATCCGTCACTGTATAACACTGGGGTACAGGTCCGTCACTGTATAACACTGGGGTACAGGCCTGTCACTGTATAACACTGGGATACAGGTCCGTCACTGTATAACACTGGGGTACAGGTCCGTCACTGTATAACACTGGGGTACAGGCCTGTCACTGTATAACACTGGGATACAGGTCCGTCACTGTATAACACTGAGGTACAGGTCCGTCACTGTATAACACTGGGGTACAGGTCCGTCACTGTATAACACTGGGGTTCAGGTCTGTCACTGTATAACACTGAGGTACAGGTCCGTCACTGTATAACACTGGGATACAGGTCCATCACTGTATTACACTGGGGTACAGGTCCATCACTGTATAACACTGGGGTACAGGTCCGTCACTGTATAACACTGGGATACAGGTCTGTCACTGTATAACACTGGGATACAGGTCTGCCACTGTATAACACTGGGATACAGGTCTGTCACTGTATAACACTGGGGTGCAGTACTAGAACGTGCTTTGTGCTACTCCACTCGAACGAGTGCTGACTCTCAATGAGTTTTGCTGTAACAGACTGATATTGAATGATCAATACTCTGTACACGTGAGTGTCAGCTCAGATTTAGGACATTCTATCTAAGTGTCTCTGCAGGGATGCGTGTCTCTGTGTCTGCTGCTGAAGTCGCGCTGTTTCAGGTGTTGCACGATATGACTCTTGCCACTGCTCCCCCATATCTATCCTCTCTGCTTACAGGGTCAGGCCACCTCCTTATCTCCATTGCTACATTTGCAGCTGAACTGACTCCAAATTATTCCGCACATCCCGAGAGCAAAAACCACGTCAGTGGGATTTCTCCAGAAAGCAATGTTTGTTTCCTGAGGCTGGGATCACAACCTGTCTCCTCTGGCCTTGCTGCTCTCTTATATCTGTCTCCCACCACGTCTGTGACTTAACTTCTCATTGCCCTAGCCGAACACACAATACTCTGCTTCCGAAAACATTTCGTCCTCTTTCCTCAGAGGGTTTTACAGCAGGACGGTGGCCGTTTGGCCCACCTTGCTCCTTCCAGCTCATTGTAAGGGCTATCCAATTAGATGCACTAACACCAGCCCTTCCTCTAAATCCTTCCTTTTCAAATATTTATCGAATTCCTTTTTGAAACTTGTTATTAAATCTCCTTCCATTACCGGGTATTAGCCAATCTTAACAATTCACTGGATAAAGAATCTCCCCCGCCCACCCCCAGTCCACCATTCCGGTGCCAATTCTCCTCATTTTTAAAAATTAATTTGTGGGACATGGGTGTCGCTGGCTGGCCAGCATTTATTGCCCATCCCCAGTTGCCCCAGGCATGCATGTGTGTGCAGATTAGTGTGTGCGGCATGTGTTAGTGTACATGCCTGGGAGTATTTGTGAACGTGTGCATGTGCACGAGTGAGTGTGTTTGTGCGTGTGCATGGATGTGTGCTCGACCGTGTGTTTGTGAGTCTGAGTGTGGGTGTGTATGTGTGTGAGTGTGTACAGGTTAAAGTTTCGCTGATTTATTACTGTCACAAGTAGGCTTACATTAACACTGCAATGAAGTTACTGTGAAAATCCCCTAGTGCCTGTTCGGGTACACTGAGGGAGAATTTAGCATGGTCGATGCACCTAACCAGCTTCAGACTGTGGGAGGAAACCAGAGCACCCGGAAGAGCCACGCAGACATGGGGAGAACGTGCAAACTCCACACAGTGTCCCAAGCCGGGAATCGAATTCGGGTTCCTGGTGCTGAGGCAGCAGTGCTAACCATTATGACAGTGTGTGTGTGTGTGTGTGTGAGTGAGTGTGTGTGTGATATGTGTGTGTTGTGAGTGTGTGTTGTGTATGAGTGTGAGTGTGTGGTGTGTAGTGTACGAATGTATGTTTGTGTGTGAGTGTGTGTGGGTGTAAGTGTGTGTGTGTGTGTGAGTGTGTGTGTGTGGAGTGTGATTGAGTGTGTGCGTGTGTGAGTGTGTGTGGAAGTGTGTGAGTGAGTGTGTGTGAGTGTGTGTGTGGAGTGGGAGTGAGTGTGTGCGTGTGTGTGTGGAGTGGGAGTGAGTGTGTGCGTGTGTGAGTGGGTGTGGGTGTAAGTGTGTGTGTGTGTGAGTGTGTGTGGGTGTAAGTGTGTGAGTGAGTGTGTGTGAGTGTGTGTGTGTGTGTGTGTGTGTGAGTGAGTGTGTGTGTGTGTGTGAGTGTGTTTGTTGTGTGTGAGTGTGTGTGGGTGTAAGTGTGTGTGTGTGTGTGTGTGTGTGTGTGTGAGTGAGTGTGTGTGAGTGTGTGTGTGAGTGTGTTTTTAGTGTATTTTTCTGTCTAGGTGGCTGTCAGCAGCTGATTGAGTTTCCCCAGAAACATTTTGAGTTGTGAAGTTGTGTTGCTGGGCCAGTGAATGACACTCACACAGCTGGCCAGAGTGAATCTGTGCAGATTCCCCCCTCCCCCGGGGACACTCACTCGCTGTCCTGTCGACAGCACTGAGCTGAGGGTGTTTGCTCCAAACTGTAGCACAGAGTGCAGTGTGATACCAAACATTTCCACTAGGAGAGTGCTGCTGGAGTGCTGGAGCTGAGCTGGAGGGACAGGGCAGTGAGGCTGACACTGGGAACGAGGACACAACCACTCAACCTGGAAGCTTCAGACTTTCAGAAACTTTCTCCAACTCATTGCTACTCCCATTTTCCCAACACAATCCGGTGCAGGAATCGGATCTCACCTCCCCCGCCCCCACCCCACCCCACACACAACAGCCGCAAACAAAAAAACCTCACATTTCCTGAATTACAGAATCTTCAAAATCCTCTCCATTAGTCATTAACTCCAGGATGTCCCAAAGTGATTGTGAAAAATATCCTTTCTATATTTCTCTCTCTTTTTTGTTCATTTATGGGACACGGGTGTCACTGGTTGGCCAGCATTTATTGCCCATCCCCAGTTGCCCTTGTTCAGAGGGCAGTTGAGAGTCAACCTGTTGCTGTGGCTCTGGAGTCACATGTAGGCCAGACCAGGTAAGGACGGCAGATTTCCTTCCTGAAAGGACATTAGTGAACCAGATGGGTTTTTACGACAATCGACAATGGTTTCAGGGTCATCAGTAGATTCTTAATTCCAGATTTTTACTGAATTCAAATTCCACCATCTGCCGTGGCAAGATTCGAACCCGGGTCCCCAGAACATTCAAACATCTGGATTAATAGTCTAGTGATAATACCACTAAACCATCGCCTCCCCCTCTCTCTCTCAATCCTAATGGGCTCTGCCACTTCTTGGCCTGCTCTGGGTAACAGTCTGACTTTCCCTGTCCAAATGTGCATCTGTCTTGAGTTGCTGCCTTTCCGTTTGACTTGTCTTTGAGGGAGTCACAATCTCTGAGCGTCTGGGCCTGCAGTCACTGCTGCTCTGATCACACAATATGATTCCTTCCTCTCTTGAACCCTGGCAATGGGATTCTGTGCAGCGGACATTTTGTTCCCCAGGGCGGCAGTTTACAGCTGCCGCGGTGCTGTCTGACAATCCTGGAGTCAATGTCACGGTGACCTGGCTCCCCCAGCACACAGGCTTCAGAGCGACACGGCCTTCGCCGCCGTTACAGAGCTCCCGAGAGTCTCGTTGACTCACCGGTGGCTCACCTTCTGCCAACTCCTGTACAGAAATACTCGCAGCAGGAAGCGACAAATGGAAGATGATGAAATGTCGCACACTCGCAGTCGGAATGCCAACCTGCACTCAGGCTGGTAAGAGGGAATGCCCTCAGCCCAGCTCTCCCTGTGGGCACGGACGGAGACAATGGAACCAATTCACAGGGACGATAATTGAAATGTGAGGGTGTAAATTCAACATAGAATCCCTACAGTGCAGGAGGAGGCCATTTAACCCATTGAGCCCGCACCCACAATTCCACCCTATTCCCCTAACCCCACATATTTACCCTGCTAATCCCCCTGACACTAAGGGGCAATTTAGCATGGCCAATCCACCTAACCCGCACATCTTTGGACTGTGGGAGGAAACTGGAGCACCCGAAGGAAACCCACGCAGACACGGGAAACACAGACACGGGGAAACACAGACACAGGGAAACACAGACACGGGGAAACACAGACACAGGGAACCACAGACACGGAGAAACACAGACACGGGGAAACACAGACACAGGGAAACACAGACACGGGGAAACACAGACATGGGGAAACACAGACACAGGGAACCACAGACACGGGGAAACACAGACACGGGGAGACAGAGACACGGGGAAACACAGACACGGGGAAACACAGACACAGGGAGATACAGACACGGGGAAACACAGACACGGGGAAACACAGACACAGGGAACCACAGACACGGGGAAACACAGACACGGGGAGACAGAGACACGGGGAAACACAGACACGGGGAAACACAGACACGGGGAACCACAGACACGGGGAAACACAGACACGGGGAAACACAGACACAGGGAAACACAGACACGGGGAAACACAGACACAGGGAACCACCGACACGGGGAAACACAGACACGGGGAAACACAGACTCGGTGAAACACAGACACAGGGAAACACAGACACGGGGAAACACAGACACGGGGAAACACAGACACAGGGAGATACAGACACGGGGAAACACAGACACGGGGAAACACAGACACGGGGAAACACAGACACGGGGAGATACAGACACGGGGAAACACAGACACGGGGAAACACAGACACGGGGTGATACAGACATGGGGAAACACAGACACGGGGAAACACAGACATGGGGAAACAGACACGGGGAAACACAGACACGGGGAGACACAGACACAGGGAGATACAGACATGGGGAAACACAGACACGGGGAAACACAGACACGGGGAGACACAGACACAGGGAGATACAGACATGGGGAAACACAGACACGGGGAAACACAAACCCGGGGAAACACAGACACAGGGAGATACAGACATGGGGAAACACAGACACGGGGAAACACAGACACGGGGAGATACAGACATGGGGAAACACAGACACGGGGAAACACAGACACGGGGAAACACAGACACGGGGGATACAGACATGGGGAAACACAGACACGGGAGATACAGACACGAGGAAACACAGACACGGGGAAACACAGACACGGGGAAACACAGACACGGGGAGATACAGACACGGGGAAACACAGACACGGTGAAACACAGACACGGTGAAACACAGACACGGGGAGATACAGACACGGTGAAACACAGATACGGTGAAACACAGACACGGGGAGATACAGACATGGGGAAACACAGACACGGTGAAACACAGATACGGGGAAACACAGACACGGGGATACAGACACGGGGAAACACAGACACGGTGAAACACAGACACGGGGAGATACAGACATGGGGAAACACAGACACGGTGAAACACAGATACGGGGAAACACAGACACGGGGATACAGACACGGGGAAACACAGACACGGTGAAACACAGACACGGGGAGATACAGACATGGGGAAACACAGACACGGTGAAACACAGATACGGGGAAACACAGACACGGGGAAACACAGACACGGGGAAACACAGACACGGGGAGATACAGACACGGGGGAGACACATCAGGAAAGGATTGGCGGCTGGCTGTCCTCTCTCTTGACAAAGGGGTGACCTGATAAAGGTGTTGAAAATGGTGGCAAGTTTTGATGGAGCGGACACGGGGAGGACAATTCCTCTGGTGGGCAAGAGCATAGCTACTGGACCCCAGTATAGGAAATCCAACAGGGAATTCCGAAGAAACCACTTCACACAAAGAGTGGCGAGAATGTGGAACTCGCTACCACAGGGAATGACTGAAGCAGATAGCAGAGATCACATCAGGAGAAACTAGACGGAGAACGTGAGGGAGAGGGAATGGATGATTACAATGGGAGATTCCAAAGAGGAAAGACGGAGGGGAAAGGTTCAAATGGAACATGAACAGCATGATGGAGTGGATGGGCTGAATGACCTAATTCTGTGCTTGTAAATTCTGCTCTGGAATGTGTAAAAACTGTGTGTATGGTTGATATCATTGGTGTTGTAACATAAAGGAATTGCCATGGGAACAGGGGACTCAGCTGGTGCTTTGAGAAGCAGTTTTAGTCTCATCATTGGGAAGGATTTTTACAAAGTATTAACTAGTCCTTGTACAATCCAGAGAGCAGATAATCGACAGTGCGGTACTGAGGGAGTGCTGCACTCCTCACGTGGCCCCGTTAAAGAGAGAAGCTCCACCCAGCCCCTCGTGCAGACAGAAATTCCTGTGGCCAATATTCCGATGCAGAGAGAGGGACTTTTCCCCAGTTACTGGAGTTGGAGCAACGCAGAGTTCTCGGAGAGTTGTAAAGCTGGAGATTGCACTGATCTCCCATTCCCTGTTATTACCCCAAAAATGGTCTTCGCCGCCTATCGGTGTGACCACAGCCAGGGCTCGGCAGAGGGTCAGTGCCTTCAGAAACACCCAGGCTGAGGAGGGGAACCACTGGAGGCCAGTCACACAACGCACTGGAGGGAGTTACACAACACACTGGAGCGCAGTTACACAGTGCACTGGAGCGCAGTCACACAACGCACTGGAGGGAGTTACACAACACACTGGAGCGCAGTTACACAGTGCACTGGAGCGCAGTCACACAACGCACTGGAGGGAGTTACACAACACACTGGAGCGCAGTCACACAACGCACTGGAGCGCAGTTACACAGTGCACTGGAGGCCAGTTACACAGTGCACTGGAGCGCAGTTACACAGTGCACTGGAGGCCAGTCACACAACGCACTGGAGGCCAGTCACACAACGCCATGGAGCGCAGTTACACAGTGCACTGGAGGGAGTTACACAACACACTGGAGCGCAGTTACACAACGCACTGGAGGCCAGTCACACAATGCACTGGAGCGCAGTTACACAACACACTGGAGGGAGTTGCACAATGCACTGGAGGGGGTTACACAATGCACTGGAGGGAGTTACACAATGCACTGGAGGGCAGTTACACAATGCACTGGAGGGCAGTTACACAATGCACTGGAGGGAGTTACACAATGCACTGGAGGCAGTTGCACAATGCACTGGAGGGAGTTACACAATGCACTGGAGGCAGTTACACAATGCACTGGAGGCGGTTACATAACGCATTGGAGGACAGTTTCAGAATGCACTGGAGGGCAGTTACACAATGCACTGGAGGGAGTTACACAATGCACTGGAGGGAGTTACACAATGCACTGGAGGGAGTTACACAATGCACTGGAGGGAGTTACACAATGCACTGGAGGGCAGTTACACAATGCACTGGAGGCGGTTACATAACGCATTGGAGGACAGTTTCAGAATGCACTGGAGGGCAGTTACGCAACACACTGGAGGGCAGTTACGCAACACACTGGCGGTCATTTACAGAATGCACTGGAGGGCAGTTACAGAATGCACTGGAGGGCAGTTATACAATGCACTGGACAGCAGTTATACAGGCAGTTACATAACACATTGGAGGGCAGTTACAAAACACACTGGAGGGCAGTTGCACAATGCACTGGAGAGCAGTTACAAAACACACTGGAGGGCAGTTGCACAATGCACTGGAGAGCAGTTACAAAACACACTGGAGGGCAGTTGCACAATGCACTGGAGGGCAGTTGCACACTGCACTGGATTTCAGTTACACAATGCACTGGATTTCAGTTACACAATGCACTGGAGGGCAGATACACAACCCACTGAGGGCAGATACAGAATGCATTGGAGGCAGTTACACAATGCACTGGAGGGCAGATACACAACCCACTGAGGGCAGATACAGAATGCACTGGAGGCCAGTTACATAATGCACTGGAGCCAGTTACATAACGCACTGGAGGTGGTTACATAATGCACTGGAGGTGGTTACATAATGCACTGGAGGACAGTTTCACAATGCACTGGAGGTGGTTACATAATGCACTGGAGGTGGTTACATAATGCACTGGAGGTGGTTACATAATGCACTGGAGGGCAGTTTCACAATGCACTGGAGGTGGTTACATAATGCACTGGAGGGCAGTTTCACAATGCACTGGAGGTGGTTACATAATGCACTGGAGGTGGTTACACAATGCACCAGAGGCAGTTACACAACACGCTGGAGGGCAGTTACACGATGCACTGGAGGGCAGTTATACAATGAGGGCAGTTATACAATGAGGGCAGTTATACAATGCGCAGTCAGGTTTCCTGTAACTAGTGAATGGGTAGAAAGAAGCGAGCAAATAAGGAAAGAGCTTTGTGTAAACAAAATTTATGGAATAAATCGAATTTCTCCAAGCTTCACTGGAATCAGAAGCATTCGAACTTTCTGCTCCGTATCCTCAGGTGCTTTTCAAATCGCGAATCGGGTCATTGGTTTGTGAGGTAGAGCCCTCACTGAAGAATATTTACAAAGCTTGCTCTACATCGAAATAAGCAGAAATCATCAGCTGTGTCCTCTCAGCACCTCATCCTCTGGCAGCCAGATGTTTACAGGTGCAGTCTTTAAAATAGGAACAGAGAACCTCGGGCAATGGAAGATTGTGCACCCGAGCGTGAGTGCACAATCTGTGGACATTGTGTATGTGAGGTGTGGGAGTGGAACTGAATGTAGGTATCGGTGTGTGTGTGTAAACATGTGTGTGTGTGAACATGTATGTGTGTGTGAGTGGCTGTGTGTGTGCATGTGTATGTGTTCATGTGCGTGTTTGTGTATGTGCAATTTGTGTGTGTAAATATGTATCTCTGCATGCACATATGCATGTGTGTGCATCTTTGTGTATATGTGCATATATGTCTATGTTTGCGCATGTGTATGTGTGTATGTGTACATTGTGTACGCATGTATGTGTGTGTATGTGTGCATATATGTCTATATATGTATGTGTGTATGTGTGCATTATGTGTGTGTGTGTGTGTATGTGTGTGTATGTGTGTATATGTGTGTGTGTGTGTGTGTGTGTATTGTGCACACAGACTGGGTTGTAAGGATCAGCTTTGCACAGTGTAATTTTCCTGTCACCCAGTTGTACAGAAAAAGGATTTTGCGATGATCGCAGTGTGAGGATGTTTTGAATCACAATAAAACAGAAGGAAAACTTGGCTTTTTCTGTATTTTCAGATTCTATTTTAGTTTCAAAGAAATCAAAAGAGGGAAAAAATAAACCTCAGAGAGAAACCTGTGAAGCGCCCTCAGTGTCAGCTGCACCTCGCTGGGTAACATTCTCACCTCTCCCTACCTGCCCTCCAGTGCATTGTGTACACAACACACAACAAAATATTGACTGACATTCCAGTGCAGCACTGGGTAGGTGCAGCACTGGGTAGGTGCAGCACTGGGTAGGTGCAGCACTGGGTAGGTGCAGCACTGGGTGGGTGCAGCACTGGGTAAGTGCAGCACTGGGTAAGTGCAGCACTGGGTAGGTGCAGCACTGGGTAAGTGCAGCACTGGGTAAGTGCAGCACTGGGTAGGTGCAGCACTGGGTAAGTGCAGCACTGGGTAGGTGCAGCACTGGGTAAGTGCAGCACTGGGTAAGTGCAGCACTGGGTAGGTGCAGCACTGGGTAAGTGCAGCACTGGGTAAGTGCAGCACTGGGTAGGTGCAGCACTGGGTAAGTGCAGCACTGGGTAGGTGCAGCACTGGGTAAGTGCAGCACTGGGTAAGTGCAGCACTGGGTAGGTGCAGCACTGGGTAGGTGCAGCACTGGGTAGGTGCAGCACTGGGTAAGTGCAGCACTGGGTAGGTGCAGCACTGGGTAAGTGCAGCACTGGGTAGGTGCAGCACTGGGTAAGTGCAGCACTGGGTAGGTGCAGCACTGGGTAGGTGCAGCACTGGGTGGGTGCAGCACTGGAGGGTGCAGCACTGGGTAGGTGCAGCACTGGGTAGGTGCAGCACTGGGTGGGTGCAGCACTGGGTAAGTGCAGCACTGGGTAGGTGCAGCACTGGGTGGGTGCAGCACTGGGTAAGTGCAGCACTGGGTAAGTGCAGCACTGGGTAGGTGCAGCACTGGGTGGGTGCAGCACTGGGTAAGTGCAGCACTGGGTAAGTGCAGCACTGGGTAGGTGCAGCACTGGGTAAGTGCAGCACTGGGTAAGTGCAGCACTGGGTAGGTGCAGCACTGGGTAGGTGCAGCACTGGGTAAGTGCAGCACTGGGTAGGTGCAGCACTGGGTAGGTGCAGCACTGGGTAGGTGCAGCACTGGGTGGGTGCAGCACTGGAGGGTGCAGCATTGGGTGGGTGCAGCACTGGTTAAGTGCAGCACTGGAGGGTGCAGCACTGGGTAAGTGCAGCACTGGGTGGGTGCAGCACTGGGTGGGTGCAGCACTGGGTGGGTGCAGCACTGTCAGAGTTGCCATCTTTCAGATCAGATATTCAATGAAGCTCTGTCTGCAATCACACCTGGGTCTGATAATTCTGTACCAGGGCTCCTCCTGGGACGAGTGGTAATCACTCAATTGACATCAGTAAAAACCTGGCCGTTATCAATATGTAGTCAGTGGGATCTTGCCGTGTACATATTGGTTGTCACATTACCTACAGAGCAAGAATCATCACACCTTAAGAGTGTTTCATTGGCTGAAAAACACTTGGGGATATCCTGAGGATGTGTAAAGTGCTAAATGAATGCAGTTCTTTATTTCTGAGTGTCTGGGTCCCAGACGGTATCAGAATGACAAACTGTCTGGGTCCCAGACAATGTCAGGCTTCTCCATGAGCAGGGATAGTCAATGAGTTCTGAATAAGGGAGTTAGTTTGTGGAGTAACTCCATACTCTTTCAGATTTTTGATCCATTGCAGTGCTCCGGATAGTCGGGGCAAACCTGGAGCAGAGATGGTGGGACTGAGAGAGGAAGTGGGGTGGTGGAATAGGGGAAGAGGGGCAAATGTTGGTGGGAGGACATGCAGAAGAGTCTATACACAAAGTGTGCGCCTGGAAGACTTCCTGATGTCAACCAGAATAAAACCAGCAAGCAGCGTGAAGGGAAGGTGAGGATAATGAACCCCCGTTTCAGGGGACTCATAGAAATAGAAGCCCTGGAGTGCAGAAGGAGGCCATTTGGCCCATCGAGACTACACCAACAAAAGTCCCACCTCGACCTTACCCCCACTACCCCACACATTTACCCCACTAATCCCTCTAACCTACACATCCCAGGACATTAAGGGGCAATTTAGCATGGCCAATCAACCTAACCTGGTGGACTGTGGGAGGAAACCGGAGTGCCCAGAGGAAACCCACGCAGACACGTGGAGAATGTGCAAACTCCACACAGACAGTGAGCCAAGCCGGGAATCGAACCCGGGTCCTTGGAGCTGTGAGGCAGCAGTGCGAACCCACTGTGTCACCGTGCCGCAAAGAGTCTCGCTGTTAGCTGAGCGCCAGATTCTCCATTCTCGCTGGCGGCGAGCGGTTAGCGGGGTGAATGAGGCGGGAGAATTCTGGCCACTGTCCTTTTTGACCAAGCTTTTCATTAATATTTCCATTTGCGTCACAGTTTTGTCTCAGTTACTGTTCCCGATCACACACCTATGAACCCCTGGGAGCTTTTGTTACTTCTGAGGCGTTATATGAATGTAAGTTCTTTTTGCTGGGTGAGGTTAGAGGACAAGGAGATAATTGAACAAAAAATCACTGGCATAATGCAGTCCTTTTAAAGTCATACATCTGTCCTTATTATATAGCACTTTGATTTGAGAACCTTATTAGTTACAGAGCAAAGCTGCTTAAGGCAATTTGAGATCAGATAAGCAGAGCTGGGTTCTGTAGTTCGACAGAAGGGTTATTTGGACTGGAGACGTTAACTCTGCTTCTCCCTCCACAGATGCTGCTAGACCTCCTGTGTTTATCCAGCTTTGTGTTTTGATTTCAGATTCATTTCAGATTCAGATTGAGGGCGGCACGGTGGCACAGTGGTTAGCTCTGCTGCCTCACAGCACCAGGGACCCGGGTTCCATTCCGAAACCAAAAGAGAAAATACTGGAAAATCTCAGCAGACTTGGCAGCGTCTGTAAGGAGAGAAAGGAGCTGACGTTTCGAGTCCAGATGACCCATTGTCAAAGCCGCAGTAATTTGCTTTTATCCAGCCTCGGGTGACTGTCTGTGTGGAGTTTGCACCTTCTCCCCGTGTCTGCGGGGGTTTCCTCCAGGTGCTCCAGTTTCCTCCCACAGTCCGAAAGATGTGCTGGTTAGGTAAATTGACCATGCTAAGAATTGCCCCCAAGATATATAGGTTAGGGGGATTAGTGGGGTAAATACAGAGGCAAGGCTGGGTAAAAGTTGGTGCAGACTCGATGGGCTGAATGGCCTCCTTCTGCACTGTGGGGGATTCTATGATTTCCAGCATCTGCAGTGTTTTGCTCTGATTTAAATGAAGCTGGCTGAGGAATAGGGATTCTACATTACAGACTGGGGATAGAGAAAAATGCCAGCATGATGGGGGATGTAGTTGGGGGGGGGGGGGGGGGGGTGCGGGGGGGGATGTAGTTGGTGGGGGGGGAGGCGGTCGGTGGGTAAGGGGGGGTGCGGGGTGGATGAGGGGATTGGGTGTGGGGGGCAGGATGCGAGAGCATATTATAGTGTGACAAACTTACATCAACAGTGGCCATTATCGATGTGAACATGGGAATCAGGAAGGTTCCGGATAACTCCCGACCCCTGAGCATTAACGTTAGATGACACCACGTGCTCTCCGACTGCACGGACGTCAATCGGAAATCAACAGGAGGCCAGTGGAGCCTTTCTGCGGCCAAACTGTCAAAACCTGGTGACTTTTATCCTCTACACCCTATTGATTTCAGGAAGAAATTAGATATCGCTCCCGGGGCTAAAGGAATCGAGGGATATGGGGGGAGGAAGGGGGGGATCAGGATATCGAATTTGATGATCAGCCGTGATCAGAATGAATGGACCAAATGGCCTCTTCCTGCTTCTACTCTCAATGTTTCTATGATATTGAGGAGATTGCAAGGTGTCTTACCATTACACAAAGATGTGTATTTTGCAGGCAGACATTTGAATCTCGTTTATTCTCAGGGTAATAAAGTTAATAAATTTGGGAATGAAGGGCACAAGAAGCTTGATCAAGAAATGAAATGGTTCTTAATTCATTCATCTGGCTCTCCCACCGTAGCACCTTCTTCAGCCCCGTGTCACTAACGCGAATCTTCATCAACTGACCGAGCCTGTCACTAAACATTGACTTCACCGGGCACTGCGCCTGGTTGGTTCGTCACCACCCTGTGAAGCGGGCAGGCAAGCCATTCCGTTGTGTCAAAGTGGGATCTACTCCGGGCATTGGGTCTGGTAAGAGTCTAGAATTGGGGGTGAGGAGCAGAGCCAGGAGGTTCCAGCTGCTTTTCATCCCATCCCTCCATTCCTGACCATCACGCCATCTCACCGTCCAACAGAGGAAGGATAGAGCGAGGCAGAGAAAACAAGACAGTACCAAGTCTCACAACAGCAGGTTAAAGTCCAATAGGTTTATTTGGAATCACGAGCTTCCAGAGTGCCGCTCCTTCAGTTTAAGTTTATTTATTATTGTCACAAGTAGGCTTACATTAACACCGCAATGAAGTTACTGTGAAAATCCCCGAGTCACCACACTCCGGCACCTGTTCGGGCACATTGAGGGAGAATTTAGCACCTAACCAGCACATCTTTTGGACTGCAGGGGGGAAACCAGAGCACCCGGAGGAAACCCACGCAGACACAGGGAGAATGTACAAACTCCACACAGACAGTGACCCAAGCCAGGAATCGAACCCGGGTCCCTAGCGCTGTGAGGTAGCAGTGCTAACCACTGTGTTACCATGCCGCCCATCAGGTGAATGATGAAGGAGCAGCATTCCAAAAGCTCGTGATTCCAAATAAACCTGTTGGACCTTAACCTGATGTTGTGAGACTTCTTACTGTGCCCATCCCAGTCCAACGCCGGCAACTCCACATCGGAGAGAAAGAGAGGGCGGGGCGGGGGGGGGGGGGGGGGGTCAAGGGTAGAAGAAGGAGAAGTTAGAGAGATGCAGCGGCCTCAGAAAACAGAAAGAGACGGGCAGAAAAGGGGAAGGACAAAATGAAGGAACAGACGACAAAACAGAATGAGAGGAAGAATGAGAGGCAGTAATTAATCTTTGATCGATCTCAGGATGTACCTATTTACAGACTTGTGACCTTCAAGCAGCGGCCCGTGTTGGGTTCAGCTGTAGAATATTGGGTGTTATATTGTGCTCCTGTACATCCGGCCCATTGTGAATGAGTTACCCTCACCTTCTCAGAATGTAACTAAAGCTACACAAATCAGAGTCAAAGATTACTCAGCGGGTTTCCTGTTAAACTGTTACACAGTGAATGCTTCCAGACACCTACGGACAATTTACATTCAAAAAGCACTCTCGCACAAATCTAATTTATTTAACCGTTGCTATTTACATCAATAAATTTACATAATGAGATGCTGGAATCTCCCTCGTCTAACCGATAAAGCTTCTCAAATTTAGCGAGCTGAAGATTACGATTGCCATGGATACAGAATAACCCTTCTCGGGTTGGGGGGTGGGGGGCTTGTGGGAGATGGGCTGCCTGCTGATCAACTTTTCTTTAATTCATTCATGGGACATGGGCGTCGCTGGCTGCCCAGCATTTATTGCCCATCCCTAGTTTCCCTTGGAGGGCAGTTGGGGGTCAACCACATTGCTGTGGCTCTGGAGTCACATGTAGGCCAGACCAGGTAAGGGCAGCAGATTTCCTTCCCTAAAGGACATTATTGAACCAGATGGGTTTTTCCGACAATCGGCAATGGTTTCATGGTCATCAGTAGATTCTTAATTCCAGATATTTTTTATTGTATTCAAATTCCACCATCTGCCGTGACGGGATTCAAACCCAGACGATGCCCATGTCCCATGAATGAATAAAAGAAAATCCAGTTCATTCCACTCCCCCCCTCACCCTATCCCTGATGACTATCCAGTTAACTGACAACATTCTGCATGAAGAAGGCAGCCCAGGTATCTGTATTCACCCAGGAGGGTACATGAATCCAGTGGATTTCACAGTCAGCTCACGTCACCTCACACTCTGCAAATGCCAAATCCCTGTTTGTGTTTAATTCCAGCTAACATGCTTCTTAAGTTGCCGCTTATTGAATTATTTCCACTCACCCTATATTTATTTCTACACAACAAGCTCTACAACTCTCTTTCTGCATGACCGCCCTGCAGGTACGGCAGTTCAGATCAATAATGCCTTGAATAACACAGGGGCTGACAGGCTTCAGGGAGAGAGAGGGAGATAGAGAGAGAAGCAACAGAGAGAGAGGAATGACAGAGAGAGAGGAGCGACAGAGAGAGAGAAGCAACAGAGAGAGAGAGGGGCAACATAGAGAGAGGAGCAACAGAGAGAGGGGCAACGTAGAGAGAGAGGGAAATAGAGAGAGAAGCAACATAGAGAGAGGAACGACAGAGAGAGAGGAGCGACAGAGAGAGAAGAACAATATAGAGAGGCAAGTGAGAGGGAGATGCCAACAAGAGAGTGGGGGTGAATGAGAGAGTGGGTGAATGAGAGAGTGGGGGTGAATGAGAGAGTGGGGGTGAATGAGAGAGTGGGGGTGAATGAGAGAGTGGGTGAATGAGAGAGTGGGGGTGAATGAGAGAGTGGGTGAATGAGAGAGTGGGGGTGAATGAGAGAGTGGGTGAATGAGAGAGTGGGGGTGAATGAGAGAGTGGGGGTGAATGAGAGAGTGGGGGTGAATGAGAGTGGGGATGAGTGAGAGAGTGGGCGTGAATGAGAGATTGGGGTTAATGAGACAGTGGGAAAATGAGAGTGGGGGTGAATGAGAGAGTGGGGGTTAATGAGAGATTTGGGGTTAATGAGAGAGTGGAGGAGAATGAGAGAGTGAGGGTGAATGAGAGTGGGGGAGAATGAGAGTGGGGAAGAATGAGAGAGTGGGGGAGAATGAGATAGTGGGGGTAAATGAGAGAGTGGGGGTGAATGAGAGAGTGGGGGTGAATGAGAGTGGGGGTGAATGAGAGAGTGGGGGTGAATGAGAGAGTGGGGGTGAATGAGAGAGTGGGGGAGAATGAGATAGTGGGGGTGAATGAGAGTGGGGAAGAATGAGAGAGTGGGGGAGAATGAGATAGTGGGGGTGAATGAGAGAGTGGGGGTGAATGAGAGAGTGGGGGTGAATGAGAGTGGGGGTGAATGAGAGAGTGGGGGTGAATGAGAGAGTGGGGGTGAATGAGAGAGTGGGGGAGAATGAGATAGTGGGGGTGAATGAGAGAGTGAGGGTGAATGAGAGTGGGGGTGAATGAGAGATTGGGGGTTAGTGAGAGTGGGGGAGAATAAGAGTGGGAGAGAATGAGAGTGGGAGTTTGAGAGTGGGGGTTAAGGAGAGTGGGGGTGAATGAGAGAGTGGGGGTGAATGAAAGTGGGGGAGACTGAGAAAGTGGGAGAGAATGAGAGAGTGGGGGAGAATGAGAGAGTGGGGGTGATTGAGAGTGGGGGTGAATGAGAGAGTGGGTGAATGAGAGAGTGGGGGAGAATGAGAGAGTGGGGGTGAATGAGAGAGTGGGAGTGAATGAGAGTGGGGGTGAATGAGAGTGGGGATGAATGAGAGAGTGGGGGTTAATGACAGAGTGGGGGAGGATGAGAGAGTGGGGGTTAACAAGAGTGGGGGTGAATGAGAGTCGGGGAGAATGGGAGTGGGGGTTAATGAGAGAGTGGGGGAGGATGAGAGATTGGGGGTAAATGAGAGAGTGGGGAAGAATGAGAGTGGGGGAGAACGAGAGTGGGGGAGAATGAAAGATTGGGGATGAATGAGAGATTGGGGTGAATGAGAGAGTGGGGGTGAATGAGAGAGTGGGGGTGAATGAGAGTGGGGGAGAATGAGAGAGTGGGGGTGAATTCAGGGGGACTAAAGAGCAGGGAAAACAGGATGGGAAAAAGTGGAAGTGAAGGAACAGGGGAAAAATCAACAGATTGAAAAAGAGAAGGAAAAAGAAGATTGGGAGACATTGCAGTGTGAGCTGTGGTCTTAGAATTCTATTAAACTGGTCGCAATCACCACTGCAAACATGTCTAACTCAAGCAGCCAGTCATTTAAAAAATATTTTTGTTTGTTGTCCATTCCTAATTGCCCCTTGAACCGAGTGGCTTGCTGGGCCATTTCAGAGTCGACCACACATTGCAATGGCTCTGGTGTCACATGTAGGCCAGACTAGGTAAGGACGGCAGATTTCCTTCCCTAAAGGACATTAGTGAACCAGACGGGTTTTTACGAGAAATCGCTGGTTTCTCGGAGACCAGCTCTCAGTTTCAGATTTTACTCACTGAATTTGAATTCCACCAGCTGCTGTGGTGGGATTTGAACCCATGGCGCTCCCCCAGCTGGAGCATTAGCCTGGGCCTTCTCGACACTAATGCAGTGAAGTTACCACTGCAGCACCATCTCCCCACTACGTTCCCCGCCTGCGCTCTGATCCATCCTGCTTGTCTGTGTGTTGTTTGGAAGCTGCTCACGTTCTCTCTCCTGCGACTGATCTCCGGGAATGCAATCCGCTTTGTCTCCTTTCATCCCGACACTCAGAGTTTTAACTCAAACTCCCGCTTTTACTCCAGGGCTTTCCGCTATTCCCACCCCCACCTCCCTGGCTGCTTGACCTGATTCTTCGGATCAAACAGTAACACATGTCAACCATTTAAAACAAAAGAGTCTCTTAGCCTATCGGTGTCGATAGGATGCCACCCTTTCACTGTGTTATAATCATCATTTCCTCTCACAATCAAAATCTCAAAACCCTTCACCCCTTTGCAATCATCTCAATATAACCTCCACACATCACTGTCAATGGTGAGGCACAGACAGACCTTCCAATTATACTTCAGCAAGCATGGTGCACAGTGGTTAGCACTGCTGCCTCACAGCACCAGAGACCGGGTTCAAAGAACAAAGAAAGATACAGCACAGGAACAGGCCCTTCGGCCCTCCAAGCCTGCGCCGATCATGATGCCTGCCTAAACGAAACCGTATACACCTACAGAGTCCGCGTCCTTCCATTCCCATCCTATTCATGTATTCATCCAGTTACATCAATTCCGGCCTCAGGTCACTGTCTGTGTGGAGTTTGCGCGTTCTCCCCGTGTCTGCGTGGGTTTCCTCCGCGTGCTCCGGTTTCTTCCCACAGTCCGAAAGACGTGCTGGTTAGGTGGATTTGCCATGTTAAATCGCCCCTTAGTGTCAGGTGGGGACTAGCAGGGTAAATATGTGGGGTCAAGGGGATAGGGTCTGAGTGGAATTGTTGTTTTGGGGCAGGCTTGATGGGCTGAATGGCCTCCTTCTGCATTGCACTATGACTCTATGAAGCCAGGAATATACAGCACAATGTGGAGGCCATTTGGCCCATCACAGGCATGACATTCAACTGGGCAGATCAATCCCCTCCCCCTGCCCTTTCCCCAATTCCTTTGACATTAATTTGCTCTCAGATTAATATCCATATCTTTCTCGGTGCTGTTCCAGTCTCTGTCACGAGTGCCCTTTGCGGTGAAGCTTTCCTTATCTTAATAAGTATGTGTGAAATATCTCCTCCCTCCCTGTCTTTGTCTGACCACTAATCACGCTCGTTCTGTGCTCCCCATGTTACCGATTCACCAGCCAATAGCAACACTCTGGAAAGCTCCAGGCCCCCTCTTAATCACCTCGCTTTCCAATATGGAAAAGCCCCAATTCTTTGGAGCCTCCTCCAACAGCTAGAAACCCTCATTCCTGAAGTCATTGTTTGCTTTGCCGATACATCAGAATGCCAACACTCCCCATTCCAGCTGCTAACTCGAAGACCCCACTGTTTGACAGTGGATATTAATCACACACCTGAGTTCAGTTGTAGCTGATACAATACTGGAACAATTTAGAATGAGTTGAACGGGTCACTGCAGAGTTGGTGAGGTCTCAGTGTTTGCGGATAAACAAGTATTTGGAGGCTGGGTATAGGTTTCGAGTCTGTCTGACTCTTTTCCAGAGCTATTTCCAGTCGGGGATGAAGGAGACTCGAAACATTACCTCTGGCTAGAATTCAACATTGGTGCCGATCAACCTGGGAGGGCATAGAATCATAGAATCTACAGCACTGAGACAGGCCCTTCGGCCCAAACTGGTCCATGCTGACCAAAATGCCCATCCAAGCTAACCTATAGAAATCGTGCAAGAAGACTCCAGCTGGGCATCCCATCATCATCATTCGGGCGATGTTTCGGTTGGCAGACACAGGAATCAGAAATGCAATTCAGCCCATTGAGGGGTCAACTTATTTTTTATTCATTTATGGGACATGGGCGTCGCTGGCTGGGCCAGCATTTATTGCCCATCCCTAGTTGCCCTTGGAGGGCAGTTTAGACTCAACCACATTGCTGTGGCTCTGGAGTCACATGTAAGCTAGAGCAGGTAAGGAGGCAGATTTCCTTCCCTAAAAGATGTTAGTGAACCAGGTGGGTTTTTCCGACAATCGACAATGGTTTCATGGTCATCAGTAGATTCTTAATTCCAGACTTTTATTGAATGAGATTGAGAATCTGGTGAACTGGTGCAGCAACAATAATCTCTCCCTCAATGTCAACAAAATGAAAGAGATTGTCATCGACTTCAGGAAGCATAAAGGAGAACATGCCCCTGTCTACATCAATGGGGACAAAATGGAAAGGGTCGAGAGCCTCAAGTTTTAAGGTGTCCAGATCACCAACAACCTGTCCTGCTCCCCCCATGCCGACACTATAATTAAGAAAACCCACCAACGCCTCTGCTTTCTCAGAAGACTAAGGAAATTTGGCATGTCCGCTACAACTCTCACCAATTTCTACAGATGCACCAATAGAAAGCATTCTTTCTGATTGTATCACAGCTGCTCTGCCCAAGACCGCAAGGAACTACAAAAGGTCGTGAATGTAGCCCAATCCATCACCCAAACCAGTCTCCCATCCATTGACTCTGTCTACACTTCCCGCTGCCTCGGCAAAGCAGCCAGCATAATTAAGGACCCCACGCACCCTGGACATTCTCTCTTCCACCTTCTTCCGTCGGGAAAAAGATACAAAAGTCTGAGGTCACGTACCAACCGACTCAAGAACAGCTTCTTCCCTGCTGCTGTCAGACTTTTGAATGGACTTACCTTGCATTAAGTTGATCTTTCTCTAAATCCTAGCTATGACTGTAACACTACATTTGAACTCTCTTGTTTCCTTCTCTATGAATGGTATGCTTTATCTGCATAGCGCGCAAGAAACAATACTTTTCACTATATGTGACAATAATAAATCAAATTCCAACATCTGCTGTGGCAGGATTCGAACCCGAGTCCCCAGATTATTAGCTGGGTTTCTGCATTAACAGTCTTCGCAATAATACCACTAGGCCATCGTCTCATCCGGGGATTTTATGTGACTGAAGTGGATTTTACGTGGCCCGTTTTTTATGTATGGTTGATGGGCAGACCGGTTGGCCGGGCAGCCTTTACGTTTCAGCTGTAACCTCAAGCTGGGGAGGAATGAACTGTCCGGGCTGAAGTAAAATTCCAACAGGGTGTCTGGGTTCAGAGCTTTGTGTTTCAAGGTGTTGCCGAGATATACAATGTTTGTCCGTCGTAATATAGTCTTCACAGGTCAGCAGCTCCCTGAAACAGATCCATAGCAGCTGTCCCCCCAAGGTCACACGCTTGACTTGCAGCCCTTTTCCCGGCCCCCGCTCTCCTCTCCCCACTCCCCTCCCCCCCACCTCCAAGCCCCGGCAACATTGAACCTTTCCCAGCGTGCGTTTCACCCGTTAATTGGCCAGATGGTAAAATCACCCCCAAGGGGCCGATCGCAGCTGGAAGCGGGTTTTTGCGCCAACTCCCAGGCCCACTGAGTGTGTGGCCCCCCCCACCAGGCCTCTCTGTTTCCCTCGCCACAGAAGCTGCCAGACCCGCTCACCGGAATTCTACCGCCACTCCCACCACGGAATCGGAGCAGGCGAGGGGCGGATAATGGAAATGTCTGTTGACCTCGGGTGGGATTTTCCGGTCTCGGGTTGAGCAAGGCCGTAAAATCCTGCCCTCTGAGTTTTTCCAGCAACTTTCTGTCTTTATTTCGGATTTCCAGCATCCGCAGTATTCTCCTTTTATTTGGGTGCTGGGAATTGCCGAAGCCATTTTCAGAGCTCAGGCTGTTGATTGGGCAATTTGAGGTGAACACAGTAAGGAGTCTCACAACACCAGGTTAAAGTCCAACAGGTTTATTTGGTAGCAAATGCCACTAGCTTTCGGAGCACTGCTCCTTCGTCAGGTGAGTGGGAGATCTGATGAAGGAGCAGTGCTCCGAAAGCTAGTACCCATCCTCCATCTCCTTCGCCCTCACCATTGGTGGCCATGTTTTCAGCTGCCGAGGCCCAAGGCTTCGGAATTGCCTCCGTAAACTTCTCCCTCTCCCTTTAAGATGTGCCATTAAAAAAAACCCGATAACTTTGCCCAAGCTTTTGTTCACCTGTCCAAGTATTCCCTGAAGTAGGTTAGTGTCAAATTTAGATTGATAGCATTCTTGGGAAGCACCTTGGGACATTTTAACTACATTAAAGGCACTATATAAATGCACATTGTTGCTGTGTATCAACCCCTAGAAACCAGTGACACCCACCTCATTCCAGTTCACTGCATTCACCAGGAACTGGCAAGTTGCTTTGGGAGAATGTTCCAGCTTGGTGCTCCCATTAAGGAGCCTCGCTCACTGGGAATGCTCATCAGGAATTCTGCCATTGATAGTCAGAAGATCAGATAGAGCATTCGCCGACATTCCCAATTCCACTCTCCCACCGGGTGAACATTCTGGCTGGAAATCTGAGGTCAGAAAATTCCCCCTGAGGAATCACCTGAGTTTAAGATTATTTATTTATTATTGTCACAAGTAGACTTCCATTAACACTGCAATGAAGTTACTGTGAAAATCCCCTAATCGCCCACACTCCGGCGCCTGTTTGGGCAGACTGAGGGAGAATTTAGCATGGCCAATTCACCTAACCAGCACATCTTTCAGACTGTGGGAGGAAACCGGAGCACCCGGAGGAAACCCACGCAACACGGGGAGAATGTGCAAACTCCACACAGACAGTGACCCAAGCCAGGAATCGAACCCGGGTTCCTGGCGCTGTGAGGCAGCAGTGCTAACTGCTGTACCACCGTGCAGCCCATCTCCTCGGCCCTAAGTCCCACACACACTCCCGACACCTACAGCCCGCACACACACCCATCCCTCACACACCCCTACCCACAACCCCACCCCCCCACCCACACCCCCCCTCCCACCCACACCCCTACACACTACCCCCCACCCACAGCCCCCAACACACACCCCCTACCACATCCCCCATACACACCCCTCTCCCACCCACACCTCCCCCACATCCTACCCCCCTCCCACCCACACCCATCCCTCACACATTCCCCACCCCCCTCCCACTCCTTGGACACCCACCATGCAGGAAATAAATGAAAGGGAAATGAAGATTAAAACCAATCAGTGCCTTTGTGTGGAGCGGATCCCAACTTTAGACAGAGGTCTGGAATCAGTTTCTGTTTAAGAGGGAGCTGCCGCTCTAATGATGAACAAAGCGAGTTGTTACAATGAGCTAAGGATCGCCGGGAGAGGCTGGGAAGCCGGTCGCTCGCCTCGTCTCCGCTGCCTGATGGATCTCAGCTCCGAGCAATCAAACCCGGGAGATGAATCGGAAAGCTGAGATTGCAGCCTAACCTCGGCAAAAACCTCCCAAAATAACCTGTGATGCAGCCATCGATCAACTCCCGGGGAAAAGCTGCTCGGGCAAGGGGCTCTGCCAACTCCCTCTGCAGGAAGAGACATCAAAATGCTTTTGGCTGGAATTATCTTTATTCAGCGTCGCCGCTGGCTCGCTCTGTAATGGAGATGATAAACCGTGGCGCGGCAAACTCTGGCCAATTAAAAGTTGGTTCCCGCTTCTCCCACTCCTTGGACTCACTCTAATGAGGCCCTCCGACTGTACCACTTGGTGAGACTGGGTGGTGTCCCTCAGCACAAGTTCCCATGTGTCATTAATATTTAAATGATGAAAGTATTCCACCTTCCCTGCAATTGCCCCACCACAGAGGCAGAGAGATCTGCCTGTTAAAAAAAAGGCCCCAGCTCCCTGAGGAGGTTATTAGGATGTGAGTTGAGTGCTGTAGAGATCTCTTCAAGCCCACGCCCCACGTTGGGGGTGACAACACTGTAAATATACAAGGCCAAAAAAAATCTGTGGCCGGGCTGCTTAACCCAGTGTTACACTCAAGGTGGCTGATTGCTGCTGTGAGTCTCCTTGAATAATTTGTTCCACCTCAATTCCTACTTAATACAGTCAGCACTCACTCTGTGCAGACACAAACCGGCCGTTATATAAAGAGAAGCAACGAAAGTAGACATAAAAAGAAATTGAAATATTAATGATTGCCCTCACTCTTTGAGGCTGTTTGATGTTTTAGGTCCTTTGTAGTGACACTCTCTTTAACACAGGAACTGAGAGAGGTTTGCACTCAGCAACCCCCCACAGTGGTTCATGTTTAAATAGTCAAGTAGAGGGATGGGAGTGGGGTGCAAATGCTGTGATCCTGCGCCGTCATCGCCCCCCTCCTCGTCCTAAATATTGTGACAGCCGGGCACAACGCTCCAATGTACTGGAGTGTATTCCTCTTTAATAGGGTCTGTCACGGGAGCAGCGAGTAGGTTGACGTTTACCTGAGAGGCGCAGAGGCGCTGGGTAACAGAGATGCAAAGAGAACGGTTCGCCAAACCGAGAGAGAAATTGAAGGAGGAATGCCGAGGCAGCGAGTAAGAAAGATATAAATATACATGTTGATAGACAGACAGTGAGATGGAGAGACGTAAAGATAACTAACCTATTCAAATACCAGCCTAAAAACAGAGAACATGTACAGGAACAAATCAGGCAAAAAAAATACTCAGAGATAAATGCAGAGAGATTCAGAGACACAGCAGCTAATTGCCTGGGTTCACAGCCTCTCCTCTATTTTTGTTTTATATCAGGTTTGTCAGAGACTCATTTTCTCAGATTATTGCCAGCTAATAGTCCCACCACCCTCCCCCCACCCACTCCCCCGAGTTTTGGTGCAATGAAGCAGAGGGGACTGAGAATTTCTCTGAAACTATCAGGCTTCACATCACAGCAAATTGCCAAATGCAAAGTTCTCCAGCTCCAGGGGAAAATAATTGGATTTGCGATTACCGCCATCCTAGACATATGAATTTAGCTCCCAATTTGATAAGAGGGCAACTCGTTTTGCCAAGAAACTATTTCTACAAAGGGTCAGGGCCTGAGAACTGCCAGCCCCCAGGAGTGTGGACGGCACGGTGGCACAGCGGGTTAGCACTGCTGCCTCACAGCGTCAGGGACGCGTGTTCGATTCCCGGCTTGGGTCACTGTCTGTGCGGAGTCTGTAAGCTCTCCCCGTGTCTGTGTGAGTTTCCTCCGGGTGCTCCGGTTTCCTCCCACATTCCCAAAGACGTGCTGGTTAGGGTGCATTGGCCGTGCTAAATTCTCCCTCAGTGTACCCCAACAGGCGCCAGAGTGTGGCGACTAGGGGATTCTCACAGTAACTTCATTGCAGTGTTAATGCAAGTCTACTTGTGACACTAATAGATAAACTTTAAATACCCAATGTTGTCAAATTGGCCCGTACTCTGAACTGTCTGGAAGCCCCCACAAGCGACCCAAATGAGCACATTTCTCATAGAAATCTGACGAAAAGGAACTGACCATGTGTTGGACTGGTGGCATCCAGATTGTCAGATAACAGGGGGATTTGAATGACTGGGAGTCCTCGATTCTCAGTTCAGACATCACCAAGTATTTCATTATCATAGTTAGCACAGAAATTCTGTTTGATCACCGAGATATCTGTGATCCCCTAGTCCTGCTCTTTTTCACATCCTCAATTTTCCTCACTCCAACGGCAGTTGTCCTTTCAGTGCCTGAGGCCCTAAGGTCTGGAGTACCCCCCTCGTCTCTCACTCCCCACCCCCCCCACTCCTCCAAAACCCTTTCCAGCCTTCCGACTCCTCTCCTTCCCTCCTTAAGACTGTAAATGTGTGGCATCCCGCTGGTGACAGCGAGACACGATATGGAGATGCCGGCGTTGGACTGGGGTGGGCGCAGTAAGAAGTTTCACAGCACCAGGTTAAAGTCCAACAGGTTTATTTGGTAGCACGAGCTTTCGGAGCACTGCCCCTTCTCACCTGATGAAGGGGCAGCGCTCCGAAAGCTTGTTGCTTGTGCTACCAAATAAACCTGTTGGACTTTAACCTGGTGTTGTGAGACTTCTTACTGGACATCAAGGCACTTCAGGCTTCAGCAGGAATAAAGGGTATTTATTAATGAAGAGGAATCAGGTACAGGGAATTCCAGCCCTAAGCTGCCTTGGGGCACAGCCTCAGCTTTTAGATATCTACTACATGGCTGCTCGGCGATTCTGCCCGAGAGAGAACTCCACCCTCTGGGGTGATCACTCGCTCCCCATTCCCGTTGGTCCCTCAAGCCAGGTGACCTTCTTCTACTGTGTTGCCTCAAAGAGACAGGCCCCACAATCACTACATCCCTCCCCCTTTAATTCTTTTACACAAATGTCAAAATCAATTTGCTTAAATTCACATTCTAAATTCACATTACACGCACGCAAGCTCAACATTTGTAAATCAACGTCGCAATTGCTCAGAGAGGAGCTCCTGAGGCTCACGTTTAACATAACACTTCTCTTAGAAAGCTTCGATCATGCACACTTCCAAATATACTCTTGCCTGGGATTACCTTCCATATGGGCTTGCTGCTTTCTGAGTTCTGTCCTAGACTCTGCACCGACCGTAGACTACATATTTTACTCTGGGGACTGTGTCACTCTCCAGTCCTCTGTTGATTCTATTCTCTGTCAAACCCCCTTACTCTACAATGTAAGCAGGTACCATCGTCACAATACAACACAGTCTTATGCCTTGCCAGCTGGTTCTGAATCTCGGTCTGTCACTTGTGAAGGAACGGGTCATGGTTCTCTATTCCCGATAAAGCCCCTTCTCTTTCTAGCATTTCTATTCCGCATCTTTCCATCAACCAGATTATTACACTGGGTTCTTGTGTTTTTTTGTTAGTGTGACCATTTCAGCAATCTTGTCCCAATGTATAATCTCAGTATTCTTCTCTGCCTGAATTGCTGCTTTGTCTCGCTCTCTCTGACACAAATTCCACAACCGGTTAGCTTCATTTTCCACTCTCTTCCTTGTATCTGCTGCATCAATCCATCCTCTGTGTCTCCTCCGCCTATATTTTTACACTCGGCCTCTGCCGGTTATAGATCAGTCTGAAGCAGTTGGCGGCACGGTGGCACAGTGGTTAGTGCTGCTGCCTCACAGCGCCGCGGACCCGGGTTCGATTCCCGGCTTGGGTCACTGTGTGGAGTTTGCACGTTCTCCCTGTGTCTACGTGAGTTCCCTCCGGATGCTCCGGTTTCCTCCCCCATTCTGAAAGACGTGCTGGTTAGGTGCACTGGCCGTGCTAAATTCTCCCTCAGTGTACCCGAACAGGTGCCGGAGTGTGGCGACTCGGGGCTTTTCACAGTAACTTCATTGCAGTGTTAATGTAAGCGTACTTGTGACTAATAAATAAACTCTAACTTAGTTCCAGCTCCAAATCCCGCAGTTGGTTTTTCCTTTACCTGGAATTTAACCCGAAGTCCCTTTAGATACACAGACAGTTTGAAGTGGCTTCTCTTTGTTATGAGATTGCTCTGCAGTGATTGCAATCTTCAATCTGTTTCTGAATTTGTTCCAAGCTCAGCTTGATTTCCCAACTGTTGCGTACACCATCTCTCACGTATGATTCGGTTATATCCGATGATTTAGCTGTTCTGGTTGGTTTCAGATTCTCATTCTCAATATGAGCTCGTTTTATTCTTGGTCCATGGCTCTGTTTTTTGCAATCCACTCAGGTTACCCATTTCTGAGTTTCTTCCAAGGTGAACTCAACAGTCTCTTCTGACAAGATGAGATAACAGTCTCTCCTTATTCGCGCTCTGTATGCTTCCGGCAAATTGCTATATTCTTTTTGTTGTAGTGGCAACAAACTTTAATTCTATATTCAACCTTTCTAGAAGGAACAAGATGGCACTGGAGTGTGGTGACATCTTGAAAGCTGTGCCCAGCACACTTTCTAATTCTATCTTTTACTCTCGTTCTGTGCTTCTAAAACTTCATTCTAACTCTTTTAAACTCTCTAACATTGCTCTAATTTAATCTCTTACAGATTTGGCAATCACTACGTTCTGCACTCTCTCGTTTCCTTCTCTATGAATGGTATGCTTTGTCTGTATAGTGCGCAAGAAACAATATTTTTCACCGTATACTAACATATGGGACAATAATAAATCAAATCAAATCAAACCTTCGCTACCAGGTGGTGGTACAGTGGCACAGCGGTTAGCACTGCTGCCTCACAGCACTGGGGACCCGGGTTCAATTCCTGGCTTGGATCACTGTCTGTGTGGAGTCTGCATGTTCTCCCTGTGTCTGTGAGGACTTCCTGCGGGTGCTTCGGTTTCCTCCCACAGTCCAAAAGACGTGCTGGTCAGGTGCATTGGCCATGCTAAATTCTTCCTCAATGTACCCGAACAGGTGACTAGGGGATTTTCACAGTAACTTCATTGCAGTGTTAATGTAAGCCTACTTGTGACACCGATAAATAAAAAACCTTTTCTTCTTGTTATTTTTAATTTGACATTTCTTCTGAATTGTTCGAGAAGTTGTGTTCTTTCTTTGGGTTTGTCCATCGCTATATCCTCCTCGGCATGCTGGAACGGCGGACAGGTTCTGCCTCTCTGCAGAAAGCCAATATCTCCATCTCGCTGGTGTATTGCACACAGCTGGTAGTTTGATCGTTCCATTGGATCTCTACAGGGTTCCCAAATATGGCTCTGGTGAAAGATAACCCTGTTTCAACATTACGATGACTTGTGTGGTCGATGATACAGGATGTCCTACATGAGCGCCATGGGTCAAATCCTTGATGCATTTCACTCTGAGACAAGCAGTTCTCCCACACATCCCAAACTGGCAGCATCCCTTACAAGGGCACCTCCTTGGCTTTTCTCGAGTTCCATGTCTCGGTTGTTGAATTCCACTTGCGCTTTCACTCTCAGTCGTTTCTTTACCTACATCCTCCTGCTCTAACTCCAGTTCCTTCGCCGCTTGCCGGTGAACATTGTCCTGTTTCTGACTGGCCCGAATAGAGTTCCTAGCTTTGATATAGCTGCACCACTTCTCCTTTAGATTAGGGTCACAAACCTTGACCTTATTTTGGATTTGCTGTGGTTCTGGGTGAACTTTATCCAACTCCTTTCACTTCACTCTTACTTCTTCCTTCGCTGTGGCTTATCTCACTTTCTGACTGACTACAGAACATAGAACATGGAACAGTAGCACAGGAACAGGCCCTTCAGCCCATGATGTTGTGCCAAACATGATGCCAAATTAAACTAACCCCTTCTGCTTGCCGCGGTCCATATCCCTCTATTCCTTGCACATTCATGCGCTTATCTAAAAGCCCCTTAAATGTCCCTATCATACATGACTCCACCACCACCCCTGGCAGCGCGTTCCAGACACCTACCATTCTCTGTGTAAAAAAACTTTCCCCTCACATCTCCTTTCAACATTCTCCCTCTCACCTTAAGTGCACGGTGGCACAGTGGTTAGCACTGCTGCCTCACAGCTCCAGGGACCCGGGTTCGATTCCCAGCTTGGGTCACTGTCTATGCGGAGTCTGCACGTTCTCCCCGTGTCTGCGTGGGTTTCCTCCAGGTGCCCCGGTTTCCTCCCACAGTCCGAAAGACGTGCTGGTTAGGTGCATTGACCATGCTAAATTCTCCCTCAGTGTACCCGAACAGGCGCTGGAGTGTGGCGACTAGGGGATTTTCACAGTAACTTCATTGCAGTGTTAATGTAAGCCTACTTGTGACACTAATAAATAAACTTCACAACTTCATCACTAATTGCTAAAACTTCCAAGGAACTTCTCATTACAACACAACTGCATCTTGCTGCCTTCAGCCCTTCGCTTAGTCACTGAGGGCCTTCCGTTGCCCTCTGCCTTGGGTTATTCACCGGGGTTTCACTGTCTTAAAGAGACAGGCCCCACAATCACAACACAGACCTTCCTTGAAACCTATCTCTCTGACCAAGTTTACGGTCACCTCTCCTAATCCCTAATATGTGGCTCAATGTCGAAGTTGTTGCCTGCTATACCTTCCCCAGAAGTGCTGTGGACTCTTTCAGTATATAACAGGCCCTATATAAATGCACTGTGATGCCGCCAATATTCAGAATCTCTGTGTTCAACCAGTAGGAGCTGACTGGGGGAGGAATTAAAGGATGAACGCATCTACCTACTTTCAGTGGGAGTTGGGTAGAGTGGGGGACCCGGGTTCGAATGCCACCACGGCAGATGGTGGAATTTGAATTCAATTTAAAAATATCTGGAATTAAGAATTTACGGATGACCATGAAACATTGTCAATTGTCAGAAAAACTCATCTGATTCACCAATGTCCTTTAGGGAAGGAAATCTGCCATCCTTACCCAGTCTGGCCTACATGTGAATGTGGTTGACTCCCAACTGCCCTCGGGTAACGAGAGATAGGGTAATAGATGCTGGCCCAGCCAGCGTCGCCCATGTCCCACGAATAAATATATTTTTAAAGTCCCTCTGCAATACATTGCCCTCTGCAGAAACAATGGAATCTTTCATCAGTAGAAATGGGATGTAAACATGTGTCGTGTTTTGAATCTCTGCATTCATATAAGCTTTAAAAGCTTGGGAGAAAGAGAGCAAATCTTTTATGGGCTTGTACAGTACTTTGTGATTCCTTCAAATAAAAGCATGTGCTGTGACATTTCCTTGACTCCACTAATGCAGAGATGAAACAATGCGGAATTAACCCTGTGAGGGCCGTGCAATGTGGAAATGGAATACCTCTGCATTCAACCGTAAGGATAAAAATATAAGGGTGAACCGACACTGGGAATGTATCACAGCGAGGGGAGGGGGGCAACACTGGGAACTGTATCACAGCGAGGGGGGGGCAGTGACACTGGGAACTGTATCACAGCGAGGGGGGGGGAATGACACTGGGAACTGTATCACAGCGAGGGGGGGGGGTGACACTGGGAACTGTATCACAGCGAGGGGGGGGGAATGACACTGGGAACTGTATCACAGCGAGGGGGGGGGAATGACACTGGGAACGGTATCACAGCAAGGGGGGGGCAACACTGGGAATGTATCACAGCGAGGGGAGAGGGGTGACACTGGGAACTGTATCACAGCGAGGGGGGGGAGTGACACTGGGAACTGTATCACAGCGAGGTGGGGGGGGCAACACTGGGAACTGTATCACAGTGAGGGGAGAGGGGTGACACTGGGAACTGTATCACAGCGAGGGGGGGGGAGTGACACTGGGAACTGTATCACAGCGAGGGGGGGGAGTGACACTGGGAACTGTATCACAGCGAGGGGAGAGGGGTGACACTGGGAACTGTATCACAGCGAGGGGAGAGGGGTGACACTGGGAACTGTATCACAGCGAGGGGGGGGAGTGACACTGGGAACTGTATCACAGCGAGGGGGGGCCGGGGGGGCAACACTGGGAATGTATCACAGCGAGGGGAGAGGGGTGACACTGGGAATGTATCACAGCGAGGGGAGAGGGGTGACACTGGGAACTGGATCACAGCGAGGGGGGGAATGACACTGGGAACTGTATCACAGCGAGGGGGGGAGTGACACTGGGAACTGTATCACAGTGAGGGGGGGAGTGACACTGGGAACTGTATCACAGCGAGGGGGGGGAATGACACTGGGAACTGTATCACAGCGAGGAGGGGGGAGTGACACTGGGAACTGTATCACAGCGAGGGGGGGAGTGACACTGGGAACTGTATCACAGCGAGGGGGGGTGACACTGGGAACTGTATCACAGTGAGGGGGGGTGACACTGGGAACTGTATCACAGCGAGGGGGGGTGCAGTGACACTGGGAACTGTATCACAGTGAGGGGGGGGAATGACACTGGGAACTGTATCACAGTGAGGGGGGGAGTGACAGTGGGAACTGTATCACAGCGAGGGGGGCTGCAGTGACACTGGGAACTGTATCACAGTGGGGGGGGGAATGACACTGGGAACTGTATCACAGCGAGGGGGGGTGACACGGAACTGTATCACAGTGAGGGGGGGAGTGACACTGGGAACTGTATCACAGCGAGGGGGGGGTGACACTGGGAACTGTATCACAGCGAGGGGGGGTGACACTGGGAACTGTATCACAGCGAGGGGGGGTGACACTGGGAACTGTATCACAGCGAGTGGGGGTGACACTGGGAACTGTATCACAGCGAGTGGGGGGGATTGAGGATTGGATTTGATTTGCAGGGAATGGTTCAGTTGGTTTATTGGACACGGTTCCTGCACAGGATAAAAATATCCTTCGCTGCTTTTTGACGCCCCGGTTTTCATTGCAATAAAAATGCTGCGATGTTCAGCAGATTGAGCTGCTGAAGTAGAAATACAGACAGTGGTGTATCAGTTATCCCTCGTTATTGACACTGGGTGATCGGGGGGGGGCGGTCACAGGCAGCTCGATGCTGTGTGTTATTAAACTGCCAGCTCCCGGCAGGGGAAACGCGACTCTCTCAGAGTTTGTTTCTTGTTTAATAAAAGCAGGCGTGTGGGTGGGAGGGGAATGTGATCTCAGTCAGACTGAGGGAATTGCTCAGTCGCAGGCACTGATGTGAAGAGCCGCTGCCTGTGCTGCTCTCAGCCTCGCTCACTCCCGGCCAGAGTCAGAGCCAGGGCCAGAGCCCAGAGCCAGGGCCAGGGGCCAGAGCCAGGGCCAGAGCCCAGAGCCAGGGCCAGAGCCCAGAGCCCAGAGCCAGGGCCAGAGCCCAGAGCCAGGGCCAGAGCCCAGAGTCAGGGCCAGAGCCCAGAGCCAAGAGCCAGGGCCAGAGCCCAGAGCCAGGGCCAGGGCCAAGAGCCAGGGCCAGAGCCCAGAGCCAGCCATGCACAACATCAGCAAGCTGCAGCAGCTGGAGGTGTCAGTGCAGCCAGAGGCTGAGACAGATGTGAGCAACTGGAGGCGGAGGATTGATGAGGGAGTGGAGTGAGGGAGTCAGGGGGTGAGGGTGAGGGTAAGGGAGTGAGGGGGTAAGAGTGAGGGGGTGAGGGGTAAGGATGAGGGTGAGGGAGTGAGGGGGTGAGGGGCGGGGGTGAGGGGGTGAGTGAGGGGGTGAGGATGAGGGAGTGAGGGGGTAAGAGTGAGGGGTGAGGGTGAGGGAGTGAGAGGGTGAGGGAGTGAGGGGGTTGGTGTTGCAGTTAAGGCTGTGGGTTGGGTTGTCAATAGGGATTTTGTTTGCTTTTTATTGATGGAAAGAAGACAGAGGAGGAAATTCTTGAAATCCTGTGGACTCGAGAATCTTCACTGTTTCCTATTGGAGCGACTGCCCACACTTCCCAATGTGTTACCGGGCAACAGAGGAGGCAAGGCCTGAGCCCCCATTCTAACACCACACGGCCCTGACCCCAATCTAACACCACACGGCCCTGACCCCATACTAACAGGACACAGCCCTGACCCCATTCTAACACCACACGGCCCTGACCCCATTCTAACACCACACGGCACTGACCCCAATCTAACACCACACGGCCCTGACCCCATACTAACAGGACACAGCCCTGACCCCATTCTAACACCACACGGCCCTGACCCCATTCTAACACCACACGGCACTGACCCCAATCTAACAGGACACGGCCCTGACCCCATTCTAACACCACACGGCCCTGACCCCATTCTAACACCACACGGCCCTGACCCCATTCTAACACCACACGGCACTGACCCCAATCTAACACCACACGGCCCTGACCCCATTCTAACACCACACGGCCCTGACCCCATTCTAACACCACACGGCCCTGACCCCATTCTAACACCACACGGCCCTGACCCCATTCTAACAGGACACAGCCCTGACCCCATTCTAACACCACACGGCCCTGACCCCATTCTAACACCACACGGCCCTGACCCCATTCTAACACCACACGGCCCTGACCCCATTCTAACAGGACACGGCCCTGACCCCATTCTAACACCACACGGCCCTGACCCCATTCTAACACCACACGGCCCTGACCCCATTCTAACAGGACACGGCCCTGACCCCATTCTAACACCACACGGCCCTGACCCCATTCTAACACCACACGGCCCTGACCCCATTCTAACAGGACACGGCCCTGACCCCATTCTAACAGGACACGGCCCTGACCCCATTCTAACAGGACACGGCCCTGACCCCATTCTAACACCACACGGCCCTGACCCCATTCTAACAGGACACGGCCCTGACCCCATTCTAACAGGACACGGCCCTGACCCCATTCTAACAGGACACGGCCCTGACCCCATTCTAACACCACACGGCCCTGACCCCATTCTAACAGGACACGGCCCTGACCCCATTCTAACACCACACGGCCCTGACCCCATTCTAACAGGACACGGCCCTGACCCCAATCTAACAGGACACGGCCCTGACCCCAATCTAACAGGACACGGCCCTGACCCCAATCTAACAGGACACGGCCCTGACCCCAATCTAACAGGACACGGCCCTGACCCCATTCTAACACCACACAGCCCTGACCCCATTCTAACACCACACGGCCCTGACCCCATTCTAACACCACACGGCACTGACCCCAATCTAACACCACACGGCCCTGACCCCATTCTAACACCACACGGCCCTGACCCCATTCTAACAGGACACGGCCCTGACCCCATTCTAACACCACACGGCCCTGACCCCATTCTAACAGGACACGGCCCTGACCCCATTCTAACACCACACGGCCCTGACCCCATTCTAACAGGACACGGCCCTGACCCCATTCTAACAGGACACGGCCCTGACCCCATTCTAACAGGACACGGCCCTGACCCCATTCTAACACCACACGGCCCTGACCCCATTCTAACAGGACACGGCCCTGACCCCATTCTAACAGGACACGGCCCTGACCCCATTCTAACAGGACACGGCCCTGACCCCATTCTAACACCACACGGCCCTGACCCCAATCTAACAGGACACGGCCCTGACCCCAATCTAACAGGACACGGCCCTGACCCCATTCTAACACCACACGGCCCTGACCCCAATCTAACAGGACACGGCCCTGACCCCAATCTAACAGGACACGGCCCTGACCCCATTCTAACAGGACACCCCATATGGTGTCACTGGCGGGACTAGCATTTATTGCCTTGAACAGAGTGGCTTGCTGGGCCCTTTAAGAATCAACCATGTAGGATTCACATGTCGGCCAGACTGGGTAAGGACGGCATATTTCTTTCTCTGAAGGACATTAGTGAGGGTTTTTACAACAATTGACAATGATTTCACGATCATCAGTAGGCTCCTGCCGTGGTGGGATTTGAACCCAGGTCTCTAGAGCCTTATCCCGATCTCTATTATTAATCCAGTGACAATACCACTATACCACTGGCTCCCCCTACAGTTGAATACAGTGGCACCGTGGTTTGCACTGCTGCCTCACAGCGCCGGGGACCCGGGTTCAATTCCAACCTTGGGTCACCTGTCTGTGTGGAGTATGCACGTTCTCCCCGTATCTGCGTGGGTTTCCTCCAAGTGTTCCAGTTTCCTCCCACAGAGATGTGCGGGTTTGGTGGATTGGCCATGCTAAATTGTCCCTTGGTGTCAGGGGGACTAGCTAGGGTAAATGTGTGGGGTTACAGGGATAGTTGTGGGTGCAGGTTTGATGGGCAGAATGGCTTCATTCAGAATCCCTACAGTGCAGAAGGAGGCCATTCAGCCCATTCTGGCTCGTGCTGTGCCCCGATGGGATAAAAGCTTCAGGGCAAGAAATAACATGGAGCTTGGACCCAACAAGAACCATCACATCAAAGGGACAGGCGGAAATCCAGAAGGATTAGGATTATCTGAGCTGTCTTATTGAGAGTGTTTGGAGCAGACACCAGTAACAGCTGGTGGAGCTCTGGGAACACTGCAGCAGGAGGAAAGGGAATGTGTTCGCTAATATAACCAAACCTTCCCCTTCTTTTGAAGGTGGAACAGGAGAGAAGTCTACAAGTCACGGAGACAAAGGTCAGAGTGTACAGGGTCAGGGGTCAGGTAGAAAGGCGACCTCAAGACGGAGAACAAAGGCAGGATTTAAGAGATGTTAGTGGGACCGGTGCAGAGTTGGGCAGTGGGGCTGGACCGCCATCCGTGCTTAGTGTAGTCACCAGCAAGATAAATGATCCGCACTCAGGGATTGGGAAGGGCAATGTTGGGATTTGCAGATGTCATCAAATTGGGGAGAGTGGGGGATCCGGGGGAGGGTAATTGCTAATGAGCTGGAGGCAGCACCAAAACACACAAGAGACAAATAAAACAGGCTGATAGAGTGGGTGGGTAAGTGGGAGATTAAATCCAACAGAGCTGCGTGCACGACGGTTTATTTTGGTGGGAGGAACACAAATGACTGGCTGCTCACAAGGTAGGAAAACAAATGGGAGAGAATAACAGAGAGAGCCAGCAAGAGAGGAATCCCCGAGAGAGGCAGCGATAGGGCCCAGAGAGAGTGGAAAGAAAGCGTGGGAATTCACCCCTGGAATAGAAAATCTTCACAGAGTGGATAGTCAGAAGCTTTTTCCCAGGGTGGGAGAGTCAGTTACTAGGGGGCATAAGTTTAAGGTGCGAGGGGCAAGGTTTAAAGGAGATGTACGAGGCACATTTTCTTTTTACACAGAGGGTGGTGGGTGCCTGGAACTCGCTGCTGGGGCAGGTCGTGGAAGCAGATACAACAGTGACTTTCAAGGGGCGTCAGACGGGCAGAATGCTGGGTGCAGGCTTGGAGGGCTGAAGGGTCTGATCCTGTGCTGTAATTTTCTTTGTTTTTGGTGAACCTTGCTTTGACCTCACTGGGAGCACCGTGTACAGAGCTGGTCTCCATATGACTATAGTCATAGAGTCATAGAGATAGACAACACGGAAACAGGCCCTTCCACCCAACCTGTCCGTCCATGACGACCAGGTTTCCTAAACTGAACTAGTCCCATTTGCCTGCGTTTGGCCCATATCCCTCTAAACTCTTCTCATCCGTGTATCTGTCCAAATGTCTGTTAAATGCTGTAATTGTATCCACCCCTACCACCTCCTCTGGCAGCTCATTCCATACACGCACCACCCTCTGTGTGAAAAAGTTGCCCCTCGGGTCCCTTTTAAATCTTTCCACTCTCACCTCAAACCTATGCCCTCTAGTTTTGGACTCCCGACCCTGGGGAAAAGATCTTGGCCATTCACTTTATCTATGCTCCTCATCATTTTCTGAACCTCTATAAGATCACCCCTCATCCTCCTGCGCTCCAGAGGAAAAAGTCCCAGCCTATCCGACCTCTCTTTATAATTCAAACCTTCCAGTCCCGGTAACATCCTTGTGAATCTTTTCTTGCGCCCTTTCCAGTTTAATAACATCCTTCCTGTAGCAGGGCGACCGGAATTGTACGCAGCGCTCCAAATGTGGCCTTACATAGAAATATAGAATCATAGAATCCCTACAGTGCAGAAGGAGGCCATTCGGCCCATCGAGTCTGCACCGACCACAATCCCCACCCAGGCCCTATTCCCATAACCCCACATATTTACCCTGCTAAGCCCTGACACTAGGGTCAATTTAGCATGGCCAATCCACCTAACCCGCACATCTTTGGACTGTGGGAGGAAACCGGAGCACCTGGAGGAAACCCACGCAGACACAGGGAAGAACGTGCAAACACCACACAGACAGTGACCCAAGCCGGGAATTGAACCCGGGTCCCTGGCCCTGTGAGGCAATGTTACCAATGTCTTGTACTAAAATTAGATTCAAGTTCTGGAAAAGATTCACAAGGATGCTTCCAGAATCAATGCAACTCTTGGGAAAGACAGAACAGCCGGGCTGTTCTCTCTGTAAAAAATTTGATTTGATTTGATTTATTATTGTCACACGTATTGGGATACAGTGAAAAGTATTATTTCTTGCGCGCTGTACAGACAAAACATACCGTTCATAGAGTACATAGGGGCGAAGGAAAGGAGAGAATGCAGAATGTAGTGTTACAGTCACAGCTAAGGTGTAGAGAAAGATCACCTTAATATAAGGTAGGTCCATTCAAAAGTCTGGTGGCAGCAGGGAAGAAGCTGTTCTTGAGTCGGTTGGTACGTGACCTCAGACTTTTGTATCTTTTTCCCCGACGGAAGAAGGTGAAAGAGAGAATGTCCGGGGTGCGTGAATTAAAAGAGCATTAAAATAATGAACGTGTTTGATGGGATGGACATGGAGAAGCAGCTTCTACCTGTAGCTGAACCCAGGCGAGGAGGCAGCAAGGTAAGATGGTCACCAACAGATCAAAGAGGGAATTGAGGGCGCATTATTTTAAGAGAGTGCTGGTAATGTGGGAGCAGGGAGTGATCGATTGAAGAAGATTGCACTGATGTATTGAAGGAGAGATTCGATATGTGCAAGAGAGAAAATAAAATATAATAATAGAGGGAAGGGGTCAATAGAGTGGGAGTGGGTTAATGTGGAGTGCGCTGTATTTGGGCCAGTGGTCTGTTTGAGTATTTTATTGATATTACAGACACGGCGATGTGTGATGTTAATGAGGGAGATGAAGAGAGTAATAGGAAACAGAAATTAGCACGTTTGACTCCATTCCCCCCCGCCCCCACCACCCCCCCCACCCCCCAACCCCACTCTACACAGCCCGAATATTCTGAGCACTGTCGAGCTCTCAGCCAATCACCAGCAAGGATTGGAGAATTACCAACATGGGACTGGGGATTGAGGGGGTGAGGGGAAGGCGGTGTGTTGGGGGGGGGAGGGGGCAGAGGGGGAGGGGGCTGCGATCGGGACTCACACCGTCGAGCGACTAATTGACAACATCGCTGCTTCGTTGGAAATGTGTGCGGACAAGTTCACTCTTTCCCCTGGGCCCCTGCTCCCCCTCCCCCCTCGCGCTGAGGTACGGTCTTCGGATGATGAGTTGGGGGGGGTGAGGGGGGGACTCACGCATACTGTTCCCAGGAAGATATTCCCCCCCACACCCCTCCCCCCTCACCGATCCCAAAGAGCAACAACGACAACTTGCAACAACAACGACATTGATATAGCGCCTTCAACATAGTAAAACAGCCCAGGGCACTTCACAGGAATGTTATCATACAGACTGTAACAGCGAGCTTCAGGAGGAGATAGGCTTGCTCACACCAGCAGGGGGGTCTTAGGTAGATTCTTAAAGGAGGGGGGATAGATAGAGACCGGGGAGAGATTTCGGGAGGGAACTGGTACCTCAGCAGCCGAAGGCACGGCCCCCAAAGGTGGAGAGATTAAAACCAGAACTACAGAGAGTGCGGAGATCGCAAAGGCGGGAAAGGGATTTGAGAGCTGGGGGTGGGATTCTCCAGCCTCGCTCATCCCGAAACTGTAAAATCCTGCCCGAGATTAACGGACCTTCCCATGGTCCGCCCCTGGCCCGCTCCGATTCCCGTGGCGGGGCGGGACGGTAAGATTCCGGCTTGTTTAAAATTGTGAAGCAGCCCCTCCAACCCCCACGCACCTCCCGTCCTCCTGTAAGACCCTCCAGCTCCGAATACTGGGATTCTCAGCCAATATAAATCACCGCTGAAGCCCCCTTACCCCATCACCCCTCCACAGCCCGTTCCCCCCTCACGTCTCCCTGATCTGACACATCAGCCGAGAGCCCACAAATTCTGTGCCAACCGCAATTAGCTATCCCCCACCACCCCTCCGCCCCCCGCCCCCTTTACTACCCTCCTTTGGGGTAGGAGGCAGATTGCGCTGTCATGGCTAAACCCCAAGGCAGCCGGAGTGAGGGCAACGTTATGCAGCGGCGGAGGGTAAGCACTCGTCCCCGACAACACCCCAGCCGGTTTCTTTGCTCTCGGCAGGCTGAGGCTGAAAGGGTTAATGGAGAGCTGAGCCGGTGGGGGGGAGGGGGGGGTCCCCTGAGGACACGGTGGCGAACAAACGATCCAGTCACCTGCACCAACATCTGCAGGAATGACATTAATCAAGCCAGTGTATTGTTACAGAGCAGCCTGCATCCAAACATCACAACAAAGGGATCCGGGCTTCGGGAAGAGATTCCCGGGAAATTCAGATCCAAAATCCCCTCCCTCAGCTCCCAGCACACTCCCCCACCCCCAACTCCCCACCCTCCAGTACCCCCACACCTTGCCCTGTCCCCCAGAAGGGCCGGCTCTTAGGTACCATTCTCTCCCCGCACTCCCGGATGCTGTCCCACTGCCAATCACCAGCCACAATCCGATCGCAATTGAAGCCAGACTCCAAGTCCAAACTTCAGTACATCCTTCCCCCACCCACCGCACACACTCACACACACACTCACACTCACACACACACACACTCACACACACACACTCACACACACATACACTCATCATCAGGGGACAGCAGCGCCCTTCCTCCTCCATCTCCCGCCTGCCTCCCCCTCCCCACCCAACTCAGCCCCAATCCCAACGCAGCACCCCCTTCCCCATTAAAGATGTGAGCTGGAACCAAACATAAAGAGCCCACATTCCGCCTCATGCAGTCAAGCACAGACAGTGCAAGCTGTCTGTTACAAAAAAAGAATAAGATCACACACGGTAGATCGCACTGAATTCCAGGCAAAGCACAATAGACAGTTAAACATACTGTGGTCTCTTGCTGATGCCGGTATGTCCATTGCTGAGGTCTGCCTGCTATGAGATTGGTGTAAGCAAACTGCCCATTGATGCTTCAGAGTAAGAGAGAGTTGATGTGTGTATTAAGCTCTCTCCTGTCTGTGCCTCTCTCTCTCTCTCTCCCTCCCTCTGCTCTGACACCCTCTGAGGCTGTGCGTTGTAGCTTAAATTTCATTCATTTATTAACTGCCTAAGGATGAGGCATCAAGACATCCTATCACCTGCTTGCAATCCTGCCAGGTACCTCTCACACAGAGAGGGGGGTGGGGTGGGTAGTGGGCTATTCACCCATCAGCTTTGAGGAGGGGGCTGAGGGTAGGTTTTTGGGAAGAGAGAGAGAGACTGGCAGTCTGTTCAAAGACTCACAGTGCAGGAGGTTGTTTTATTCTCCTCTTAATTCCCTTTCTTTCTGCCGTCCATGCCCACAGCGACACAGTGCCAGGGCCAGCGTTGCAAAAGCATTTCACCTCCTTGCTGCATTGTCAAAGCACCTGGAATAGAAGCAAAAAGATTCCTGCTTTCCTCCCCCCTCTTCCCTCACCCCCCCGCCCCTCCCTCACTCCTCGAGCTGTCCATTTATACAAACGCATAAAATGCCCACCCTGGCCATCAGACAACAAGCCCTCACCTCCCACATCGCCCCCAGTAATAGCGATACCCCTACCTTTCACCCCTCTACCCCCTCCTCCCGCCCTCCTGCCTCTGGCCCCATGGACACCCTCCTCTGCTCTGCCTCTCCCCATTGACGGTGTCAATCTATCTCAGCCCCGAGCTTTCCCTTCCCTCCTCGGACCAGCCTCGCTCCTCAATCAATTCCCTCCTTCAGACTCCACTCTGTGGCCGGGTGTTAAGAGTCGCCGCTCCTCCTTTAGCCCAGGGTCCGTGTCTGTCCCGGGCTGACTGTTTCATCGAATCATAGAAACCCTACAGTACAGAAAGAGGCCATTCTGCCCATCGAGTCTGCACCGACCACAATCCCACCCAGGCCCGACCCCCATATCCCTACAGATTTACCCACTAATCCCTCTAACCTACGCATCTCAGGACACTAAGGGGCAATTTTTTTTTAGCATGGCCAATCAACCTAACCCGCACATCTTTGGACATCTTTCTCGCTGGTGAAGGCACCGTCTAAACACAAGTTGCCGGGAGGTTAAAAACCTGTCTCCCTAAAGGGAATCAGAGAGTCTCCAGGGAGCCAGTGGCTCCCGGTGACTGATCACCAACATCCTTTCATAGCCAACACTCCCCTGATCTTCGCCAAAATCTTCACCCGTTGGGCATTTTGTCAAGCTCTTGTTTAACAGTGAACCTGCACTTGCTCCAGTAATCTGGGGCTGGGGGCTGGGGGGGATTGGGGGGGGGGGAGGCGCGGTGGGATTGGGAGAGGCAGACACGGGTGTTGAAAGATGGGGTTGGTTGCGGTTGGGGTGTTGGAGTGTGGGGGATTTGGGGGGGTGGGAGGGTTGGGGGGGTATGGGATGTTAGGGTTAGGGGTGGAGGGGGGGGTATTGGAGGGGCTGGGGTTGGGATTGGGAGATGGGGAAGGGGTGTTGGAGGGTGAGGGGATTGCGGGGTGATTTGCAAAAGAAGCAAATGTGATGTGAGAAAAAATGTTTTCACCCAGCGAGTGGTTGGGGTCTGGAATGCACTGCCTGGGAGCGTGGGGGAGGCAGGTTCAATCGAGGCACTCAGGAGGGCACTGGATGATTACGAGCAGGGCAATGTGCAGGGATACGGGGAAAAGGCAGGGGAATGGCACTAAATCATGATGCTCATTTGGAGAGACAGTACAGACACGATGGGCCAAATGGCCTCCTTCTGCACTGTAACAATCCTGTGATTAGAACATAGAACATAGAAAAGCTACAGTACAAACAGACCCTTCGGCCCACAAGTTACGCCGAGCAATTTCCTTACCTTCTAGGCTCATCTATAACCCTCTATCTCACTAACCTCCATGAACCTATCCAAAAGTCTCTTAAAAGACTCAATCGAATCCGCTTCCACCACCACTACTGGCAGCCGATTCCACGCACCCACCACCCTCTGAGTGAAAAACTTACCCCTAACATCTCCTCTATACCTACTCCCCAGCATCCTGAACCTGTGGCCTCTCGTGACAACCATTTCAGTCCTGGGTAAAAGTCTCTGAGAATCCACTCTATCAATACCTCTCAACTGATTCTGCCAAATGGTTTCTCTTACAAATAAAGTCATAATTCTTCAATTGATCTTAAACGTGTGAACAGCCAGCAGCAAAAGCTGGTACTCACCTCATTCCCACTCTAATTATTGGTATTCACCTCACTCCCACACTAACTACCGGTGTTAACCTCACTCCCACACTAACTACCGGTGTTAACCTCACTCCCACACTAACTACCGGTGTTAACCTCATTCCCACCCTAACTACCGGTGTTAACCTCACTCCCACACTAACTACCGGTGTTAAAAACACTCCCAACCTAACTACCGGTGTTAAACTCACTCCCACACTAACTACCAGTGTTAAACACACTCCCAACCTAACTACCGGTGTTAAACTCACTCCCACACTAACTACCGGTGTTAAACACACTCCCACCCTAACGACCGATGTTAAACTCACTCCCACACTAACTACCGGTGTTAAACACACTCCCACACTAACTACCAGTGTTAACCTCACTCCCACACTAACTACCGGTGTTAAACACACTCCCACACTAACTACCGGTGTTAACCTCACTCCCACCCTAACTACCGGTGTTAAACACACTCCCACACTAACTACCGGTGTTAAACACATTCCCACACTAACTACCGGTGTTAAACACACTCCCACCCTAACTACCGGTGTTAAACACACTCCCACACTAACTCCCGGTGTTAAACACATTCCCACACTAACTACCGGTGTTAAACACACTCCCACACTAACTACCGGTGTTAAACACATTCCCACACTAACTACCGGTGTTAAACACACTCCCACCCTAACTACCGGTGTTAAACACACTCCCACACTAACTACCGGTGTTAAACACATTCCGACACTAACTACCGGTGTTAAACACACTCCCACACTAACTACCGGTGTTAACCTCACTCCCACACTAACTACCGGTGTTAAACACACTCCCACCCTAACTACCGATGTTAAACACACTCCCACACTAACTACTGGTGTTAACCTCACTCCCACACTAACTACCAGTGTTAACCTCACTCCCACACTAAACTTTTTCATACACAGTCTCACACACACTGACTCTCACTGGGATACAGTCCCATACACACTGACTCTCACTGGGATACAGTCCCACACACATTGACTCTCACTGGGGATCAGTCCCATACACACTGACTCTCACTGGGGTACTCTCACACACACTGACTCTCACTGGGATACAGTCCCACACACATTGACTCTCACTGGGGATCAGTCCCATACACACTGACTCTCACTGGGGTACAGTTCCACACACATTGACTCTCACTGGGATACAGTCCCACACACACTGACTCGCACTGGAGTACAGTCCCACGCACACTGACTCTCACGTGGGGTACAGTCCCACACACACTGACACTCACTGGGGTACAGTCCCACACACACTGACTCTCACTGGGATACAGTCCCACACACACTGACTCTCACTGGGATACAGTCCCACACACACTGGCTCTCAATGGGGTACAGTCCCACACACACTGGCTCTCACTGGGGTACAGTCTCACACACACTAACTCTCACTGGGGTACAGTTCCACACACATTGACTCTCACTGGGGTACAGTCTCCCACACACTGGCTCTCTGGGGATCAGTCCCATACACACTGACTCTCACTGGGGTACAGTCCCACAACACTGACTCTCACTGGAGTACAGTCTTACACAGACTGTCAGTATCCAGCGTATATCTATCCAGATGTTGATGCCTCAAGCCAGGGTTGAGGCAAGAACTGAAAGGATCCCAATTCAGCTGAAGCCTGTCTTACTCACAGGTCAAGGTGCGCTTCTCGCTGCCCATCCCACACCTTACCCTGTACCCCTACACCTTACCCTGTATCTCTACACCTTATCCTGTTCCTGTTCACCTTATCCTGTTCCTGTACACCTTACCCTGTTCTTGTACACCTTATCCTGTTCCTGTACACCTTACCCTGTTCCTGTACACCTTATCCTGTTCCTGTACACCTTGTCCTGTTTCTGTACACCTTATCCTGTACCTGTACACCTTATCCTGTACCTGTACACCTTCTCCTGTACCTCAACACCTTATCCTGTTCCTGTACACCTTATCCTGTTTCTGTACACCTTATCCTGTACCTGTACACCTTATCCTGTTTCTGTACACCTTATCCTGTACCTGTACACCTTATCCTGTACCTGTACACCTTCTCCTGTACCTCAACACCTTATCCTGTTCCTGTACACCTTATCCTGTTTCTGTACACCTTATCCTGTACCTGTACACCTTATCCTGTTTCTGTACACCTTATCCTGTACCTGTACACCTTATCCTGTACCTCTACACCTTATCCTGTACCTGTACACCTTATCCTGCTCCTCTTCACCTTATCCTGCACCTGTACACCTTATCCTGTTTCTGTTCACCTTATCCTGTCCATCTCCACCTTATCCTGTACCTGTACACCTTATCCTGTCCCTCTACACCTTATCCTGTACCTCTACACCTTATCTTGTACCTGTACACCTTATCCTGTCCCTCTACACCTTATCCTGTACCTGTAAACCTTATCCTGTCCCTCTACACCTTATCCTGTACCTGTTCGCCTTTTCCTGTCCCTCTACACCTTATCCTGTACCTGTTCACCTTCTCCTGTCTCTCTACACTCGAGATGGCAATCCCGTTCTGCTCTCTGTGCTCCTGTAGGAGGCGATAGTGCTGCTAATCAGAGGTAAAGACAGGAAGCATCTCTCCACACTGAGAGGGTTAGAGTTTGGATCTTGCTCCCTGTTGCTGTTGAGACCGGGTGGGCGGGCAGGTCTGGGGGGAGCGGGAAATCAAAGGAAAACATCAAAACTGAGATCCTTAGATTTCTGTTCGGAAAACATTCTAGAACGAGGGAACGTTGGAACAGGTCTGCGGGGCCGAATGGCCTCTGGTCTCGGCCAGCAGGGGATCTCAACCATGACTTGACAGAGGCCCCAAAGGAGACATTTCTTCACTGCTGTGGACCCAGGAACAACACATTCAGCATCAGAGGGTGAGTGCTGAGATAGCCCCTTCTCCAGAGTCCCCAGCTCTCGAACCCCCACCAGGGCAAAGACCTAAAATTCACCCAATCTGCCTGCCAAGGTAGGACGGACAACAAGGAAGGAATGATCAAGACAGAGGAAGGGAAATAAGAGAAAGAAGGAGGATTATATCGGCAAATCTTAGCCTCAAAGAACAGATGGAGGCCAATCTCGGGCTAGTATCTTTAGCACAAGGTTACACACTGTGCAGACTGGGAATTGATTACCTGAGGATTAATCTCTGGATCAGTTACTGTTTTACCATTTCATTTGGTATCTTGAGTTCTGATTCTCTCGCTGGGACCCCCCCCCCCCCCCCCCCGCCCCCCCCCCCCCCCCTCCCCCCCCCCTGTCGCTGGCCAGGGGAGGTTGGGAGTTCAGTGGCTAACCGGGGGCCCGTAGCCTGAATGTTGGGGAGTGCGGTTAGGACAGCAGGAACCCGGGAGCCTGCAGAACATTCTGGAACCCAGCCAGCCCTGGACGGACTGAGAATCTAATTAAAGAGCTTGTCAAGGGCTGTCGCACCGTCTAAAAAAAAACACTGTCACCTTCACTCAATTGACGTGGTCACCACTGACAGTGATCTGCCTTTCATTGCATGAAGTAACCTGACAACACTGTCCGATACACCATCCGTACCCGGCCACCATCTAATCTTTGTCCATCTATATTAGAACCATGGACCTGAACAACAGAGGAGGCCTTTGACCAACCATCGTACCTCTGTCAATTCATTAAAGGATTATCTAATTAGATCCCCATATTCCGCCCCCCCGCCCCCCCCGCCCCCCCCCTCGTCCCCCCGCCCCCTGCTCCTTCCCCCAGAGCGTCCCCCCAATTATTTTCCTTTTTATTCAATTCCCTTTTGAAAGTCACAATTGAATTGCTTTCCTGATCACGATACACCGTGTAAATACAATCCTCACCTCCTTTGACTTTTTTCCTCACCTCCTCTTAGAATCATAGACTCCCTACAGTGCAGAAGGAGGCCATTCAGCCCATCGAGCCCGCACCGACAACATTCCCACCCAGGTCCTATCCCCGTCACCCCGCGTATTTGCCCTAGCTAATCCCCCTGACACTAAGGGGCAATTTAGCACGGCCAATCCACCTAACCAGCACATCTTAGGACTGTGGGAGGAAACCAGAGCACCTGGAGGAAACCCATGCAGACACGGGGAGAATGTGCAAACTCCACGCAGACAGTGACCCAAGGCCAGAATCGAACCCGGGTCCCTGGCGCTGTGAGGCAGCAGTGCTAACCACTGTGCCACCGTGCCGCCCCTCTTCTGAAATCTCTGACTGTAGTTTGGTTTTGGAGATTCCAGCTGATCACTAAACTGAACCAGGAACAACATTCAAAGCCAAATATCGTTTCCTGCAGAGGCCGGAAGTCAAACCTGGCCATTTCCAGCTCGTCCAGTTGACTTACAGAACTGAGACAGGCCATTCAGCCCCTCTGATCCATGCTGGTGTTTGCGATCTACACAAGCCTCCTCTCCGCTTCCTCATCAAACCCCATCAGCCCATTCTTCAACTCCTTTCCCCCTCACAATACTTCCCCTTTGTTACTGTGCCAGCTGTTACAGTTCCTCACCTTGTCCACTGGGGGCACTCTACTCCATCCCAGCTGTGTTACAGATGAGGCTGGGCTTAATAGGAATGCCTGCGTCTCCAAGACAGGGAACAGATTGGCGAACCTTTCCACAGACTTGAGCCCTCACTTCAATGCAGTACTGAGGGAGTGCCGCACTGTCAGAAGGTCAGAGCTGAGGGAGTGCTGCACTGTCAGGGACAGTACTGAGGGAGTGCTGCACTGTCAGGGACAGTACTGAGGGAGTGCTGCACTGTCAGAGGGTCAGTGCTGAGGGAGTGCTGCACTGTCAGGGACAGTACTGAGGGAGTGCTGCACTGTCAGGGACAGTACTGAGGGAGTGCTGCACTGTCAGGGACAGTACTGAGGGAGTGCTGCACTGTCAGGGACAGTACTGAGGGAGTGCTGCACTGTCAGAGGGTCAGTGCTGAGGGAGTGCTGCACTGTCAGGGACAGTACTGAGGGAGTGCCGCACTGTCAGAGGGTCAGTACTGCGAGAGTGCCGCACTGTCAGAGTGTCAGTACTGAGGGAGTGCCGCACTGTCAGAGTGTCAGTACTGAGGGAGTGCCGCACTGTCAGAGTGTCAGTACTGAGGGAGTGCCGCACTGTCAGAGGGACAGTACTGAGGGAGTGCTGCACTGTCAGAGAGTCAGTACTGAGGGAGTGCCGCACTATCAGAGGGACAGTACTGAGGGAGTGCCGCACTGTCAGAGGGACAGTACTGAGGGAGTGCTGCACTGTCAGAGGGTCAGTACTGAGGGAGTGCTGCACTGTCAGGGACAGTACTGAGGGAGTGCCGCACTGTCAGAGGGACAGTACTGAGGGAGTGCCGCACTGTCAGAGTGTCAGTACTGAGGGAGTGCCGCACTGTCAGAGTGCTGCAATATTGATGATGTTTGACACTTCAAGTCAGGGTCCTGTTTATCCTCCCAGAGGCATCTGAACAATCTCATGGCACTGTCTCTAAGCAGAGCAGTGGGGGTGGGGGGGAAGCGGGTAGGGGGAGATCCCCCCGGTGACCTACTCGGTATTTTTACCTCAATCTCCATGAGTCAAGCAAAGCGGTAGCTTGGCCAATGGGCACATTGCTTTGTGACTGCAGCAAAAATGATGAATGTCAAGCTGGACTTTGTGAACAAGTCTCTGAAGTTGGACTTGAAGCAAGAAGTAGAGGTGAGAGCAGCAGCCATTGATGAAGCAGAGGAAAGTGTTCCTCACACGGTGTGTTAATGTGATCCGGAATGTACTGCCTCAGAGGAAGCACATTAAACAGTAACTGACAAGAAACAATATTCAGGGCTACGGGAAAAGGAGCATAGAGTCATAGAGGTTTACAGCATGGAAACAGGCCCTTCGGCCCAACTTGTCCATACCGCCCTTTTTTTTTAAACCCCGAAGCTAGTCCCAATTGCCCGCGTTTGGCCCATATCCCTCTATACCCATCGTACCCATGTAACTGTCTAAATGCTTTATAAAAGACAAAATTGTACCTGCCTCTACTACTACCTCTGTCAGCTTGTTCCAGACACTCACCACCGTCTGTGTGAAAGAATTGCCCCTCTGGACACTCCTGTATCTCTCCCCTCTCACCTTAAACCTATGCCCTCTAGTTTTAGACTTCCCTACCTTTGGGAAAAGATATTGACTATCTAGCTGATCTATGCCCCATATGCAGGTGGAGTTGGATAAATCGGAAAACTCTACCAAAGAGCCAGTACAGTCACAATGGGCCAAATGGCCTCCCTCTGAGCTAGTATTTTCCCTTGATTTGTAAGGAGCCACGGCTGGTGGTACTGTTGTCGGCGCAGGCTCCGATGGGCCGAGTGGCCTCCTTCTGCACTGTAGGGATTCTGTTCTATATTCTAAATCAACCCGATTCCCTTTAGCTGGGACCAGTTTGGAATAATGCTGACTGCGTATTCTGTTTAAACAGCAGCTCTGAGGACTGAGTGCAGTTAAAAGCTTCAGCAAATCCCTCTGCTTGATCAAATGTGATTTAAAATGAGCCTGCAGCACTCCGAGTAGCTGAAACCCTTGAGATACCAACTTATGAACTGCCAGTGTAATGTTTTTCAGTGAGAGCAAGTGAATTGGATTCAATGGCACCCTTGACGGTGAAGGTACTGCAGTGATTGTGGAGATAGGGCAGGCAGTTTATTTTTATTCTGCCCTTCATTCGGTCACTAATTGTTACCTGTACTAACAAACAAATCAGAATCTCTCCATCCTAACTGACATCTGGAGAACAGAATCATTTAAAAACTATTAAACATGCTGCGGAGAATCGAAGTGAATGTTTCTGATGTGCAGAGGGTCAGAGCGGTGCCTGCTATACTGCAGTCAGACACTGCCTCCTCCTGGCCCTGCTGGTTACAGCAGCTGTAAATCTTACAGGAACCATCGGAATCTTATTCTTTTACTGTTCCAACGTACTGACAGCTTGTTCGCCCATCAATAACATGCAAGTAACCGTCACCAGACGGCCGAATCTAACACCTGATCTAACCTCATTCAATTCCCATAGTCATAGAATCATAGGATCCCTACAGTGCAGAAGAAGGCCATTTGGCCCATCAAGTCTGCACCATCCACAATTCCACCCAGGCCCTAGTCTCGTGACCCGACACACTTACCCTACTAATCCCCTGGTATTAGGGTCAATTTATCATGGCCAGTCAACCTAACCCACACATCTTTGGACTGTGGGAGGAAACCAGAGCACCTAGAGGAAACCCACACAGACATGGGGAGAATGTGCAAACTCCACAGTCTTCAATATCCTCTCCAATATAATCCCCTCATTCCCCAGAATTCAATATCCACTCCAATATAATCCATTCATTCCCCAGTCTTCAATATCCTAACCCACTACCCCATTATCCTCTCCAATATAATCCCCTCATTCCCCAGAATTCAATATCCTCTCCAATATAATCCACTCCTTCCCCAGTCTTCAATATCCTAACCCACTACCCCATTATCCTCTCCAATATAATCCCCTCATTCCCCAATCTTCAATATCCTCTCCAATATAATTCAATTCAACATAATTTTCAAATAAACATGTGGAATTTAACCTGGTGTTTTGAGACTGCTTAATGTGCCCTTTCCAATACAATCCACACATTCCCCAGAGTCTTCAATATTCTATCTGTTAAGAACCAGACCAGAAACTCCAATGTATTTTATAAATTAAGCCTAAATCCTAACTTTTACATTTGATTTTGGCATTAGGGTGAATGTAAGGGGTGGGATTTTCTGACTCCGCTTTCTGCCAGACCAGAAAATCCTGCCTGAGACCTTTGCATGGTCCCCCCGCTCCCCCCACCCCCCTGCCCCCGCTATGATTTGGCAGGCAGGACAGGGAAATTCCCCCCAAGGTGTTTCACTCCAGGTATGATTCAAGTGACCCATAGGAAGCTTTTATCAAAACAAACTTTATTTAAGAACACAGTTAGAGTATAACACAAATAATTAGCATAACTTTTACCAATCAAAATACTTAGACATGGCAAAGTATAATCCTTAACAGCTAGCTATCTCTGTTGTTCCAATTTAAAGCAATATCCCTATAGACATACACCCTTCTTCAGAATTAGTTAGCACAAAAACAAGTATGCTCACAGGATTTTAACACTTCTGGACAGAGATCCGGGTAGCAGTTTCCAGAGAATGATATATCCATAAAAGAGCAAAGCTTCAGAGATGTAAACTCAGTCTCTGGCAGCTCCCAGTCTACGGACTTCAGAGACTAAAAGGGATATCACCCTCTCTGCAGCTTGCAAAGCCGCAACTCGCAGAGAGAGATCCACTCACATACAGCAGAATACCCGAGAAGGAGACTGATCACCCCGGCAGATCCCAGTCTCCAATTTCAGAGAGGGGAAATGAGAGACACTGCCCTCTCTTAATTCAAAAGCAGCATCTAAGCTTTGTGTAGGCCCAGCTTCCACTGTCACATGACCAGATCTACCAATCATCCAAATCGAGCCCCCACTCTGCAAAATCCCAGGGGAAAACAGCAGAACAGCATTAGTTCAGATTAAAACCAACATTCTAGCCATTAGAAGCATAATTACGCTGCTGTAGTAACAATACAGGATGCTGGTAGACAGAACGGCTCAGGATGCATAGAACTACTACAACAGATCCTGCGCAAGAACATGGCTCAAATACATTTCTTAAAGGCACAGTATCATCACATGTCCAACATAATCCACTCACCCCCCATGGTCACAATATCCCAGCCAATATAATCCACAGATTATAATCCACCAGACCTGCTGAGATTTTCTGTTTTTTGTGAGTAACTTATTGATCCTTGATAATAAAAACACAAAATGCTGGAAGATCTCAGCAGGTCTGGCAGCATCTGTGGAGAGAGAGAGAAAAACAGAGTTAATGTCTCAAGTCTGAGTCATACAGAATCAAAATGTTAACTCTGTTTCTCTCTCCACAGACCCGTCGGGCGGGAATTTTATGGCCTGGCTAGTCCCGGAACTGTAAAATCCTGTCCGAGGTCAACGGACCTTTCCAGGGTCCGCCCCTGGCCCGCTCCGATTCCCGGGGCGGGCAGGACGGTAGAATTCCGGCCACTGAGTTCATCCAGCAGTTTTCTTGAGTTTATTTCAGATTTCCAGCATCCGCACAGTTTTTTTTTTGCTTTTTTTATTGATCTTGGAATAAGATGATTAGAAAAAACTGCCTCTGCACAGAAAGCCGATAATGTGGTTCTTCAACTGACCTGGGAGTGTTTGAGCTCTGCTACCAGTCATTGCAGGAAGGCAATAAAACAAAACGTACTTTTGATTGCTTCCCTTCATCCACATAAGAAAACACTGGAAGTTAATTAAGTAGATAGCGCACTCATCGAAATGAAGGATAAGTGTATTGAAAGATACAATGTTTTACAGCCTAATGAGCAACAACAATCTGCAGGACGTCCAGGTGGCACAGTGGTTAGCACTGCTGCTTCGCAGCGCCAGGGACCCAGGTTCAATTCCCGCCTTAGGTCACTGTCTGTGTGGGCTTTGCACATTCTCCCCATGTCTGCGTGGGTTCCTCCGGATGCTCCGGTTTCCTTCCACAGTCCAAAGATGCGCGGGTTAGGTGGATTGGCCGTGCTAAATTGTCCCTCAGTATCCAATGATGTGTAAGTTTGGGGGGTGGCCACGCTTAATTGACCCTTAGGGGCCAATTTTCCCCTCTCGCTCGCCACGAGAATCATAGCAGGTGAGGGCGGGGCAGGACCATGTTGACCTCAGAAGGGATTTTCCGGTTTTGGGGTGAGCGTGGCTGGAAAATCCCGCCCAATGTCCAAAGATAGGTGAGGTGGATCAACCATGGTAAATGTGTGGTGTTATGGGGTTAGAGTGGAGGGGAGAGTCTGGGTGAGTTGCTCTGTCAGAGTCGATGGGCCAAATGGCCTCTTTCTGCACTGTAGGGATTCTATGGTTAAAGATAATGACAACAAATTGTATTTATGGAGCGTCCTTAACATGATAATAAAATGCCCCAGTTGATGATCACACAAAATTCACCCCTGAGTCACAGGTGATCGAAAACTGGTCGAAGAGGTGGGAGAATCTTCATACAGAAACATAGAAAATCAGAGCAGGAGTAGGCCATTCAGCCCTTTGAGCCTGCTCTGTCCATCAACATTCGAGAGAGGTGGAGGGATTTAGGCAGAGAATGGTGAGCTTCCAGCACTGAAGCAGCTGGAAACAGGGCTGTCAGTGGGTGGAGGGTGAAAACTGGGGGGTGGCTGGAGGGTGAGGCCAAAAGTGGAGGAACACAGAGATCTCGGGAGGTAGGGGTGGGGTTGTCACGTTCTTTGGAGGTTACATGGATAGAATCATAGAATCCCTACAGTGCAGGAGAAAGCCATTCGGCCCATCGAGCCTGCACCGACAACAATCCCACCCAGGCCCCTATCCCCGTAACCCCATGTATTTACCCTGCTAATCCCCTGGCACTAAGGGTCAATTTACCATGGCCAATCAACCTGACCCGCACATCTTTGGACTGTGGGAGGAAACCGGAGCACCCGGAGGAAACCCACGCAGACACGGGGAGAATGTGCAAACTCCACACGGACAGTCACCCGAGGCTGGAATTGAACCCGGGTCCCTGGCGCTGTGAGGCAGCAGTGCTAACCACTGTGCCACCGTGCCACCCTCAGATGGGAAGGTGATGGAGGGGGGGTGATGGGGGGGTGTGGGGGGGGGGGGGGGGGGCGGGGGTGGTGAAGCCATGGAAGGATTTGAAATCAAGGCTGAAGGTTCTAATCTTCAAGCAGGAGACAGAGGCAACTGTGTTGCCTCAACTCCAATATTCCCAAGTCTCAATACTCTCAGTTCTGAAGAGTCAGATTGGATTGGAAATGTTAACCCTGTCTCTCTCGCTCCATAGATTCTGCCCGACCTGCTGAGATTTTCCAGCACCTTCTATTTCTATTCCGATATGTGTTGCTCTGCTTTCCCTATCCCAATCCTCCAACTCCCGGATTAATACCCACTTCCTTCAATATTTTATGTCTCTGCCATTGGGCATTTTTCTTTTATAGGCTGCACATAAAAATCAGAAAGTATAAACTGCAGGAGGCCATTTGGACCATTATGTCAAAAAGTTTCGTTTGAAAGTTTATTTATTAGTGTCACAAGTAGGCTTACATTAACACTGCAGTGAAGTTACTGTGAAAATCCCCCAGTTGCCACACTCCAGCGCCTGTTCGGGTACACTGAGAGAGAATTCAGCACGGCCAATGCACCTAATCAGCGAGTCTTTTGGACTGTGAGAGGAAAGCGGAGCACCCGGAGGAAACCCGCGCAGACACGGGTAGAATGTGCAGACTCCACACAGACAGTGACCCAAGCCAAGATTCGAACCCGGGTCCCTGGTGTTGTGAGGCAGCAGTGCTAACCACTGTGCCACCGTGCCGCCCCGTGTCATGTACGAGCTCTTTGAGAGAGCAATTGAATCTGGCCCTCAGCCCTGCTCTCTCCGTGTCCCTGCAGACTGTTCATCCTTTCAAGTGTTCAGCCAATTAATTCCCTTTGGAAAGTTATTATCCAATCGGCTTCCCGCAGCCTTGCAGGCAGCGCATTCCAGGTCACAGAAACTCACTGCGGTAAAAACACTCCCTGCATCTTTCCCCTGGCTGGATTGTCTGAAGTCTGTGTCCCCCCGGTTACCAAACCTGCTGCCTGCTGGAAACTGTTTTGCCTCAAGTCCCTCAAACAGAAACACTCATCGAGGCAAAAGTACTCGGTGAATCTTAGGGGGATGCTGTGTTTATCTTTGTATCCAGGAGACGCAGCGAGCTTGTGTGTGTTTCTCTCGCTCACTGCAGATATCAGGAACTGGAGCAGATACAAGGTTCTCTGTTCCTCCACCTGGTCCCCAGCTGTTCAGATCTAATCATCATCTTTTATCTCTTGTGTTTTATTACTTCAGCTCAGGGTCCAAGAGTTGAAAGGAGCGAGGCAGAAAATCAAAAACTGTCAAGACTTGCACACAATAGCTTCATAGAATCCCTACAGTGCAGAAGGAGGCCATTCGGCCCACTAACTCTGCACTCACTCTCCGACAGAGCACCTTACCCCGGCCCACTCCTGCCCTATCCCTGTAACCCCACATATTTACCCCGCTAATCCTCCTAATCTGCACATCTTTCGGACTGTGGGAGGAAACCAGAGCACCCAGAGGAAACCCACGTAGACATGGGGAGAACGTGCAGACTCCGCACAGACAGTGACCCATGCTAAATTGCCCCTTAGTGTCCAAAGACATGTAGGTTCAAGGGATTAGCAGGGCAAATACATGGGGTTACGAGGTAAGCCTGGGTAAGAGTCAGTGCAGACTCGATGGGCCAAATGGTCTCCTTCTGCACTGCTGGGATTCTATTCTATTCTATCCTATGAAAGATGGTCTGGAGAGAGTTGAGGTGGTTTTTGTCGAGGTTCATCCCAAGCAGCTTCGTGACGCGGGACTCTGTGCTCTACGGGTTGTTCCCGGGGACGGGAACTCTGTGTCTACGGGCTGTTCCCAGGGACGGGGACTCTGTGCTCTACGGGCTGTTCCCAGGGACGGGGACTCTGTGTCTACGGGCTGTTCCCAGGGACGGGGACTCTGTGCTCTACGGGCTGTTCCCAGGGACGGTGACTCTGTGTCTACGGGCTGTTCCCAGGGACGGGGACTCTGTGCTCTACGGGCTGTTCCCAGGGACGGGGACTCTGTGTCTACGGGCTGTTCCCAGGGACGGGGACTCTGTGTCTACGGGCTGTTCCCAGGGACGGGGACTCTGTGCTCTACGGGCTGTTCCCAGGGACGGGGACTCTGTGTCTACGGGCTGTTCCCAGGGACGGTGACTCTGTGTCTACGGGCTGTTCCCAGGGATGGGGACTCTGTGTCTACGGGCTGTTCCCAGGGACGGGGACTCTGTGCTCTATGGGCTGTTCCCGGGGACGGGGACTCTGTGTCTATGGGCTGTTCCCGGGGACGGGGACTCTGTGTCTACAGGCTGTTCCCAGGGACGGGGACTCTGTGCTCTACGGGCTGTTCCCAGGGACGGTGACTCTGTGTCTACGGGCTGTTCCCAGGGACAGGGACTCTGTGTCTACGGGCTGTTCCCAGGGACGGGGACTCTGTGTCTACGGGCTGTTCCCAGGGACAGGGACTCTGTGCTCTACGGGCTGTTCCCAGGGACGGTGACTCTGTGTCTACGGGCTGTTCCCAGGGACAGGGACTCTGTGTCTACGGGCTGTTCCCAGGGACGGGGACTCTGTGCTCTATGGGCTGTTCCCAGGGACGGGGACTCTGTGTCTACGGGCTGTTCCCAGGGACGGGGACTCTGTGTCTACGGGCTGTTCCCAGGGACGGGGACTCTGTGTCTACGGGCTGTTCCCAGGGACGGGGACTCTGTGTCTACAGGCTGTTCCCAGGGACAGGGACTCTGTGTCTACGGGCTGTTCCCAGGGACGGGGACTCTGTGCTCTACGGGCTGTTCCCGGGGACGGTGACTCTGTGTCTACGGGCTGTTCCCAGGGACGGGGACTCTGTGTCCACGGGCTGTTCCCAGGGACGGGGACTCTGTGTCTACGGGCTGTTCCCAGGGATGGGGACTCTGTGCTCTACGGGCTGTTCCCGGGGACGGGGACTCTGTGTCTACAGGCTGTTCCCGGGGACGGTGACTCTGTGTCTATGGGCTGTTCCCAGGGATGGGGACTCTGTGTCTATGGGCTGTTCCCGGGGACGGGGACTCTGTGTCTATGGGCTGTTCCCAGGGATGGGGACTCTGTGCTCTACAGGCTGTTCCCGGGGACGGGGACTCTGTGTCTACAGGCTGTTCCCAGGGACGGGGACTCTGTGTCTACGGGCTGTTCCCAGGGACGGGGACTCTGTGTCTACGGGCTGTTCCCAGGAACGCACACCGAGACAAACATCAGCTGTGGCCGGAGGATCATCAACCCAGGGGAAGACACTCTTTGGTCTGACTGAAACCTGTTTATCTTGCAGTGTAAAGAGTTGTCCCCGGCCAAGTTCCAAGGTCCAGGACTACGGGCTGCGGGATGCAACGGGGAAAGGCCACCGTGTAAAGCCTTTTAGCCAATGTAGACCAAGGAGCTGGTAACAGAGTAGAACCCCTGGGACTGTGTGCTTAATCCTAACTGTATGTATCTGTACTGGAGCACTGCAGAGAGTGACAGGATCAATGTTAGATATAGCACTTGGGGGCAAATGGGGAGAAAGCAGGATGAGGCTATTGAGTTGGATGATCAGCCATGATCGTGATGAATGGCGGAGCAGGCTCGAAGGGCCGAATGGCCTCCTCCTGTTCCTATCTTCTATGTTTCTAAATAGTTTGAACAGAGTTGTATTCTCCGGAATGGAATGTGTTTGTCAGAGTGCGCCTTGATCCCTGGAGGAAATACGAATATCATTGTGCTTCCCCCTGCTGTGACGATTTAAAATGTTTCACAATGTCCCTTTCAGATATTTGATCAATAAAGTATATTTTTGCAGAATATACAGCTGACGGAAGTCCTGAGGAGCAGAGGGGGAGGGTGTCTGAGGTCAAGGACACCGTTGAGGTCAGACAGGAAGGAAGAATTTGCATTTGTCTATCACCTTCCACGTCCCCAAGTGCTTCGCATCAATTACTTAGTGAGCTGTAATCAGTGTTGATCTGCTGTCGGAGACACAGCAACATTCACACAGCGTTGTACCCCGGAGAGCTTGCCATTGTCACTCAGGTCCATAACTCAAAGACATTCCGCCTTCCAGCATTAGAAACTCTCCTTTCCTGCAAGTGTTTTCGGAATAAATCAAATAATTCCAATAGTTCCATGGATGACACATTATGATTTGCTGCTGACTTGGGTTTACATTGGATTAATCGTGAGAGAGAGAGGCTGCAGCGCGGACAATCTGGGCTGATTGGATCCTCCTCTGATTTAAGATTCTGATTTCAACCCTGTGAGATTTTTCCTTCAGATTTCCAATTCCCGCTCAGTCTCCTTTCCCATTCCGTTATCTCACTCCCCCCCCCACCCACCCCGCCGCACCCCCCTCCGGGGGAGGGGGTGGGAGTTTCCAGCCTCGCTCACCCCGAAACCAGAAAATCCCGCCCAAGGTCAACGGACCTCCCCATGGTCCACCCCTCGCCCGCTCCGATTCCCGTGGCGGGCGGGATGGTAAATTCACTCCCCCCCCCCCCCCCCCCACCCCACCCGATCTGCTCTGTCTTTTCACCATTTACTGCCTCAACCTTCATTGTCCTTCCCTCCCCTGCTCTCATTTTCTCATTCTCTCTCTCCTCTCTCGCTCCCTCTGCCTCCTTCAGCCTCCTTGAACCAAGATTCACACAGACTCAAAAGTTAAAGCTTACTTATTAGTGTCACAAGTAAGGCTTACATTAACACTGCAATGAAGTTACTGTGAAAATCCCCGAGTCGCCACACTCCGGCGCCTGTTCGGATACACTGAGGGAGAATTCAGCATGGCCAATGCACCTAACCAGCACATCCTTCGGACTGTGGGAGGAAACAGGAGCGCCCAGAGGAAACCCACACAGACACGGGGAGAATGTGCAGACTCCGCATAGACAGTGACCCAAGCCGGGAATCGAACCCGGGGTCCCTGGCGTTGTGAGGCAGCAGTGCTAACCACTGTGCCACCACCCGCCCCTTTGAGGTGCAGCAGATTCTCACTTGAAGTTGTGGCTTTGTTCCTGAGACTTGCAACTTTAAGAGGATTTCCAGAGGGATCGATGTTAAAGCTGGAATCCAGTGTCTTTGGACAGAAAAACTAGTGTACAAGCTAATGTACAACTAATACACAGTGCATTCCGAGCTGGAATAACTTGCAAAATAAAATACATCACTAAATATAAAATAAATACTGTATAAATGCAATGTAAATTGTCTTTTTAAAATTACACTGGCCTCCAATGCTGTACTTTTAGGGTGACATGCTCCATCTGGTGGCAGAGGTCAGTCAGTGCAGGTAGCAGCTGAAGTCCCAGAACTACCGACACCAACCGACTCCTGCCACTGGGATAAAGGCAAAATACTGCGGATGCTGGAATCCGAAACAAAAACAGAAAATGCCGGAAAGTCTCAGCAGGTCTGACAGCATCTGTAGAGCGGTAGAATAGAGCCAAGGATCATCCAGACTCAAAACATTGGCTCTATTCCCTCTCTGCAGATGCTGTCAGGCAAAGAACAAAGAACAATACAGCACAGGAACAGGCCCTTCGGCCCTCCAAGCCCGTGCCGCTCCCTGGTCCAAACTAGACCATTCTTTTGTATCCCTCCATTCCCACTCCGTTCATGTGGCTATCTAGATAAGTCTCAAACGTTCCCAGTGTGTCTGCCTCCACCACCTTGCCTGGCAGCGCATTCCAGGCCCCCACCACCCTCTGTGTAAAATACGTCCTTCTGATATCTGTGTTAAACCTCCCCCCCCCCTTCACCTTGAACCTATGACCCCTCGTGAGCGTAACCACCAACCTGGGAAAAAGCTTCCCACCGTTCACCCTATCTATGCCTTAAATAATTTTATACACCTCTATTAGGTCACCCCTCATCCTCCGTCTTTCCAGGGAGAACAACCCCAGTTTACCCAATCTCTCCTCATAACTAAGCCCTTCCATACCAGGCAACATCCTGGTAAACCTCCTCTGTACTCTCTCTAAAGCCTCCACGTCCTTCCGGTAGTGTGACGACCAGAACTGGGCGCAGTATTCCAAATGCGGCCGAACCAACGTTCTATACAACCGCAACATCAGACCCCAACTTTTATACTCTAGACCTGCTGAGATTTTCCAGCACTTCCTGGTTTTTGTAACTCCTGCCGCAAGATAGAGATCAGAAATTCAGCGTGAGTTCAGAACGGGAGCCTGGAGGGGAGTTACTGGAGTTCAGACCCAGGGGACAGAACAGAGGCAAGGCCAGGAGCTGGGAGTCAGCAACGGCCGGAAACAAGGGTGGCAACTGGAGGAAGAGGGACTGAGGACAGGAGGGGACGGTCGTGTGAGCAGACAGGCCACAGGAGAGGACGTCTGTGGAAAATAATATTACAGTGAGACTGACAATGACGGGTAAAGCTTAAAGTTTATTTTATTAGTCAGCTTACATTAACACTGCAATGAAGTTACTGTGAAAATCCCCTAGTCGCCACACTCCGGTGCCTGTTCGGGTACACTGAGGGAGAATTTAGCATGGCCAATGCACCCTAACCTGCACGTCTTTCAGACTTAGAATCTTAGAGTCTTAGAAACCCTACAGCACAGAAAGAGGCCATTCAGCCCATCGAGTCTGCACCGACCACAATCCCACCCAGGCCCTACCACCATATCCCTACATATTTACCCACTAATCCCTCTAACCTACGGACACTAAGGGCAATTTAGCATGGCCAATCAACCTAACCCACACATCTTTGGACTTTGGGAGGAAACCGGAGCACCCGGAGGAAGCCCACGCAGACACGGGGAGAATGTGCAAACTCCACACAGACAGTGACCCAAGCCGGGAATCGAACCCGGGTCCCTGGTGCAGTGAGGCAGCAGTGCTAACCACTGTGCCACCGTGGGTGTATCAACACCGCTTAATTACTGATGTTCAAATGAAACAACGTGAAGCCAGTGGATGTTAAGCAGGGACTTACTGTCGCCTCTGCTCACCCCGTGGCCTCTCAGTCAAAGCAACATTACGGTGGCAGAGGTCGATCTCCTATCGCCAATCGTGGCCGCCTTAAACAGCGATACAACACTCTGCATTTGTGTAGCACCTTCAACAACATAAAACCTCTCAAGGTGCTGCACGGGAGTGGACAGAAATTTGGCACTGGGCCATAAGATAATAAGAAGTAGGGACAGGAGTAGGCCATTCGGCCCCTCGTGCCTCCCACACCATTGAATCGGATCACAGCTGATCCGACTTTCCTCACGTCCACTTTCCTGCCCTTTTCCTGTTTCCCTTGATGCCCTTCCTGATCAAAAATCTATCCAGCTCAGCCTTACATAAACACAAGGACCGGAATTTTCCCGCTTGCCCGCCACGGGAATCATAGCGGATAGTGGGGTACGGGGGCCATGCAAAGGTCCATTGACCTGGAGCGGGATTTTCCGGTTTTGCGGCCAGCAGAGCCAGAAAATTCCACCCAATCACTCTGGCCCACAGCTCTCTGTAGCCAGGAGCTCCAAAGACTCACAACCCTCTGAGAGAAGAAATTCCTCCTCAAGTCAGTCTTCAGTTGGAGCCCCTTCATTCTGAGGCTGTGCCTCTGGTCCTAAACTCTCCCATGAGGGGAAACATCCCCTCAGCACTCACCCTGTCAAAGCCCCTGAAGAATCCTGTGTCTTTCATTTCCAATGAGTAGGGTCCCAACCTGTTTAACCTTTCCTCATAAAGACAATCCCTCCACAGGGATCATCCCAATGAACCTTCCCTGAGCTGCCTCCAATCAAATAATATATTTCCTTAAATAAGAAGACCAAAACTGCTAACAGCATTCCAGATGTTGAATGCACCGCCATTCAATGAGATCGCGACTGTTCTGATGTGATAATCCTCAACTCCACTTTCCCCGTCTTATCCCCATAACCCTGGATTCCCCTCCCTAATTATAAACCTCAGAGCGTTGTCCAGCTGGAGGGAGTTAGAGATGGAGAGGGGGTGAGGAGGAACATTAAAGTTTAAAGCTTATTAATTAGTGTCACAAGTAGGCTGACATTAACACTGCAATGAAGTTACTGTGAAAATCTCCTAGACGCCACACTCTGGCACCTGTTCTCCTACACTAAGGGTGAATTTAGCATGGCCAATGCACCCTAACCAGCACGTCTTTCAGACTGTGGGAGGAAACCGGAGCATCCAGAGGAAACCCACGCAGACACGGGGAGAACGTGCAGACTCCACACGGACAGTGACCCAAGCCGGGAGTTGAACCCGTGTCCCTGGCGCTGTGAGGCAGCAGCAATAGAAATATGAACAAACTCATTCATTCTGGTTTCATTAAAGTTTAAAGCTTATTTTTATTTACTAGTCACAAGTAGGCTTACATTAACACTGCAATGAAGTTACTGTGAAAATCCCCCAGTCGCCACACCCGGTGCCTGCTCAGGTACACTGAGGGAGAATTTAGCACGGCCAATGCAGCTAACCAGCACGTCTTTCAGACTGTGGGAGGAAACCGGAGCACCCGGAGGAAACCCACGCAGACAATGTACAGACTCCACACAGACAGTGACCCAAGCCGGGAATCGAACCCGGGTCCCTGGTGTTGTGAGGCAGCAGTGCTAACCACTGTGCCACCGTGCCGCACAATAATATAACTTATAAAATCGAGGCAGACAAATTCTGGCTGCCAGAGGGATTGCTGCATCAGCAAGTTTTCATCCTCTAAACTTCCCATCAGGATGGGAAAATAGACAGGCTAGAAAAGCTGCAATCATATTACCCGAAGCCCAGCGATGATATGGGATGTCAGAGTAGATCCAAATAAATGGTGCAGATGGTGTAAACGGCATTAAAAATAGATAAACTCTCCCTCGCAATAAAAGATTAAGCCCAGGCACTAAAGTTGAAATTGGAGAATCGGGAAGCAATAAATCTGTCTGAAGATTCCACCGTGTTTATCAAGATAAGAGGCAGAGATGATGGTTCAGTCAAAATTACCTCACGGAGCTTTTAGACGCAAGAAATGCGGCACTTTACATGCTCCATTAGCACCAGGGATCTTTTAAACTTTGATTCTTTCCCTCACAGTCGTAGATATGGCCACGTCACGAGGATAGGCCCATATCCAGGGCACAAGAGATGCCCCAGATCATCAGCAACAACCTGCATTTATATAGCACCTTTCATTTGGAAAACAATCCAAGGCACTTCACAGGAGAGCAACCAAGTAGAATTTGACACCAAGCTGCAGAGGAAGACATTCATAGAATCATAGAAACCCTACATTCGGCCCATCGAGTCTGCACCGACCACAATCCCACCCAGGCCCAAACCCCGTAACCCCACATATTTACCTCACTAATCCCTCTAACCTACACATCCTGGGACACTAAGGGGCAATTTAGCATGGCCAATGCACCTAACCCGCACATCTTTGGACTGTGGGAGGAAACCAGGGCACCCGAAGGAAACCCACGCAGACGCGGGGAGAACGTGCAAACTCCACACAGACAGAGACCCAAGCCGGGAATCGAAGCAGAAGACATGGAAAGCTTGGGTCATCGAGGCTTTTAGCAGCTACTTGAAGGATGAGAGAGGGAGATGGTGGGGGGGGGGGGGGGGGGGGGCGGGGGTGAGAGAAACGGAGAGTTTTGGAGGGAACGGGGGTTTCCAGAGATTTGGGGGAAATTTCCTGTCCCGTGGCCATGGGAATCGTAGCGGGTGGGGGCGGACCATGGAAAGGTCTGTTGATCTCGGGCAGGATATTCCGGTCTTGGGGTGAGGGCGGCTGGAAGGTCCCATCCTGGGGCCCAGACAGTTGAAGGCACGGCCACCAGTGGTGGAGGTGGAAAGAAGCCAGAATGAGAGGAGCATGGGAAGATCCCAGAGTGTCGGGGGGGGGGGCTGCAGCTTCCAGAGTGTCGGGGGGGGGGGGGGGCTGCAGCTTCCAGAGTGTCGGGGGGGGGGGGGGCTGCAGCTTCCAGAGTGTCGGGGGGGGGAGCTGCAGCTTCCAGAGTTGGTGAGGGGCCAGGCCAGAGCAGAATCTGAAAACAGGGACGGGAATTTTAAGGCAAAGGGTATTTTGGAGTTTAGATACACACTCCGCTGAACGCAGTCACATCCCGTCTCACAATTCCCTGCCTCACTCCCGGGAACAGAGCGCGTCACGACCAAAGGGGGACTCCATTCGACAACCAGAAGAAGTTCTGGATAGAGTCACATTAAAATGGAACTAGTGGAAAGGGGGGAAAGTGGAGACCCCTCAGCGAAGTCTGTCCCAGTCAACACCATCCCATAACTCAGAAGGTGCCCAGCAAAGTGGCCAGTGCAGAATCGGAGACAGGACTGGGGGGGTGTGTGGAATACGGGTGTATAACTCCTGTGGATTTGGGCCTTCGAGGTCCAAAAAAGGTCCCCTCGCTAACACAGTGAGCATAGCTGGAAATATACAGAGCAGAATATAACACTGATTTGACAACTCCACCCTCCAAATAACATCGGGTGACATTCTCCAGCCTCCCAGCCGTGCGTTTCCCGCTGGTGGGAGGTGGCGCGTTGTTTGCTAACGACGGGATTCTCCAGTCCTGTCGCTGTCAATGGAAATTCCCACTGACATCAACCCCCGCCATCCGTGAACGGCCAGAGAATTCCAACCCTTGTCCCTTAATCCCATCAAAGCTCAGTGGGAAGGGCCTCCCAATCTTTGCTATTATGAGAAATTCATAGAATCATAGAATCCCGACAGGAGGCCATTCGGCCCATCGAGTGTGCACCGGCCACAATCCCACCCAGACCCTATCCCCATAACCCCAATGCATTTACCCCAGCGGGTCCCCCTGACACTAAGGGGCAATTTGCCATGGCCAATCTACCTAACCCGCACATCTTTGGACTGTGGGAGGAAACCGGAGCATCCGGAGGAAACCCACGCAGACATGGGGAGAACGTGCAAACTCCGTACAGACAGTGACCCGAGCTGGGAAATGATCCCAGCTCCCTGGGGCTGTGAGGCAGCAGTGCTAACCACTGTTTACAGGTTAGTTGCTGTTTGATTCCTTCTGGCAGCTGGTTCCATTCTACAAGTGTTTGGTGTTCTGTGCGTTTGCGACAGGAAGCAGTGTGGTACTGAAGGATTTCAAGGCTCCACACAAACGAGTAATGTTCAGATATGAATACACTAATAGGCATTCTCTGTGGAGTGCAGCATGACTCCATTTCATCCAGCTCCTTGAGACTAGACTCCATCTGCTCCCGTTGTATCCTGAAAGTTTCTCCCGAACTCCACGAGAGCTCATCTCCTTGGCAAATCCTCGAACAAGGGCAATGTGGGAAAGTCTTGAGGCTCTCAGCTCCTTTGTTGTATTTTTCCCAGGAAACTGACTTCCAAACTCTTCCCCACAAGCTCCCCTTTAAGAGGTGCAGCCTGGTCTCCTGTCCTGCAGCCTGGACCTCTCGAGTCCCTCTGCGGTGGTGTACAGCCACTCGACAGCACGGGGGAGAGCTCAGCACCAGATCCAATCAGGTCCATGAAGAAACACCAAGAGGTTAGTGCAACCCCGCAGCGGGAGTTAATCCTACGTCACAACCTCTGTACCCATGAAGATGATCAGAATTAACACCCACTGACACTCATAGGACAGGTACAGCACAGGGTTAGATACAGAGTAAAGCTGCCTCTACACTGTCCCCCATCAAACACTCCCAGGACAGGTACAGCATGGGGTTAGATACAGAGTAAAGCTCCCTCTACACAGTCCCCATCAAACACTTCCAGGACAGGTACAGCACGGGGTTAGATACAGAGTAAAGCTCCCTCGACACCGTCCCCCATCAAACACTCCCAGGAGAGGTATGCAAGGGGTTAGACACAGGGTAGAAGTTTCTTCACGCAGAGAGAGTTTTTTATCCAGAGGTGATGTGTGCTAATCAAACACCAGGTTTGAGTCTGGCTGATGTCGCAGCTTCAGGAATACTAATGGTATTCTTGTCAAATAATGAAGCTGGGTGAACAACCCAGCATTGATTGGTGGCATCACTAAAGATGATTGATGGTCTGGCTTTTGGATTTATACATCCAGCCATTCAGGAGTTGTTGCAGCGCATTCTGACAGAAGGTAATTAGAAATACACTCGCTAAAGGGCTGGGCACTGGGGTGTAGCTTCATCACAGGCTTGAGAGACAGCTTGATGCATCAACCAGCCCTCAACTGTCCTGGTCAAAACCGTGATCAAACAGCAAACTCCCTGTCAGTGCCGCCTGAGGGAACGGGAATATCAGCTGTCTGGGAATAATGTCTTTCTTCAACAAGTTCCATCTCAAACACTGACAACATCTGTCTCTCTGCACTGTGCACTCTATCCCAGTCACTCTCTCTGCACTGTGTACTCTACCCCAGTCACTGTGTCTCTGCACTGTGCACTCTACCCCAGTCACTCTCTCTGCACTGTGTACTCTACCCCAGTCACTGTGTCTCTGCACTGTGCACTCTACCCCAGTCACTCTCTCTGCACTGTGTACTCTACCCCAGTCACTGTGTCTCTGCAGTGCGCACTCTACCCCAGTCACTGTGTCTCTGCACTGTGCACTCTACCCCAGTCACTGTGTCTCTGCACTGTGCACTCTACCCCAGTCCCTGTGTCTCTGCACTGTGTACTCTACCCCAGTCACTGTCTCTCCACTGTGCACTCTACCCCAGTCCCTGTGTCTCTGCACTGTGCAATCTACCCCAGTCCCTGTGTCTCTGCACTGCGTACTCTACCCCAGTCCCTGTGTCTCTGCACTGTGCACTCTACCCCAGTCACTGTGTCTCTGCACTGTGCACTCTACCCCAGTCACTGTGTCTCTGCACTGCGTACTCTACCCCAGTCACTGTCTCTGCACTGTGGACTCTACCCCAGTCACTGTCTCTGCACTGTGCACTCTACCCCAGTCACACTCTCTGCACTGTGCACACTACCCCAGTCACTGTCTCTGCACTGCGTACTCTACCCCAGTCACTGTCTCTCTGCACTGTGCACTCTACCCCAGTCACTCTCTCTGCACTGTGTACTCTACCCCAGTCACTGTCTCTGCACTGTGTACTCTACCCCAGTCACTGTCTCTGCACTGTGTACTCTACCCCAGTCACACTCTCTGCACTGTGTACTCTACCTCAGTCACTGTCTCTGCACTGTGCACTCTACCCCAGTCACTGTCTCTCTGCACTGTGTACTCTACCCCAGTCACTGTCTCTGCACTGTGTACTCTACCCCAGTCACACTCTCTGCACTGTGTACTCTACCCCAGTCACTGTCTCTGCACTGTGCACTCTACCCCAGTCACACTCTCTGCACTGTGCACTCTACCCCAGTCACTGTGTCTGCACTGTGCACTCTACCCCAGTCACTGTGTCTCTGCACTGCGTACTCTATCCCAGTCACTGTCTCTGCACTGTGCACTCTACCCCAGTCACTGTCTCTCTGCACTGTGCACTCTACCCCAGTCACTGTGTCTCTGCACTGCGTACTCTACCCCAGTCACTGTCTCTGCACTGTGTACTCTACCCCAGTCACTCTCTCTGCACTGTGTACTCTACCCCAGTCACTCTCTCTGCACTGTGCACTCTACCCCAGTCACTGTGTCTCTGCACTGTGCACTCTACCCCAGTCACTCTCTCTGCACTGTGTACTCTACCCCAGTCACTGTGTCTCTGCACTGTGCACTCTACCCCAGTCACTGTGTCTCTGCACTGTGTACTCTACCCCAGTCACTGTGTCTCTGCACTGTGCACTCTACCCCAGTCACTGTGTCTCTGCACTGTGTACTCTACCCCAGTCACTCTCTCTGCACTGTGTACTCTACCCTAGTCACTGTGTCTCTGCACTGCGTACTCTACCCCAGTCACTGTCTCTGCACTGTGCACTCTACCCCAGTCACTGTGTCTCTGCACTGTGCACTCTACCCCAGTCACTGTCTCTGCACTGTGCACTCTACCCCAGTCACTGTGGCTCTGCACTGTGCACTCTACCCCAGTCACTGTCTCTGCACTATGCACTCTACCCCAGTCACTGTCTCTGCACTGTGCACTCTACCCCAGTCACACTCTCTGCACTGTGTACTCTACGCCAGTCACTGTGTCTCTGCACTGTGCACTCTACCCCAGTCACTCTCTCTGCACTGTGCACTCTACCCCAGTCACTGTCTCTGCACTGTGCACTCTACCCCAGTCACTGTCTCTGCACTGTGCACTCTACCCCAGTCACTGTCTCTGCACAGTGTACTCTACCCCAGTCACTGTCTCTGCACTGTGCACTCTACCCCAGTCACTGTGTCTCTGCACTGTGCACTCTACCCCTGTCACACTCTATGCACTGTGTACTCTACGCCAGTCACTGTGTCTCTGCACTGTGCACTCTACCCCAGTCACTCTCTCTGCACTGTGCACTCTACCCCAGTCACTGTCTCTGCACTGTGCACTCTACCCCAGTCACTGTGTCTCTGCACTGTGCACTCTACCCCAGTCACTGTCTCTCCACTGTGCACTCTACCCCAGTCCCTGTGTCTCTGCACTGTGCACTCTACCCCAGTCCCTGTGTCTCTGCACTGCGTACTCTACCCCAGTCCCTGTGTCTCTGCACTGTGCACTCTACCCCAGTCACTGTGTCTCTGCACTGTGCACTCTACCCCAGTCACACTCTCTGCACTGTGCACTCTACCCCAGTCACTGTGTCTCTGCACTGTGCACTCTACCCCAGTCACTGTGTCTCTGCACTGTGCACTCTACCCCAGTCACTGTCTCTCTGCACTGTGCACTCTACCCCAGTCACTGTGTCTCTGCACTGTGCACTCTACCCCAGTCACTGTGTCTCTGCACTGTGCACTCTACCCCAGTCACTGTGTCTCTGCACTGTGTACTCTACCCCAGTCACTGTCTCTGCACTGTGCACTCTACCCCAGTCACTGTGTCTCTGCACTGTGTACTCTACCCCAGTCACTGTCTCTGCACTGTGCACTCTACCCCAGTCACTGTGTCTCTGCACTGTGCACTCTACCCCAGTCACTGTGTCTCTGCACTGTGTACTCTACCCCAGTCACTGTCTCTGCACTGTGCACTCTACCCCAGTCACTGTGTCTCTGCACTGTGTACTCTACCCCAGTCACTGTCTCTGCACTGTGCACTCTACCCCAGTCACTGTGTCTCTGCACTGTGCACTCTACCCCAGTCACTGTGTCTCTGCACTGTGTACTCTACCCCAGTCACTGTGTCTCTGCACTGTGTACTCTACCCCAGTCACTGTGTCTCTGCACTGTGTACTCTACCCCAGTCACTGTGTCTCTGCACTGTGCACTCTACCCCAGTCACTGTCTCTGCACTGTGTACTCTACCCCAGTCACTGTCTCTCTGCACTGTGCACTCTACCCCAGTCACACTCTCTGCACTGTGTACTCTACCCCAGTCACTGTCTCTCTGCACTGTGCACTCTACCCCAGTCACACTCTCTGCACTGTGTACTCTACCCCAGTCACTGTCTCTCTGCACTGTGCACTCTACCCCAGTCACACTCTCTGCACTGTGTACTCTACCCCAGTCACTGCCTCTGCACTGTGCACTCTACCCCAGTCACTCTCTCTGCACTGTGTACTCTACCCCAGTCACTGTCTCTGCACTGTGTACTCTACCCCAGTCACTGTCTCTGCACTGTGTACTCTACCCCAGTCACACTCTCTGCACTGTGTACTCTACCCCAGTCACTGTCTCTGCACTGTGTACTCTACCCCAGTCACTGTCTCTGCACTGTGTACTCTACCCCAGTCACTGTTTCTCTGCACTGTGCACTCTACCCCAGTCACACTCTCTGCACTGTGTACTCTACCCGAGTCACTGTCTCTGCACTGTGCACTCTACCCCAGTCACTGTGTCTCTGCACTGTACACTCTACCCCAGTCACTGTGTCTCTGCACTGTGTACTCTACCCCAGTCACAGTGTCTCTGCACTGTGCACTCTACCCCAGTCACTGTGTCTCTGCACTGTGTACTCTACCCCAGTCACTGTCTCTGCACTGTGCACTCTACCCCAGTCACACTCTCTGCACTGTGCACTCTACCCCAGTCACTGTGTCTCTGCACTGTGTACTCTACACCAGTCACACACTCTGCACTGTGTACTCTACCCCAGTCACTGTGTCTCTGCACTGTGTACTCTACCCCAGTCACTGTGTCTCTGCACTGTGCACTCTACCCCAGTCACTGTGGCTCTGCACTGTGCACTCTACCCCAGTCACTGTCTCTGCACTATGCACTCTACCCCAGTCACTGTCTCTGCACTGTGCACTCTACCCCAGTCACACTCTCTGCACTGTGTACTCTACGCCAGTCACTGTGTCTCTGCACTGTGCACTCTACCCCAGTCACTCTCTCTGCACTGTGCACTCTACCCCAGTCACTGTCTCTGCACTGTGCACTCTACCCCAGTCACTGTCTCTGCACTGTGCACTCTACCCCAGTCACTGTCTCTGCACAGTGTACTCTACCCCAGTCACTGTCTCTGCACTGTGCCCTCTACCCCAGTCACTGTCTCTGCACTGTGCACTCTACCCCTGTCACACTCTATGCACTGTGTACTCTACGCCAGTCACTGTGTCTCTGCACTGTGCACTCTACCCCAGTCACTCTCTCTGCACTGTGCACTCTACCCCAGTCACTGTCTCTGCACTGTGCACTCTACCCCAGTCACTGTGTCTCTGCACTGTGCACTCTACCCCAGTCACTGTCTCTCCACTGTGCACTCTACCCCAGTCCCTGTGTCTCTGCACTGTGCACTCTACCCCAGTACCTGTGTCTCTGCACTGCGTACTCTACCCCAGTCCCTGTGTCTCTGCACTGTGCACTCTACCCCAGTCACTGTGTCTCTGCACTGTGCACTCTACCCCAGTCACACTCTCTGCACTGTGCACTCTACCCCAGTCACTGTGTCTCTGCACTGTGCACTCTACCCCAGTCACTGTGTCTCTGCACTGTGCACTCTACCCCAGTCACTGTCTCTCTGCACTGTGCACTCTACCCCAGTCACTGTGTCTCTGCACTGTGCACTCTACCCCAGTCACTGTGTCTCTGCACTGTGCACTCTACCCCAGTCACTGTGTCTCTGCACTGTGTACTCTACCCCAGTCACTGTCTCTGCACTGTGCACTCTACCCCAGTCACTGTGTCTCTGCACTGTGTACTCTACCCCAGTCACTGTCTCTGCACTGTGCACTCTACCCCAGTCACTGTGTCTCTGCACTGTGCACTCTACCCCAGTCACTGTGTCTCTGCACTGTGTACTCTACCCCAGTCACTGTCTCTGCACTGTGCACTCTACCCCAGTCACTGTGTCTCTGCACTGTGTACTCTACCCCAGTCACTGTCTCTGCACTGTGCACTCTACCCCAGTCACTGTGTCTCTGCACTGTGCACTCTACCCCAGTCACTGTGTCTCTGCACTGTGTACTCTACCCCAGTCACTGTGTCTCTGCACTGTCTACTCTACCCCAGTCACTGTGTCTCTGCACTGTGTACTCTACCCCAGTCACTGTGTCTCTGCACTGTGCACTCTACCCCAGTCACTGTCTCTGCACTGTGTACTCTACCCCAGTCACTGTCTCTCTGCACTGTGCACTCTACCCCAGTCACACTCTCTGCACTGTGTACTCTACCCCAGTCACTGTCTCTCTGCACTGTGCACTCTACCCCAGTCACACTCTCTGCACTGTGTACTCTACCCCAGTCACAGTCTCTCTGCACTGTGCACTCTACCCCAGTCACACTCTCTGCACTGTGTACTCTACCCCAGTCACTGCCTCTGCACTGTGCACTCTACCCCAGTCACTCTCTCTGCACTGTGTACTCTACCCCAGTCACTGTCTCTGCACTGTGTACTCTACCCCAGTCACTGTCTCTGCACTGTGTACTCTACCCCAGTCACACTCTCTGCACTGTGTACTCTACCCCAGTCACTGTCTCTGCACTGTGTACTCTACCCCAGTCACTGTCTCTGCACTGTGTACTCTACCCCAGTCACTGTCTCTCTGCACTGTGCACTCTACCCCAGTCACACTCTCTGCACTGTGTACTCTACCCGAGTCACTGTCTCTGCACTGTGCACTCTACCCCAGTCACTGTGTCTCTGCACTGTACACTCTACCCCAGTCACTGTGTCTCTGCACTGTGTACTCTACCCCAGTCACAGTGTCTCTGCACTGTGCACTCTACCCCAGTCACTGTGTCTCTGCACTGTGTACTCTACCCCAGTCACTGTCTCTGCACTGTGCACTCTACCCCAGTCACACTCTCTGCACTGTGCACTCTACCCCAGTCACTGTGTCTCTGCACTGTGTACTCTACACCAGTCACACACTCTGCACTGTGTACTCTACCCCAGTCACTGTGTCTCTGCACTGTGTACTCTACCCCAGTCACTGTGTCTCTGCACTGTGCACTCTACCCCAGTCACTCTCTCTGCACTGTGCACTCTACCCCAGTCACTGTCTCTGCACTGTGTACTCTACCCCAGTCACTGTCTCTGCACTGTGCACTCTACCCCAGTCACACTCTCTGCACTGTGCACTCTACCCCAGTCACTGTGTCTCTGCACTGTGTACTCTACCCCAGTCACTGTGTCTCTGCACTGTACACTCTACACCAGTCACTGTCTCTGCACTGTGTACTCTACCCCAGTCACTGTGTCTCTGCACTGTACACTCTACCCCAGTCACTGTCTCTGCACTGTGCACTCTACCCCAGTCACTGTCTCTGCACTGTGCACTCTACCCCAGTCACACTCTCTGCACTGTGCACTCTACCCCAGTCACTGTCTCTGCACTGTGTACTCTACCCCAGTCACTGTGTCTCTGCACTGTACACTCTACACCAGTCACTGTCTCTGCACTGTGCACTCTACACCAGTCACACACTCTGCACTGTGTACTCTACCCCAGTCACTGTGTCTCTGCACTGTGTACTCTACCCCAGTCACTGTGTCTCTGCACTGTACACTCTACCCCAGTCACTCTCTCTGCACTGTGTACTCTACCCGAGTTACACTCTCTGCACTGTGTACTCTACCCCAGTCACTGTCTCTGCACTGTGTACTCTACCCCAGTCACTGTGTCTGCACTGTGTACTCTACCCCAGTCACTCTCTCTGCACTGTGCACTCTACACCAGTCACTCTCTCTGCACTGTGCACTCTACCCCAGTCACTGTCTCTGCACTGTGGACTCTACCCCAGTCACTGTGTCTCTGCACTGTGGACTCTACCCCAGTCACACTCTCTGCACTGTGTACTCTACCCCAGTCACTGTCTCTCTGCACTGTGCACTCTCCCCCAGTCACTGTCTCTGCACTGTGTACTCTACCCCAGTCACTGTGTCTCTGCTCTGTGCACTCTACCCCAGTCACTGTGTCTCTGCACTGTGTACTCTACCCCAGTCACTGTGTCTCTGCACTGTGCACTCTACCCCAGTCACTGTCTCTGCACTGTGCACTCTACCCCAGTCACTCCCTCTGCACTGTGCACTCTACCCCAGTCACTCTCTCCGCACTGTGCATTCTACCCCAGTCACTCTCTCTGCACTGTGCACTCTACCCCAGTCACACTCTCTGCACTGTGCACTCTACCCCAGTCACTGTGTCTCTGCACTGTGCACTCTACCCCAGTCACTGTGTCTCTGCACTGTGCACTCTACCCCAGTCACTGTCTCTCTGCACTGTGCACTCTACCCCAGTCACTGTGTCTCTGCACTGTGCACTCTACCCCAGTCACTGTGTCTCTGCACTGTGCACTCTACCCCAGTCACTGTGTCTCTGCACTGTGTACTCTACCCCAGTCACTGTCTCTGCACTGTGCACTCTACCCCAGTCACTGTGTCTCTGCACTGTGTACTCTACCCCAGTCACTGTCTCTGCACTGTGCACTCTACCCCAGTCACTGTGTCTCTGCACTGTGCACTCTACCCCAGTCACTGTGTCTCTGCACTGTGTACTCTACCCCAGTCACTGTGTCTCTGCACTGTGTACTCTACCCCAGTCACTGTGTCTCTGCACTGTGTACTCTACCCCAGTCACTGTGTCTCTGCACTGTGCACTCTACCCCAGTCACTGTCTCTGCACTGTGTACTCTACCCCAGTCACTGTCTCTCTGCACTGTGCACTCTACCCCAGTCACACTCTCTGCACTGTGTACTCTACCCCAGTCACTGTCTCTCTGCACTGTGCACTCTACCCCAGTCACACTCTCTGCACTGTGTGCTCTACCCCAGTCACTGTCTCTCTGCACTGTGCACTCTACCCCAGTCACACTCTCTGCACTGTGTACTCTACCCCAGTCACTGCCTCTGCACTGTGCACTCTACCCCAGTCACTCTCTCTGCACTGTGTACTCTACCCCAGTCACTGTCTCTGCACTGTGTACTCTACCCCAGTCACTGTCTCTGCACTGTGTACTCTACCCCAGTCACACTCTCTGCACTGTGTACTCTACCTCAGTCACTGTCTCTGCACTGTGCACTCTACCCCAGTCACTGTCTCTCTGCACTGTGTACTCTACCCCAGTCACTGTCTCTGCACTGTGTACTCTACCCCAGTCACACTCTCTGCACTGTGTACTCTACCCCAGTCACTGTCTCTGCACTGTGCACTCTATCCCAGTCACTGTGTCTCTGCACTGTGTACTCTACCCCAGTCACTGTCTCTCTGCACTGTGCACTCTACCCCAGTCACACTCTCTGCACTGTGTACTCTACCCGAGTCACTGTCTCTGCACTGTGCACTCTACCCCAGTCACTGTGTCTCTGCACTGTACACTCTACCCCAGTCACTGTGTCTCTGCACTGTGTACTCTACCCCAGTCACAGTGTCTCTGCACTGTGCACTCTACCCCAGTCACTGTCTCTGCACTGTGCACTCTACCCCAGTCACACTCTCTGCACTGTGCACTCTACCCCAGTCACTGTGTCTCTGCACTGTGTACTCTACACCAGTCACACACTCTGCACTGTGTACTCTACCCCAGTCACTGTGTCTCTGCACTGTGTACTCTATCCCAGTCACTGTGTCTCTGCACTGTGCACTCTACCCCAGTCACTCTCTCTGCACTGTGCACTCTACCCCAGTCACTGTCTCTGCACTGTGTACTCTACCCCAGTCACTGTCTCTGCACTGTGCACTCTACCCCAGTCACACTCTCTGCACTGTGCACTCTACCCCAGTCACTGTGTCTCTGCACTGTGTACTCTACCCCAGTCACTGTGTCTCTGCACTGTACACTCTACACCAGTCACTGTCTCTGCACTGTGTACTCTACCCCAGTCACTGTGTCTCTGCACTGTACACTCTACCCCAGTCACTGTCTCTGCACTGTGCACTCTACCCCAGTCACTGTCTCTGCACTGTGCACTCTACCCCAGTCACACTCTCTGCACTGTGCACTCTACCCCAGTCACTGTCTCTGCACTGTGTACTCTACCCCAGTCACTGTGTCTCTGCACTGTACACTCTACACCAGTCACTGTCTCTGCACTGTGCACTCTACACCAGTCACACACTCTGCACTGTGTACTCTACCCCAGTCACTGTGTCTCTGCACTGTGTACTCTACCCCAGTCACTGTGTCTCTGCACTGTACACTATACCCCAGTCACTCTCTCTGCACTGTGTACTCTACCCCAGTCACACTCTCTGCACTGTGTACTCTACCCCCGTCACTGTCTCTGCACTGTGTACTCTACCCCAGTCACTGTGTCTGCACTGTGTACTCTACCCCAGTCACTCTCTCTGCACTGTGCACTCTACCCCAGTCACTGTGTCTCTGCACTGTGTACTCTACCCCAGTCACTCTCTCTGCACTGTGCACTCTACCCCAGTCACTGTCTCTGCACTGTGGACTCTACCCCAGTCACTGTGTCTCTGCACTGTGGACTCTACCCCAGTCACACTCTCTGCACTGTGTACTCTACCCCAGTCACTGTCTCTCTGCACTGTGCACTCTCCCCCAGTCACTGTGTCTCTGCACTGTGTACTCTACCCCAGTCACTGTGTCTCTGCTCTGTGCACTCTACCCCAGTCACTGTGTCTCTGCACTGTGTACTCTACCCCAGTCACTGTGTCTCTGCACTGTGCACTCTACCCCAGTCACTGTCTCTGCACTGTGCACTCTACCCCAGTCACTCTCTCTGCACTGTGCACTCTACCCCAGTCACTCTCTCTGCACTGTGCATTCTACCCCAGTCACTCTCTCTGCACTGTGTACTCAACCCCAGTAACTGTCTCTGCACTGTGCACTCTACCCCAGTCACTCTCTCTGCACTGTGCACTCTAACCCAGTCACTCTCTCTGCACTGTGTACTCTACCCCAGTCACTCTCTCTGCACTGTGCACTCTACCCCAGTCACTCTCTCTGCACTGTGTACTCAACCCCAGTAACTGTCTCTGCACTGTGCACTCTACCCCAGTCACTCTCTCTGCACTGTGCACTCTACCCCAGCCACTCTCTCTGCACTGTGCACTCTACCCCAGTCACTGTCTCTGCACTGTGCACTCTACCCCAGTCACTCTCTCTGCACTGTGTACTCTACCCCAGTCACTGTCTCTGCACTGTGCACTCTATCCCAGTCACTGTGTCTCTGCACTGTGTACTCTACCCCAGTCACTGTCTCTCTGCACTGTGCACTCTACCCCAGTCACACTCTCTGCACTGTGTACTCTACCCGAGTCACTGTCTCTGCACTGTGCACTCTACCCCAGTCACTGTGTCTCTGCACTGTACACTCTACCCCAGTCACTGTGTCTCTGCACTGTGTACTCTACCCCAGTCACAGTGTCTCTGCACTGTGCACTCTACCCCAGTCACTGTCTCTGCACTGTGCACTCTACCCCAGTCACACTCTCTGCACTGTGCACTCTACCCCAGTCACTGTGTCTCTGCACTGTGTACTCTACACCAGTCACACACTCTGCACTGTGTACTCTACCCCAGTCACTGTGTCTCTGCACTGTGTACTCTATCCCAGTCACTGTGTCTCTGCACTGTGCACTCTACCCCAGTCACTCTCTCTGCACTGTGCACTCTACCCCAGTCACTGTCTCTGCACTGTGTACTCTACCCCAGTCACTGTCTCTGCACTGTGCACTCTACCCCAGTCACACTCTCTGCACTGTGCACTCTACCCCAGTCACTGTGTCTCTGCACTGTGTACTCTACCCCAGTCACTGTGTCTCTGCACTGTACACTCTACACCAGTCACTGTCTCTGCACTGTGTACTCTACCCCAGTCACTGTGTCTCTGCACTGTACACTCTACCCCAGTCACTGTCTCTGCACTGTGCACTCTACCCCAGTCACTGTCTCTGCACTGTGCACTCTACCCCAGTCACACTCTCTGCACTGTGCACTCTACCCCAGTCACTGTCTCTGCACTGTGTACTCTACCCCAGTCACTGTGTCTCTGCACTGTACACTCTACACCAGTCACTGTCTCTGCACTGTGCACTCTACACCAGTCACACACTCTGCACTGTGTACTCTACCCCAGTCACTGTGTCTCTGCACTGTGTACTCTACCCCAGTCACTGTGTCTCTGCACTGTACACTCTACCCCAGTCACTCTCTCTGCACTGTGTACTCTACCCCAGTCACACTCTCTGCACTGTGTACTCTACCCCCGTCACTGTCTCTGCACTGTGTACTCTACCCCAGTCACTGTGTCTGCACTGTGTACTCTACCCCAGTCACTCTCTCTGCACTGTGCACTCTACCCCAGTCACTGTGTCTCTGCACTGTGTACTCTACCCCAGTCACTCTCTCTGCACTGTGCACTCTACCCAGGTCACTGTCTCTGCACTGTGGACTCTACCCCAGTCACTGTGTCTCTGCACTGTGGACTCTACCCCAGTCACACTCTCTGCACTGTGTACTCTACCCCAGTCACTGTCTCTCTGCACTGTGCACTCTCCCCCAGTCACTGTGTCTCTGCACTGTGTACTCTACCCCAGTCACTGTGTCTCTGCTCTGTGCACTCTACCCCAGTCACTGTGTCTCTGCACTGTGTACTCTACCCCAGTCACTGTGTCTCTGCACTGTGCACTCTACCCCAGTCACTGTCTCTGCACTGTGCACTCTACCCCAGTCACTCTCTCTGCACTGTGCACTCTACCCCAGTCACTCTCTCTGCACTGTGCATTCTACCCCAGTCACTCTCTCTGCACTGTGTACTCAACCCCAGTAACTGTCTCTGCACTGTGCACTCTACCCCAGTCACTCTCTCTGCACTGTGCACTCTAACCCAGTCACTCTCTCTGCACTGTGTACTCTACCCCAGTCACTCTCTCTGCACTGTGCACTCTACCCCAGTCACTCTCTCTGCACTGTGTACTCAACCCCAGTAACTGTCTCTGCACTGTGCACTCTACCCCAGTCACTCTCTCTGCACTGTGCACTCTACCCCAGCCACTCTCTCTGCACTGTGCACTCTACCCCAGTCACTGTCTCTGCACTGTGCACTCTACCCCAGTCACTCTCTCTGCACTGTGCACTCTAACCCAGTCACTCTCTCTGCACTGTGTACTCTACCCCAGTCACTCTCTCTGCACTGTGCACTCTACCCCAGTCACTGTGTCTCTGCACTGTGCACTCTACCCCAGTCACTCTCTCTGCACTGTGCACTCTAACCCAGTCACTCTCTCTGCACTAAGCACTCTACCCCAGTCACTGTCTCTGCACTGTGCACTCTACCCCAGTCACTGTCTCTGCACTGTGCACTCTACCCCAGTCACTCTCTCTGCACTGTGCACTCTAACCCAGTCACTCTCTCTGCACTGTGTACTCTACCCCAGTCACTCTCTCTGCACTGTGCACTCTACCCCAGTCACTGTCTCTGCACTGTGCACTCTACCCCAGTCACTGTCTCTGCACTGTGTACTCTACCCCAGTCACTGTCTCTGCACTGTGCACTCTACCCCAGTCACTCTCTCTGCACTGTGCACTCTAACCCAGTCACTCTCTCTGCACTGTGTACTCTACCCCAGTCACTCTCTCTGCACTGTGCACTCTACCCCAGTCACTGTCTCTGCACTGTGCACTCTACCCCAGTCACTCTCTCTGCACTGTGCACTCTAACCCAGTCACTCTCTCTGCACTGTGTACTCTACCCCAGTCACTCTCTCTGCACTGTGCACTCTACCCCAGTCACTGTCTCTGCACTGTGCACTCTACCCCAGTCACTGTCTCTGCACTGTGTACTCTACCCCAGTCACTGTCTGTGCACTGTGTACTCTACCCCCGTCACTGTCTCTGCACTATGTACTCTACCCCAGTCACTGTCTCTGCACTGTGTACTCTACCCCAGTCACTCTCTCTGCACTGTGTACTCTACCCCAGTCACTCTCTCTGCACTGTGTACTCTACCCCAGTCACTCTCTCTGCACTGTGCACTCTACCCCAGTCACTCTCTCTGGACTGTGTACTCTACCCCAGTCACTCTCTCTGCACTGTGTACTCTACCCCAGTCACTCTCTCTGCACTGTGTACTCTACCCCAGTCACTCTCTCTGCACTGTGTACTCTACCCCAGTCACTGTCTCTGCACTGTGTACTCTACCCCAGTCACTCTCTCTGCACTGTGTACTCTACCCCAGTCACTCTCTCTGCACTGTGTTCTTTATCCCAATTCACGACTAAAGCTGGAAGATTTGAGCCTGGTTTGTTGCTGTTGCTGCCCTCCCTGGCCGTAGAATGAAACAACCTTCTCCGAGCCAGGTGGATGTCAACACAGGGCAAACCAATGCCTTTATAATGGGAGTTTCCAAGCTGATGTCTTCAAAGCTAAAAGTCAGCTATAGCTCTGTGGCTGACACGCTCGCCTCCAAGGCTGTGGATTCAGGTTCTGCAGCAAGAACTGGAGCTCAGAATCCAGGCTGACAATGGGAAGAGTGTGAATAAAACTGAGGGAGGCAGAGAGATAGAGCAAGGTGGAAAATCAGAGGCTGGAGAAGGGGAGAGAGGGGTGGTTAAAGTAGAAATTGGAACAAATGGTTCAGTTGGTAGAGAGGGAGGTGAGGTTAGACTCGGAGAGAAGTAGAATGAGAGAACAGCTGGAAAGAGGGCTGAATGTGCTGGTGCGGTGGTTCCAGAGAGGAATTTCAACTACCATTTGGAATATTGTGAGCAGTTTTGGGCCCCATATCTAAGGAAGGATGTGCTGGCCTTGGAAAGGGTCTAGAGGAGGTTCACTAGACCTTTTGATCCCTGGGATGAAGAGATTGTCGTATGAGGAATGGTTGGGGACTCTGGGTCTGTACCCATTGGAGTTTAGAAGGATGAGGGGGGATCTTATTGAAGCATGCAGGATACTGTGAGGCCTGGATAGTGTGGATGTGGAGAGGATGTTTCCACTAGTAGGAAAAACTAGAACCAGAGGACACAACCTCAGGCTAAAGGGACGATCCTTTAAAACAGAGATGAGGAGGAATTTCTTCAGCCAGAGAGTGGTGAGTCTCTAGAACTCTTTGCCGCAGAAGGCTGTGGAGGCCAGGTCATTGAGTGTCTTTAAGACAGAGATAGATAGGTTCTTGATTAATAAGGGGATCAGGGGTTATGGGGAAAAGGCAGGAGAATGGGGATGAGAAAAATATCAGCCATGATAGAATGGCGGAGCAGAATCGATGGGCCGAGTGGCCTCATTCTGCTCCTGTGTCTTACGGTTTTATGTCACCTCTACTCTCGGGTGGGAATATTCAGGAGTCCTGAGTTTCACAACCACAATCTCCCATTGGGCTCTCTGACGGTGACCGGGGTTTGTTTCCACTCAGTGGCCGTCTCTTCGATTAGTGGAACATTCTCCAAGATCAGTGTGGCGCTCAGACTTTAATTCTTTTTGGAATAAGGGAAGGGTAAAGGAGTCAATCCAACCCCATGTGAAAGGCTGGGATTAGAGAATATGAATGAGGGACAAAGTGAGAGAGGGGCTGGCTCCACACTGCAGTGCAGGACGCTGATCCACCCACTGTGGATCAGTCTGAGACAGGCCTCTGTCAACCCCCACAACAGACATACGGCCTCGATCCAAACCCACCAACCGGATGACGGGGTGGAAATCCAGGAATGTGGAGACTGGACACCCACCCCCGCCCCCCCCTTTAATTGTGAGCGGAGAGTGAGGAGATAGAGGGGGGGAGAGAGAGAGAGGGGAGAGAGAGAGCGAGGGGGTGAGAGAGGGGGGGAGAGAGGGAGAGAGAGTGTGGAGATAGAGGGGGAGAAAGAGTGGGGGAGAGAGGGAGAGAGTGGGGGAGAGAGAGAAAGGGGGGGAGAGAGAGTGGGGGAGAGAGAGAGAGTGGGGGAGAGAGTGTGGGGAGAGAGAGTGGGAGGGGGAGAGAGAGTGGGGGAGAGAGAGAATGGGGGAGAGAGAGTGGGGGAGAGAGAGGGAGAGAGAGTGTGGAGATAGAGGGGGAGAAAGAGTGGGGGAGAGAGGGAGAGAGAGTGGGGGAGAGAGAGAAGGGGGGAGAGAGAGTGGGGGAGAGAGGGAGAGAGAGTGGGGGAGAGAGAGAAGGGGGGAGAGAGAGTGGGAGAGAGAGAGAGAGTGGGGGAGTGAGAGAGAGTGGGGGAGAGAGAGAAGGGGGGAGAGAGAGTGGGGGAGAGAGAGAGAGTGGGGGAGAGAGAGAGAGTGGGGGAGAGAGAGAAGGGGGAGAGAGAGTGGGGGAGAGAGAGAGAGTGGGGGAGAGAGAGAGAGTGGGGGAGAGAGAGTGGGGGAGAGAGTGTGGGGGGAGAGAGTGTGGGGGAGAGAGAGTGGAGGAGAGAGAGTGGGAGAGGAGAGAGAGGGAAGAGACTGGGGCAGAGAGAGAGAGGGAGACTGGGGCAGAGAGAGGGGGAGACTGGGGCAGAGAGAGAGGGAGAGACTGGGGCAGAGAGAGAGGGAGAGACTGGGGCAGAGAGAGAGGGAGAGACTGGAGCAGAGAGAGGGGGAGACTGGGGCAGAGAGAGGGGGAGACTGGGGCAGAGAGAGGGGGAGACTGGGCAGAGACGATTGGGCTGTGTGAAGACTGGGCTGTGTGACGAGCTTTCCCTCCAGTTGTCAGAGTGAGCGGAAGGTTTAATCAGCTCCATCGAGCTGTGAGACTATGAAAACAATCTATTCCTTGCTGCAGACTGATGGAGTGTAACGTGTCGCTGTTATCACTCCCTCCCCTCCGTCCCAAAGCAGGGATTTAATCTCGGAGCTTCATTCATCATCACTGTCCAAACCGCTCCTGACATGTCCACACAGCACGGAACATGCCGGAGGGACTGCACTGAAATTCCTCTCTTCGCCCCAATGCAAGAATCATTGCACAATGTCCCACAAGCTCTCTGGAAAGGCTGAGATTCCAGGCGAGTCCAATCTTGTCTCTGAGTGTCCACTCATTCCCGAACAGCTCAGAATGGAGCAGCTTCCCTCCCGTCTGAAACACTCCCACAAATCAGACTGACTTCTCCCTTTGACCAAACCAAGGGACTGATTTCTCCCTTTGTCCTCCCGTCTCTTTATTTAACATCCTTAACACGTTAAAAATGTTTCAAACTTTTCCCCAGGAATGAAATTGAAAGGGGCTGGCCCACGTCGACAGATATTCAGATAGATTTTTAAATATTCGGTCAACGGCCTCAGCCTCTGGGAGCTTCCTGGAGAAGGAGAGAGCGACAGCGAGGCAAAGAGAGGGGAGTTCCAGAGCTTAGGGCCTGTCTGGGTGAGAGCACAGCCTCCATTGCTGAGGAGAGGATTGTGGGGGTGAGTAAGAGGCTGGAATTGGAGAAAGGCTGAGATTTAGAGTGGTTACAGAGACAGGGAGGGGGTAAAGTTGGGGGAGTTATAGAGAGAGGGAGGGGGTAAAGTTGGGGGAGTTATAGAGAGAGGGAGGGGGTAAAGTTGGGGGAGTTATAAAGAGAGGGAGGTAAAGTTGGGGGCACTGCTAGATGGGGAATCCATGTTTGTCGGAAAGCTTTGGGGTGACCCGTATCCTGTATGTCTACAAACAGTTTGGAGGGGGTGTGGGAGGGAGTGAACTACAGCTGCTGCCTTAGGGGAGGGTGGGACATCGTTAAGAGAGAACTTTGACGTGAACTGCAGTTGGGATTGGAAAGTGTTTGTGTGACGGCACCATGTGAAGATGGAATGGGACTCAGTTTCAATGCCCTACACTCACCTGTCCTACAGGGGCGAAAGTAACTTCAATTTCAAATTACAAACCCCCTCTATCCCCTCTCTCCAACACCCCACTCCCCTCCCCACCCCTCTCCACCCCCTCTCTCTCCCCCCTTTCTCTCCCTCTCTCCCCCCTTTCTCTCCCTCTCTCCCCCCTTTCTCTCCCTCTCTCCCCCCTCTCTCTCCCTCTCTCCCCCCTCTCTCTCCCTCTCTCCCCCCTCTCCACTCCCGCTCTCCCGACTCTGCACTCCCCCTCTCTGCCTCCCTCCACACTCCTACTCCCCCCACTCTCCACTCCCTCTCTCTGCCCGCCACTCTCCACTCCCCCTCTCCACTCCCCTTCGTCACTCCCCCTCTCCCCCCTTTCTGCCCCCCTCTTTACTCCCCCCTCCGCTTCCCCTCTCCCCCCCCTTCACTCCCCCTCTCCACCCCCCCTCCACTGCAAGAGAATTAACTACGCATCCCTCTGCCTGACTTTGCTACTTAAAGCTACGACCAATGTTCTAGAATCAGAAATGTTGAAAGGTACTTTGTGTATTGCTAAGGAAAAGTTTACAATGCAGCAGATTATTTGTTTGGCAGGAAGATTTTAATCTTAGCTTTTCATAAAAATATCCAAACTACATCATGGTGTATCCTTTAATCAGCCTTACGTCTCTGCTTTCTGAACACCCTGAAGTGGATGAAAAGTCCCATTTAAGACATAAGGAATCCCAAATTTGATCAATTGTCATTTCGGCTGTTTCTTTGACCAGTAAGCGCTTTTTTAAGTATTGGACTTGTGGTTTCTGTGTTCAAAGCACTTTATCAACCGATTGTCCCCAAGGCGTGTTTGAACCAAATGAAGAATTTGCACCAAGATTGGTAACAAAAGGCCTGGACAGACTGATGCAGCCACTAATCCACACACAGCACACACTCATTCTCCCCAAACCTTCGACAACCAGCCATCCACTGTCAGAAAAGACTGACAGGAAAACCTCGCCATTCCTCACGTCTCTGGGATCAGGTGGTGTTGTCAGTGGAAGTTGTCAAACTATTGACAGAAAGGGGTGGCGCGGTTAGCACTGCTGCCTCACAGCGCCAGGGACACGGGTTCGATTCCCGGTTTGGGTCACTGTCTGTGCGGAGTCCGCATGTTCCCCCCGTGTCTGCGTGGGTTTCCTCCGGGTGCTCCAGTTTCCTCCCACAGTCCGTAAGGCGTGCTGGTTGGGTGCATTGGCCGTGCTAAATTCTCCCTCAGTGTACCCGAGCAGGTGCCGGAGTGTGGCGACTAGGGGATTTTCATAGTAACTTCATTGCAGTGTTAATGTAAGCCTACTTGCAACACTAATAAATAAACTTCAAACTTTAAAGAAACTAGAATGAATGAGTTTGTTCCTATTTCTAACCATGGTGGCACAGTGGTTAGCACTGCTACCTCACAGTACCAGGAACCCGGGTTCAATTCCGGTCTTGGGTGTCTGTGTGGAGTTTGCACATAGAATCAGAGAATCCCTACAGTACAGAAGGAGGCCATTTGGCCCATCGAGTCTGCATCGACTCTCTGACAGGTCATTCCACCCAGGCCCTATCCCCGTAACCCCATATATTAATCCTGCTCATCCCCCTAACCTACACATCCTTGGACACCAAGGGACAATTTAGCATGGCCAATCCACCTAACCTGCACATCTTTGGACTGTGGGAGGAAAGCAGGGCGCCCAGAGGAAACCCACGCAGACGCGGGGAGAATGTGCAAACTCCACACAGATAGTCATCCAAGGCCGGAACTGAACCCGGGTCCCTGGTGCCGTGTGGAGCTTGCACATTCTCCCCATGTCTGCATGGGGTTTCCTCCGGGTGCTCTGGTTTCCTCCCACACTCCAAAGATGTGCAGGTTAGGTGGATTGACCATGGTGAATTGCCACTCAGTGTCCAAAGATGTGGAGGTTGGGGGGATTAGCGGGGCAAATATGCAGGGTTACGGGGATAGGGCCTGGATGGGATGCTCTGTCAAAGAGTAGGTGCAGACTCGATGGGCTGAATGGCCTCTTCCTGCACTGTAGGGATTCTATGATTCTGTGAGATGAACGCATGCCAAAGAAAAGTACTGCATTTCTAATTGTGACTGTACAAGAGGCGTGAATGGAAGTGTCCATTATCTGCACAAAGAGTACAAAAACTCCGGTACATTCTGCCTGAATTAATCCTCACACAAGATCAGTTAATTGGTCTGATTTAATCGCAGTTATTATGTTTTTAAAAATGTAAAACATTGATAGAAAAATCAAGAGAAACTATCACGCCCTCACACACCCACACTAAAACATAATGATCTACAACCCAGTGATTTCCATTTTTATTCCCATTTCCCCCACTTAAGTTTTAAGTTTATTTATTAGTGTCACAAGTAGGCTCACATTAACACTGCAATGAAGTTACTATGAAAATCCCCCAGTCACCACTAGTTTTATTTATAGTTTGTTCATTCTGTTCTATGTTCTATCTCTCTGGAGCGGAGGAGGCTGAGGGGAGACTTAATAGAGGTTTATAAAATGATGAAGGGGATAGATAGAGTGAACGTTCAAAGACTATTTCCTCGGGTGGATGGAGCTATTACAAGGGGGCATAACTATAGGGTTCGTGGTGGGAGATATAGGAAGGATATCAGAGGTAGGTTCTTTACGCAGAGAGTGGTTGGGGTGTGGAATGGACTGCCTGCAGTGATAGTGGAGTCAGACACTTTAGGAACATTTAAGCGGTTATTGGATAGGCACATGGAGCACACCAGGATGATAGGGAATGGGATAGCCTGATCTTGGTTTCAGATAAAGCTCGGCACAACATCATGGGCCGAAGGGCCTGTTCTGTGCTGTACTCTTCTATGTCTATGTTCTATGTTCATTCTCATATAGTTTGTTCGGGTACACTGAGGGAGAATTTAGCATGGCCAATGCACCTAGCCAGCACATCTTTCGGACTGTGGGAGGAAACCGGAGCACCCGGAGGAAACCCACGCAGACACAGGGAGAACGTGCAAACTCCACATGGACAGTGACCCAAGCCGGGAATTGAACCCGGGTCCCTCGCGCTATGAGGCAGCGGTGCTAGCCACTGTGCCACCGCACCGCCCACACCCCTTCAGCACAATTTGGTGTGTTAACCACAGTCAGTAAAGGTACATCCTGACTAGTGGGAACAGCTTCCTTTATCCCTCCCTTTATTTCTCACTGAAAGCAACCAGCACCTGCCTCAGTGACTCTCATTAACCTCTGGTGTTGACTGGGGATGGGCGATAAGTGGGAATGGGATTTCGGGAACAGGAGGGCGTCTCGTGGATGAGATGAGCTTTAACAGGACATGCTGGGAAACGGGAGATGGAGTAGACAGCCATTGGATCAGGGCTATTGCAGGGCAGAGGACTGTAGTATTTGGCAGAGTTGCTTTAATGAAGTCTTGTCCTCTCGACAGATGTACAAAATGTCAGCACTAATAAAGAACAGTTCCACAGTTCCAAAAGCAGCTGTCTTCTCCTGGTGTAAATATATAAACACGTTCAGCACCTCCAGGGAAGAGGCAGTCAATCTGAAACGCTGGAATTCGAAGGTCTTTCTACCCTGTGCCAGGAACCCAGGATGAAAGCCTCACTCGGAGTCTGTGTAGTTTAATTTAACATCACCGGCCGCTGCTGCAGTTATAGAATCTCCATCCATTTATCTGTCACCAACGTGAAGTGGCTCAATCGACAATCCCCAACTCCTCCTGCCCGCTCGCTCTCTGAAATATACGTCTTCTGGCCTCTTATTTTCATCTATCACTGGGTGCTGTTGGAGAGGAGGGGAGACTGGAATGGGGGAGGGGTGTGTGGGGACAGGGTGGCTGTGCCAAGCTGTGAGGGTGCCGGCACAGAGACCCTGCGATGGCAGAGTGGGGAGGTGGGTATGGGCAGGGTTAACCCAAGGTCAGTGGAAGCAGGGCCAAGGGGATTTGTAGAGAGGAACGGGGATTATTAAAGCAAGAAGCTGGGTTTGAGAACCTACACAACCTGGAGAGAATGTCAACTCTGAGTGAACAAGATCAAATCGGGCATTTTCAACTGAGTGGGTGTTTATAGAGGCTGGAAGCGGGGAGGAAAGTGTGAGAGAGTGAGAGAGCGAGTGAGTGAGTGAGTGAGAAAGTGAGTGTGTGAGTGAGTGAGTGTGAGAGTGAATGAGAGAGTGAATGAGAGAGAGTGTGAGTGAGTGAGTGAGTGAGAAAGTGAGTGAGTGAGAGAGAGAAAGTGAGTGAGTGAGTGTGAGTGAGTGAGAGAGAAAGTGAGTGAGTGTGAGTGTGAGAGTGAATGAGAGAGTGAATGAGAGAGAGTGTGAGTGAGTGAGCGAGTGAGTGAGGAGTGAATGCATGATTGAGTGTGAGAGTGAATGAGTGGGTGAGTGAGTGAGTGTTAGTGAGAGTGAATGCGTGAATGCGTGAGTGAGTGAGTGATTGAGTGTGAGAGTGAGTGAGTGTTAGTGAGAGTGAATGAGTGAGTGAGTGATGAGTGAGTGAGTGTTAGTGAGTGAGTGAATGAGTGAGTTAGTGAGTGAGTGAATGAGTGAGTGAATGAGTGAGTGAATGAGTGAGTGAGTGATGAGTGAGTGTTAGTGAGTGAGTGAATGAGTGAGTGAGTGAATGAGTGAGTGAGTGAGTGAGTGAGTGAATGAGTGAGTGAGTGAGTGAGTGAGTGAGTGAATGAGTGAGTGAGTGATGAGTGAGTGAGTGTTAGTGAGTGAGTGAGTGAATGAGTGAGTGAGTGAATGAGTGAGTGAGTGAGTGAGTGAATGAGTGAGTGAGTGTTAGTGAGTGAGTGAGTGAGTGAGTGAGTGATGAGTGTATTGGAGGAGCGAAGGAGGATTCAGATAGTCTGTGCCTCTACATTTCTGTAGTCTGTTGTCCTGCTCCCAGCCGAGTGAGGGACAGGAATCGTCAGTGACGGGAGAAGGTTCCAGAGAGAGGCAGGATCAGGAGGAGAGGGGGAAGCACGAAAAAGCCCACTCTGATTGACCTCCCAAAGGGCATTCCTTCCAGAATCAGACTCCCTCCATCGGCCAGTGATTAATGTACTTTTGACCAGGGCGACTCAGTAAAACTGACAACAAATCAGAGTATTCACTCCACATATAGACAAAACAGCAGCACAGTGGCACAGCGGTTAGCACTGCTGCCTCACAGCGCCAGGGACCCTGGCTCGATTCTCGGCTTAGGTCACTGTCTGTGTGGAATCTGCACGTTCTCCCCGTGCCTCCGTGGGTTTCCTCCGGGTGCTCCAGTTTCCTCCCACAGTCTGAAAGACGTGCTAGTTAGGTGCATTGACCCAAACAGGCACCAGAGTGTGGCAACTAGGGGATTTTCACAGTAACTTCATTGCAGTGTTGATGTAAGTCTACTTATAACAATAATAAATAAACTTTAAAAAAATGTTCAGATAAGCAGAATGTATAACAAACCTACCCCTCCCAACGCCGATTACTCTACTTTCTTAATGAGAACCACATTATTTACTGCTAATAGGCAGCAAGGGAGAAATAATCTGGCTCCCGCCCTGCCAATTGCTGGCCCATTTCTCGAAATACCAATTGCAATTTCTCATGCAGGCTTTTAAAAGACACTTCAGAGCTTGGAGATGAGTTACCAGAGGATAGATGATGAACAAGGCACTGCAGATAGAGTAGAGAACCAATTAGATGGAACACAATACCTGCTGCACTTCAAAAATACATTTATTTATCCGTTCAGAGGTGTGGGCATCAGCCAACATTTGGTGCCCATCCCTAATTGCCCCTTGAGCAGGTGGTGGTGAGCTGCCATCTTGAGTCCCTGTGGTGTAGGTACACCCACAGTGCTGTTAGGGAGGGAGTTCCAGGATTTTGACCCAGCGACAGTGAAGGAACGGCGATATATTTCCAAGTCAGGGTGGTGAGTGGCTCGGAGGGAGAACTTGCAGGTGGTGGCCTTCCCATGTGTCTGCTGCCCTTTGTCCTGGTAGGTAGTGGAGGTCGCTTGTTTGGGGGGGCTTCGCTGTAAAACATCTCTTCACCCCATCACTTGCTAAGCCAGAGAATTGTAGAAGCTACAAGGATAGGCAGAGGTCATTGTGCCTGTTCTGGATCTTTAAAGATGCTATCCATTTGCTCCCACACCTTCTGCACTTTCCCCTGGGCCCTGCCATTTTCTCCCTTTCAAGTAATTATTCATAGAATAGAATCCTACGGCGCGGAAGGAGGCCATTCAGCCCATCGGGTCTGCACTGACTCTCTGACAGACCATCTTACCCAGGCCCTAGCCCCGTAACTCCACGTAATTAACCCCAAACTACATATCTTGGGACACTAAGGGGCAATTTAGCACGGCCAATCCACCTAACCCGCGCATTTTTGGACTGTGGGAGTAAACCGGAGCACCTAGACTAAAACCCACGCAGACACGGGGAGAACGTGCAAACTCCACACAGACGGTGACCCAACCTGGGAATCGAACCCAGGACCCTGGCGCTGTGAAGCAGCAGGGTGAACCACTGTTCAGTTCCCCTTAAAAAAAAATGATGATTCAATTTGCTTTCAGGAAATGTTATCCGGAGGATAACAGCTCGCTGCCTCTAATCCCCTCCCTGAACCTCTCTGCCTCTCTCTCCTACTGTCAAACACTCCTCCAAGTCTCCCTCTGTCACCAAGCGTTTGGTCACCTGTCCTGGTATCCTTACCTGTCTCAGTGAAGCACCTTGGTGCGTTTTACTGTGTTGAAAAGATGCTAAATAAATGCAAATTGTTGGACTAACTGGGAGGCGCCGTGGTTAATATGACAGCTACGCAAGGCTGAATCGACCTCAACATTCATTAGTGAACATCAGCACCTTCCGGAGTTGTCGAAAACTCACAGGCCAGTGCACAGTCTGGGAGCTCCGCTGACAGCTCTGAAGCAATTCACAAATCCTTTCAGGAACCCCATGACCTTGTAATCACTTCCAGGAATCTGTTAGTAACTAATTAGCAGCCTGGGGCCTTGTTTATGGCTGAGTCCAGACTCGTTCCGCAGACAGATGGCATGTGGGTAAACAGCAAAGTGGGTGACTGGAAATGAGCATGAGTACTTTGCTCTGGGGGGGGGGGGGTGGAGATTGTTCTGTCGCCACAGGACAGGCATGCCGTGTCCTTTTCACTGCCACACAGCGAGCGCTGAATTATTCCCACTGCCCAGGCTGTGGATTGGGGCCAGTCGTGAGGACACAATCCACGCCGGCACTCCAGTGCGGTACTGAGGGAGAGCTGCTCAGTAAGAAGTCTCGCAATACCAGGTTAAAGTCCAACAGGTTTATTTGGCAGCACTAGCTTTCGGGACCTCAAGTTCCTTCTTCTGGTGAGTGAGGCATCTCCACATCACAGCTGCTCTGTCAGACCTGCTGTCTTGAAGGTGAGACATTAAGTCGAGGACCATGACGGCTCCCTCAGGTAGGGGCAAAATATCCTGGGAAAACATTGGGCAGGGAAGGAACTCTGCCATCCTTACCTGGTCTGGCCTACATGTTACTCCAGACCCATCGCAATGTGGCTGGCTCTTAACTGCCCAACTGAAATCGGCCTAGCAAGCCACTCAGTTCGAGGGCAATTAGGAATGGGCAACAAATTTGATTTGATTTGATTTATTATTGTCACATGTATTGGTATACAGTGAAAAGTATTGTTTCTTGCGCTATACAGACAAAACATACCATTCATAGAGAAGGAAAGGAGAGGGTGCAGAATGTAGTGTTACAGTCATAGCTAGGGTGCAGAGAAAGACCAACTTAATGTGAGGTAGGTCCATTCAAAAGTCTGACAGCAGCAGGGGAGAAGCTGTTCTTGAGTCGGTTGGTACCTGACCTCAGACTTTTGTATCTTTATCTCGGCGGAAGGAGGTGGAAGAGAGAATGTCCGGGGTGCATGGGGTCCAAATGCGGGGCTAGGGGTGGCACATTGGCACAGTGGTTAGCAGTGCTGCCTCACAGTGCCAGTAACAACAGTCTGTGTGGGGTTTGCGCGTCCTCCCCGTGTCTGCATGGGTTTCCTCCGGGTGCTCCGGTTTCCTCCCACACTGCAAAGGTGTGCGGGTTAGGTTGATTGACCGTGCTGAATTGCCCCTTAGTGCCCCGAAAATTAGGGGGGAGTTAGTGGGAATAGGGTGGGCCTGGGTGGGATGCTGATTTGGAGAGTCAGTGCAGACTCGATGGGCTGAATGGCCTCTTTCTGCACTGTAGGGATTCTATGATTCTAGCCAGCGACACCCACATCCCATGAAAGAATAAAAGAAAGCCTTATCTCTGCACTGTCCTGACTAACATTTCTCTCTCAATCAACAAATCATCTAATAATTACCCTGATGGTGGGAACTTGCATATTAGCCACAGTGTTTCTACATTACACTTCAACAATATACCTAATTGACTGCAAATTGCTTTTGGTTGTCCTAATATTGTGAAAGACACCACATGAAGATGTGTATTTCTTTTACACGGTATCATTCTTACAGGCTTTCCCCTGACCAGCTTTATCCATCGTTCTCATGATACAACAATGAAATTCACATCAGCCCCCGTGTTGACTGATGAATTAACGTTGTCCTGTGAAGGACCCCTCAAACAGGGAATGATACACCGCACCCTCTCCTTAGCCACCAATATCACCGCAGCAAAAATGGACTTTCCTTCTTTCGAACTCTCTCTCCAAATGCACGACATGGATCACCACCATAAGTGTCTCACACCTCGGCTGATACCTCAGCGCTGTCCCGAGAGAGTGCCAGAGGTGCCATCAATCAGATGAGTTAAACCAAGGTCCCTTCTGCCTGCTCCTGTGGTTGTTGAGTACCTCACGGCAGTGTTGGTGAAAGGGGAAGCGGGAGGATTCACCCATTATCTTTGGATCAATGTTACTCCCACAACTCACATCACCAGAAACTGATGAAGCGATTGATTAGACACAGTTACTGGCGCAGAATGTGAGCTGTATTCACCCACATAACAATCACCGCATTCCAAAATCATCTCAGTGTCAACCACTTTCAACATCACGGCGAGATACATCAACGTATGTGTGATTTACGAATATATCCAACTCAGTAACATCATTTTCTCATTTCTTATGCCCATCGACAATATTTTCTTCTGATACTGCAGGAGTCGGATTCTCCTATTTAATTCTAATTCAAAATATTTGATCATAGTTGCAATCTCTTGAGATGTGCGGGTTAGGTCGATTGGCCATTCTAAATTGCCCCTTAGTGTCAGGGAGATTCGCAAGGTAAATACATGGGATAGGGGCTGGGTGGGATTGTTGTCGGTGCAGACTCGATGGGCCAAATGGCCTCCTTCTGCACTGTAGGGATTCTATGACTCTATAAGTCCTCACTCATTGGTTGTCCTACCTGACAAGTTGGCGTGGTAACGTAATGGTTAATTCTCTTTCTGCGCCATTTCCGTTACATATAGAGGAGACGATAGAGAGCATTGGCCCCAGAACACTCGCTCCCAGGATTCAATGAGAGATACAGAACTTGATCCAAAGAATCACAGGATGATGTAGAGCAGAAGATGGCCACTTGGCCCATCGTGCCTGTACTAGCATGGGAGCTACCAATGAGTGCCAATCCCTTGCTCTTTCCCCATCACCTTGCAGATGTTTCCCTTTCGAGATTTGATCCAATTCCCTTTTGAAAGTTGATGTGTAATTTGCTGCAGTGATTTTGCGTTCCAGATTATAACAGCTCTCTGCGTCTGTCTTTCTTCTTCTGGTCATCTCGAGGCCATTCACCAATCGCTTTAAATCCTTGTCCTCTGCCCCCTGCCTCTATCACCGCTCCGAACAGGATTTCCCTACTTATCAAACACAAAAATCCTTCACGATCTCTGGAGCAGAGGAGGCTGAGGGGAGACTTAATAGAGGTTTATAAAATGATGAAGGGGATAGATAGAGTGAACGTTCAAAGACTATTTCCTCGGGTGGATGGAGCTATTACAAGGGGGCATAACTATAGGGTTCGTGGTGGGAGATATAGGAAGGATATCAGAGGTAGGTTCTTTACGCAGAGAGTGGTTGGGGTGTGGAATGGACTGCCTGCAGTGATAGTGGAGTCAGACACTTTAGGAACATTTAAGCGGTTATTGGATAGGCACATGGAGCACACCAGGATGATAGGGAGTGGGATAGCTTGATCTTGGTTTCAGATAAAGCTCGCCACAACATCGTGGGCCGAAGGGCCTGTTCTGTGCTGTACTGTTCTATGTTCTATGATCTGGGACACCTCGATGAAATTCCCCCTCAACCATCAATGTGCCAAGTTACCCCAGCTGAGGCCTAAGCCTCACATATGTGGAGAGAAAGGAGTAGAGGCGGGAGGGTAAATCTTCAATAAAGAGGCATCGACACTATTTATTGGATGATAGAAATATAGAAACATAGAAAGTAGAAGCAGGAGGCCATTCGGCCCTTCGAATCTGCTCCGCCATTTATTTTGATCATAGCTGATCATCGAATTCAATATCCTGATCCCCCCTTCCCTCCCATACCCCTTGGTCCCTTTAGCCCCAAGAGCTAAATCTAATTTCTTCTTGAAATCAGACATTTTGGCCTCAATTACTTTCTGTGGTAGTGAATTCCACACATTCACCACTCTCTGGGTGAAGAAATTTCTCCTCACCTCAGTTCTAAACGTTTTACCCCTTTATCCTCAAACTATGACCCCTAGTCCTGGACTCCCCCACCATTGGGGACATTCTTTCTGAATCTACCCTGTCTAACCCTGTTAAAATTTTATAAATTTCTATGAGATTCCCTCTCACTCTTCTAAACTCCAGTGAATATAATCCTAACTGACTTAGTCTCCCCTCATATGACAGACCTGCCATCCCAGGGATCAGCCTGGAAAACCTTCACTGCACTCCCTCTATAGCAAGGATATCCTTCCTCAGTTAAGGACACCAATGTCCTTATCTATGACTGTAACACTGCATTCTGCACTCTCTCGTTTCCTTCTCTATGAATGGTATGCTTTGTCTGTATAGCATGCAAGAAACAATACTTTTCACTGCATGTTAATACATGTGACAATAATAAATCAAATCAAATCAAAACTGTACACAATACTCCAGGTGTGGCCTCACTAATGCCCTATACAAATGCAGCAAAACATCCCTATCCCTGTACTCAAATCCTCTCGCTATGAAGGCCAACATACCATTTGCCTTCTTTACTGCCTGCTGTACCTGTGCGCTTACATTCAGTGACTGATACATGAGGATTCCAAGGTCTCACCTTTCTCAATTTACACCCATTCAAGTAATAATCTGTCTTCCTATTATTGCTACCAAAGTAATAACTTCACATTTATCCACACTATACTGCATCTGCCGTGCAGATGTCCACACACTCAGTCTGTCCAAATCACGCTGAAGCATCTCTTCATCCTCCTCACTGCTCATAAGTTCTATATCTAACGATATGTATATATGTTTCAAAAAGTATGTGTAGGTTAGTGACATTACCCCATGCCATCATCTCCCCATTACAGTAGCCAAGCAGATGTGGCCAGTCCCCTCTCCATAGCGAATCCCAGTCTGTGTTGACAAGGCTGTCCCACAGTTTAACACCGCCCCTAACCACGCTTGCTGTGTTTCCATCCCATGCTAGCTATGTTTCCATCCTAGCCATTGTCACAGTCGCCCAGGGTGGGTTTCAACTCTGGCTGAGCAGGTTAGTACTGACCAGCTGTGTGGGCACTGGATTATTATAGATAGTGCCTTTTCTATGATGCTCTGGATTATGGGGAATAGGGAGCTCCATCGACAGCCAATAGCATTGTTCAGGCACAATCTTGGTGCAACTCTGCATCATTCCCATCTGGTTTAGCAACAGAAGGGGGGTGGGCAGGGCAGGACAGGACAGGAAGGGGGGGGGGGGTGTGGAATGACAAAGACAAGGGGGACACCATCCCCTTAGTGTGAAATCAGTTCAAATTCAACTCAGAATCACAAAATGTTACAGTTCAGAAGAGGCCCTTCGGCCCATCGAGTCTGCACTGACCCGTGAAATGCCCCGACCTGCCCACCTAATCCCACTTGCCAGCACTTGGCCCATAGCCTTGAATGTTATGGCGTGCCAAGTTACTCATCCAGGTACTTTACAGAATTACAGAATACAGAAACTCCCAACCACTCTCCCCGAGATAACCGTCCCCAACACATTGAGGACCCAGCCCCCGAACTGTAACGACAGACATTGTGTCAAGTTCCCAGTGTAAAGGTACAAATACTGAAGGAGTGTTAAGGGTAACTTACCCACACAGATAACATTCCCAGCCAGGAAGTGATTGCGATGAAGAAGACGCAGCCCCAGGTCCTTGGGGTACTGGTGGTTCCTGGGTTTTGGTTTTGGTGAGACCTGATTCATCATTGCCCAGAGATCGCAGAGACACAAGAGGCGGAAATGGAAAGCTCGGCTGTTTGGTGGGGTGGCTGAGGTTAATGCAGTGCCACTCGGGCCAATCAATGTCACTCACAATCTTCAACCCAACTTCTCAAATCTTGGCTTTCACTTTTCCAGTCCCTGGGAAACCTCTCCGGAGATCTGAACGGTTCTTTCATGGAGACTTACACATTCCTGAAAGGATTCATCGTTGGTTGAGGAAGCGGCGAGGGTCAAAGCAAACGCACAAACCCGAGGCGACTGGGAGGGTTTCTCTTTGCTGCTAAAAGGCAAATCAGTTCTCCGAGTGTCACAGGCGCTGGGTAGCGAGCCGGTCGGAAGGAACAGGTTCGGATTTTATCATGTGCCTGCAAAGAGCAAGGAAAAGAATTGTTCATTCAGAGAGTGGAACTCTCAGCAAAGTCGGATACACCACAAAAACTAACAATAACAAAACAGGAATGGACTGGATTGCAGGCTGCAATAGAATAGCTCCCTGTATCCTCACTGTTACAGACCCCAGATTACAGAGGACAGCTCCCTGTATCCTCACTGTAACACACACCAGTTTACAGAGGACAGCTCTCTGTATCCTCACAGTAAGAAGTCTCACAACACCAGGAAAGTCCAACGGGTTTATTTGGTAGCAAATACCATAAGCTTTCGGAGCACTGCTCCTTCGTCAGATGGAGTGGAAATGTGCACATTTCCACTCCATCTGACGAGGGAGCAGCGCTCCGAAAGCTTATGGTATTTGCTACCAAATAAACCTGTTGGACTTTAACCTGGTGTTGTGAGACTTCTTACTGTGTTCACCCCAGTCCAACGCGAGCATCTCCACATCCTCACTGTAACATACACCAGTTTACAGAGGACGGTTTGCTGTATCCTCACTGTAACACAAACCAGTTTACAGAGGACAGCTCCCTGTATCCTCACTGTAACGCAAACCAGTTTACAGAGGACAGCTCTCTGTATCCTCACTGTAACGCAAACCAGTTTACAGAGGACAGCTCCCTGTATCCTCACTGTAACGCAAACCAGTTTACAGAGGACAGCTCTCTGTATCCTCACTGTAACACACACCAGCTTACAGGGGCCTGTGTCAGGGCCAAGCAGGTGTGGGAGGAAGCGAGATGGAAGCAGGATGGTGACTAAAGGTTGATAACTGGCCGCACACATTGTTTAGATAAGGGCTGGCAAAAAAACAAAAGTGTGTTTAAGTATCGTTTGGACAACCTGCAATTTCAGGATCTGTTCTGCAATCCTGTCACTGAGAGTTCCAGAATGTCTAACGGTGGTTCTGCGAACTTCCCTGTGTCTCCCTGTGAGCTGTGACAGAAAGACTCAGCGTCAGAATGACAGAACGTATCCTTCCCAACTAACACCTTGTCTCAGAACTCTCAACACTGGGATACAGCACTGGTGGGGAGGGTCTGTCGCTGTATAACTGGGATACAGTACTGGTGGGGATGGGTCTGTTGCTGTATAACTGGGATACAGCACTGGTGGGGAGGGTCTGTCGCTGTATAACTGGGATACAGTGCTGGTGGGGATGGGTCTGTCGCTGTATAACTGGGATACAGCACTGGTGGGGAGGGTCTGTCGCTGTATAACTGGGATACAGCACTGGTGGGGAGGGTCTGTCGCTGTATAACTGGGATACAGTACTGGTGGGGAGGGTCTGTCACTGTATAACTGGGATACAGTGCTGGTGGGTGAGGGTCTGTCACTGTATAACTGGGATACAGTACTGGTGGGGATGGGTCTGTCACTGTATAACACTGGGATACAGTACTGGTGGGGATGCGTCTGTCGCTGTATAACTGGGATACAGTACTGGTGGGGAGGGTCTGTCGCTGTATAACACTGGGATACAGTACTGGTGGGGATGGGTCTGTCGCTGTATAACTGGGATACAGTACTGGTGGGGATGGGTCTGTCGCTGTATAACTGGGATACAGTACTGGTGGGGATGGGTCTGTCGCTGTATAACTGGGATACAGTACTGGTGGGGATGGGTCTGTCTCTGTATAACTGGGATACAGTACTGGTGGGGATGGGTCTGTCGCTGTATAACTGGGATACAGTACTGGTGGGGATGGGTCTGTCGCTGTATAACTGGGATACGGTACTGGTGGGGATGGGTCTGTCGCTGTATAACACTGGGATACAGTACTGGTGGGGATGGGTCTGTCGCTGTATAACTGGGATACAGTACTGGTGGGGATGGGTCTGTCGCTGTATAACACTGGGATACAGTACTGGTGGGGATGGGTCTGTCGCTGTATAACTGGGATACAGTACTGGTGGGGAGGGTCTGTCGCTGTATAACTGGGATACAGTACTGGTGGGGAGGGTCTGTCGCTGTATAACTGGGATACAGTACTGGTGGGGATGGGTCTGTCGCTGTATAACACTGGGATACAGTACTGGTGGGGATGGGTCTGTCGCTGTATAACACTGGGATACAGTACTGGTGGGGATGGGTCTGTCGCTGTATAACTGGGATACGGTACTGGTGGGGATGGGTCTGTCGCTGTATAACTGGGATACAGTACTGGTGGGGATGGGTCTGTCGCTGTATAACTGGGATACAGTACTGGTGGGGAGGGGTCTGTCGCTGTATAACTGGGATACAGTACTGGTGGGGATGGGTCTGTCGCTGTATAACTGGGATACAGTACTGGTGGGGATGGGTCTGTCGCTGTATAACTGGGATACAGTGCTGGTGGGGAGGGGTCTGTCGCTGTATAACTGGGATACAGTACTGGTGGGGATGGGTCTGTTGCTGTATAACTGGGATACAGTACTGGTGGGGATGGGTCTGTCGCTGTATAACTGGGATACAGTACTGGTGGGGATGGGTCTGTTGCTGTATAACTGGGATACAGTACTGGTGGGGATGGGTCTGTCGCTGTATAACTGGGATACAGTACTGGTGGGGATGGGTCTGTTGCTGTATAACTGGGATACAGTACTGGTGGGGAGGGGTCTGTCGCTGTATAACTGGGATACAGTACTGGTGGGGAGGGGTCTGTCGCTGTATAACTGGGATACAGTACTGGTGGGGAGGGTCTGTTGCTGTATAACTGGGATACAGTACTGTTGGGGATGGGTCTGTCGCTGTATAACTGGGATACAGTACTGGTGGGGAGGGGTCTGTCGCTGTATAACTGGGATACAGTACTGGTGGGGATGGGTCTGTCGCTGTATAACTGGGATACAGTACTGGTGGGGAGGGTCTGTCGCTGTATAACTGGGATACAGTACTGGTGGGGAGGGTCTGTCGCTGTATAACTGGGATACAGTACTGGTGGGGATGGGTCTGTCGCTGTATAACTGGGATACGGTACTGGTGGGGAGGGGTCTGTCGCTGTATAACTGGGATACAGTACTGGTGGGGAGGGTCTGTCGCTGTATAACTGGGATACGGTACTGGTGGGGATGGGTCTGTCGCTGTATAACTGGGATACAGTACTGGTGGGGAGGGTCTGTTGCTGTATAACTGGGATACAGTACTGGTGGGGATGGGGCTGTCGCTGTATAACTGGGATACAGTACTGGTGGGGATGGGTCTGTCGCTGTATAACTGGGATACAGCACTGGTGGGGATGGGGCTGTCGCTGTATAACTGGGATACAGTACTGGTGGGGATGGGTCTGTCGCTGTATAACACTGGGGTACAGCACTGGTGGGGAGGGTCTGTCGCTGTATAACTGGGATACAGTACTGGTGGGGAGGGTCTGTCGCTGTATAACTGGGATACAGTACTGGTGGGGAGGGTCTGTCGCTGTATAACTGGGATACAGTACTGGTGGGGACGGGTCTGTCACTGTATAACCGGGATACAGTACTGGTGGGGAGGGTCTGTCGCTGTATAACTGGGATACAGTACTGGTGGGGAGGGTCTGTCGCTGTATAACTGGGATACAGTACTGGTGGGGATGGGTCTGTCGCTGTATAACTGGGATACAGTACTGGTGGGGATGGGTCTGTCGCTGTATAACTGGGATACAGTACTGGTGGGGAGGGTCTGTCGCTGTATAACTGGGATACAGTACTGGTGGGGATGGGTCTGTCGCTGTATAACTGGGATACAGTACTGGTGGGGATGGGTCTGTTGCTGTATAACTGGGATACAGTACTGGTGGGGATGGGTCTGTCGCTGTATAACTGGGATACAGTACTGGTGGGCATATTTGGAAATTTGAGCTCTATTAGTCTAACAAGTGTTGTTTTGAGGTTACAAGAATCTGATCGCGACGGAAGGACTGAGCATGTGGATGTGAACATGAAGTAATCAGAGAGACAGCCTGGATTATAAAGGGTAAATCCTACCAAACAGACGGAATTGTTTGAGGAGATTATTAATATGCCGGATAAGTGAATGTCTGTGGGATTATTTCCAGGAGCTACCGATTCAGATGGATCAGGAATGGACTGGGAGAGTAGAGATGGTCGGGAAGAATGGCCCCCAGGCAGGGGATGAAGAGTATTCAACATTGAGTTCAACAACTTCCAGCTGTGAACTTGCTCCTCCATCGTGACACTTCTTTAAATCCAAACGTCCCCCCACCGCCCCGCCCCCCCACCCCCCCCACCCCCACCAACCACCCACAGGAAGCTGTCATTTGTTCTTAAATTTTGTTTTCACAGAGCACTGTGTTTTCTTGCTAACACATTCTGCTATCTCACCTTTATGCCACTATCAGCACCTTCTCTAGTCTTTAACACTGCCACTTCCTTTGTCCTGTGTCCTAACCACAGTTATCCGATCTCTCCTGAACTCCCTGACCTTCTATATTGCTCTACCTCCTGTTAAACAGAATAAAATCCAGCACATTCCTCCTTCTCTGTGGCTCTGAAGAAGAGTCATACTGGCTCGAAATGACCAGACCTGCTGAGTTTTTCCAGCACTTCTTCCAATGGTTATTGAAGGATTATGGAAGCTAGGTGGATAAAAAAATAAAAGACAGATTACGATGTAACTGAATGGCGGAATAGGCTTGGGGAGACAAATGTGCCCTGTGAGCATGTGGGTAAATGTGTGAGTGTGTATTTGTGCAGTGTGCGAAGGGGATGGCGTTCTTCGCCCCTGCTGTTGTACTCAGGTAGGCCCCGGGTGGGTTAATGGAGTGTGTGCTGAGTGAAGCTGTGGTGAATGGGACAGCCATTAGTCTCGGGGTGAGGCTTTCCAGTCCTTCCTGCAAGTGGCATCTTCTGGTCCCGCCAAAGGTGACCCCGCCACCTCCCCACACCCCTCGGAAGGTTCCCTGATGGCCTGCCTAGCTGAGGTGATGGAGTAGTGGTATTGTCATTAGACTAGTGACCCAGGGAGTCAGGGGAATTCTCTGGGGACCCGGGTTCGAATCCCATCACGGCAGATGGTGAAATCTGAATTCAGTGAAAATCTGGAATTAAAAGTCTAATGACTGTGAAACCGTTGTCGATTGGTTCACTAATGTCCTTTTGGGAAGGAAATCTTCCGTCCTTACCCGGTCTGGCCTACATGTGACTCCAGACCCACAGCAATGTGGTTGACTCCTAGCAAGCCACTCAGTTCAAGGGCAATTAGGAATGGACAACAAATGCTGTCCCACCCAGTGACGCCCACATCCCAATGAAAGAACGTTTAAAAAAATGGCTATTGACTTTGGTGGGATGGGGACGACCCCTCCGGCAGCCAATGGCAAACTATCTCTGTTATCGGAAAACCCGGCACGGGGGGAGGTTGGAAAATCCCAGTCTCCGTGTCCTCAAACTGAGAGGAAAGGAGGAGCAGGGCTGCTGATTCCCTCACAAGTAGCTCCTTCTAGGAAGGTGAAAGGTGACCGGGCGGGGGGGGGCGGGGGGGGGGTGGTGAGGGGAACAGGCTTAGCAGTGATACACCCCCCCCCCCCCCCCCGCTCTTCCCCCCCTCCCCCCCAGCACTTACCAGTGTCGAAGGAGGTCAGGGACCCAGAAGAAAGTCAGCAAGAAAGAAACGGAGAGACTTGGGGCTGAGGAAAAGCTTTAACTCCCGCTCAGGGAGGCGAGGCTGCAACGTCTGAAATACCTTTCACTGCTTTGAGGGAGTTTTTAGCTCTCGCCAATCCACCCCTGACAAGCAGAAGCTTGCTCTCTGACGCATCACTCCCAGCTCCAGTTGATTGTCAAATCCCAGCCACACCAACAAGGCCAAGTTCCGTTTTATCCACTCAATCCACACGCACCGGAACCACAGCGACTAATCCCAACACACCTGGAGGCGAACTTACCTGTCCAGGATTTTCGAAAGACACTGAGTGCCCAGCTTTGAGCTCGTTATCACTGAAAGAAAATCGAGGCACCGGGAGAAAGCGCAGAAAGAGACGGATCATTCCAGAACTAACCGCCAGAAAATGGCCTTGTACTCTCCATCGCCAGAGACAGACCCAGAGGAGTGATCCGATAGGAGGTTGCTTCAAATTATGAAGGGGTTTGAACTAATGTAGAGAAGATGTTTCCACCTGAGGGGGTGGGGTGTGTGGGGGGAGGGGGGCGGGGGCATAGAGGGGGGAGAGGGTGTGGAGGGAGGAGTGTGGGGGAGGGGGCGTGGAGGGAAAGGGTGTGGGGGAGGGCAGCTTGGGGGGGGGGAGGAGGCTTTGTGGGGGGAGGGGGGCACATGACAGTGGGTTTGGAAGATGTGTGGGAGGGATGGGGTTTGGGGAGCATGCGGGGTGGGGGGGGCACATGTGGGTGGGTTGGAGGTGGCGTTGGGGTGTTGGTGGAGGGCATATGGGGTGAGGGGTGCAGGGCAGGGGGTGAGGGACAGGGGGGGGTTTTGAGGGTGGTTGGAAGGGATGTGGGGGGGAGGTTGGTGTTGGGGCAGGAGTACGTGGGGGTGAGGGGGGGGGAGAGGGTATGTGGACAGGAGGGGCTGCGGGAGAGTGAGGGTTGCGGGGAGAGGGGAGCAGTGGGGGGGGGAGCGGAGGGGGGATTAGGGGATGCCATAACTCTGCCCATAAATATATGAGCAATCGATCCAATAGTGAATTTGGAAATCGAGTTTTACCCAGAGAATGGTTGAATGTGGAGTTTGCGAGGTTTGTGTGGGAAGGTTGGGTAGATGCAGGAAGGGGAAAGGAACGGGAGGATTTGTTGATGGCCTGAGATGATGTAAGGTGGGAGGAAGTTCATGTGAAACGTAAAATGCAGTGTGGACCAGCTGGGCCGAATGGCCTGGTTTGTGCAGTAAATTATGTGTATGTCTAACACACACATCGCAGTGGCAAAGGCAGCTCACCATCACCCTCTCAAGGGCAATTAGGGATGGACAATAAATGCTGCCCTCGCCAGCGATGCCCACGTCCCGTGAACTAACAAAATAAATACAATAATACATTGTGAATCAGTCAGGAGGATATTGCATCTAAAATGTTACCATTCGCACAGAATGCCTTAGTCAATAAAAACCAGAGAACAACAGGGAGGGAGATGGAGAGAAGGATGAGTGGAGAGAGGGGAGAGAGGATTTGAGGAAAGGGGGGGAGGGGGGGAGGACAAAAGTGGAGCAGAGTGGAGGGGAGGAGGAGGTGAGGGAAGAGGGGGGAGGGGGAGGACAGGAGGGGAACCGAGTGGAGGGGAGGAGGTGGGGTTGTGGAGGAGGAGGCGAGTAGTTGATCAGATGAAGAAGTGTTTCCATCTGTTCCTTAAGACTTGATCAAAGAGGGAGGTTTGAAGGACCCTCGAAGGAGGAAGTGAGGGAGAGGGGGAGATGTCGGGAGGGAACTCTGGAGTTTGGGGCCTGGGCAGCTGAAGGGACAGCCACCAATGGTGGAGCGAGGAACCTGGGGCACAGACAAGAGGCCAGGACTGGAAGGAGCACAGAGCAGGGTACAGTGCCAGAGGAGACGGCAGAGAGAGAGAGGGGCAAGGACATGGAGAGATTTGAACAGAGTCCAGCTTGGAGAGAGCCCAGCTGTGGGGAGTTAGTGTGGAGACAACCCACTACATATATTAAGTTGATCTTTCTCTTCCCTACCTGTAACTGAAACACTACATTCTGCACCCTCTCCTTTCCTCATTCCCTATGTACTCTATGAACGGTATGCTTTGTCTGTATCGGCTGGCAGCTCCCTCAGTCCTGGCAGCAGCGAGTGGTGTGTTAGTAGCTGTCGGGGGGGGGACTGCAGGAGGGGGAATAAGAAAGCCCAGTGATTCCCTGATACCAGTCAGTCTGTGGTCCTGCCCGGCGAGGGTATTGGATGGTCAGAAAGGGGGCTGGTGGGGTGGTGGGTTTAAGGTTGGTGATGTTAGGCAGAAGGAAGGGGGTTGATCTGAGGGGATGCACTTCCCCATTGGCAAAGGGCAGCCCCCAAAACGAGGGTGGCACAGTGGGTTAGCACTGCTGCCTCACAGCGCCAGGGACCCAGGTTCGATTCCCGGCTTGGATCACTGTCTGTGCAGAGTCTGCACGTTCTCCCTGTGTCTGCGTGGGTTTCCTCCGGGTGCTCCGGTTTCCTCCCACGGTCCGAAAGACGTGCTGGTTAGCTGCATTGGCCATGCTAAATTCTCTCTCAGTGTACCCGAACAGGAGTGTGGCGACTCGGGGACTTTCACAGTAACTTCATTGCAGTGTTAATGTAAGCCTACTTGTGACACTAATAAATAAACTTTAAACTGCTCCCCACCCCCTACAATTCAAAAGTACGTCATTGGTTGTAAAGCACTTTGGAATGTCCTGAGGGTAAAATAAAGTTAAAGTTTATTTTATTAGTGTCACAAGTAAGGCTTACATTAACACTGCAATGAAGTTACTGTGAAAATCCCCTAGTTGCCACACTCCGGTGCCCATTTGGGTCAATACATCTAACCAATACGTCTTTCAGATTGTGGGAGGAAACCGGAGCACCCGGAGGAAACCCACGCAGACACGGGGAGAATGTGCAGACTCCGCACAGACAGTGACCCAAGCCGGGAATTGAACCCGGGTCCCTGGTGCTGTGAGGCAGCAGTGCTAACCCACTGTGCTGCCCCAAGTGAAAGGCGCTATATCAACGCAAGTCTTCCTTTATATTTAGGGGTGACAAAGTTGCCTTGTTCTGCCAGTTGGAGGAGGTGATGAGTTTGAGAGATGCTGTCGAAGCAGCGGCAGAGTTTGATGAAGCAATATCAGATTGAAGGAGGTGTATTAGTCAGGCCCTGACTTGCCTTCTACATCCTGTGGTTTCCTCTCTCTCTCCCCCACTGGGCTCCACCATCCACCGGAGGACAATGGGAGGCGATGTGTGGAGCTCTGAGTAACAAGAGGCGGGAGCTCAGCACACTGAGCCCAGAGAGAGAACAGGTTTGTGCTATTGTGAGAGTGTGGGACAGGCAGACAAAGCAGGAGATTGATGTTCAACCATTGAAGGGAGCAGGAGGGGGAGGGGGAGGGGAGGGGCATGTTCCAGCCACTCTGAGGAAACTAATGTGAAATCTTTCAACTGAAATTTGGAGCGAGATAATTTCCTGATCCACATCCTTGCTTTCCACACTCCCTTCGCTCAGAACTCACATTACACGTGGCAGCTTTGTAAATTAACCATCAATACAGAGTGAGACACTCCCACCTCCACCCCCCCCCCCCCTCCCCACCCCCCGTCCCCCATCACTGGGAAACTATGACTATTATAATGTGAGGAATCTCTGATTGTGATGTTTCACATAGACGAATAGCCTACGAGTCACTGAGGCAACACACGAGAGGTCCTGACCCCTGCAGAGCCAGGAATACAGTAAGAAGTCTCACAATACCAGGTTAAAGTCCAACAGGTTCATTTGGTAGCAAAAGCCACTAGCTTTCGGAGCGCTGCTCCTTCGTCAGGTGAGTGGGAGTTCTTACCTGGACAGAACTCCCACTTACCTGACGAAGGGGCAGCGCTCTGAAAGCTAGTGGCTTTTGCTACCAAATAAACCTGTTAGACTTTAACCTGGTGTTGTGAGACTTCTTATTGTGTTTACCCCAGTCCAACGCCGGCATCTCCACATCATAACCAGGAATAGGCAGGAGAGGTGGGGGAAGGGGGAGGGGAGGTGGGGACTGTAGGGATGGGATGAAATGGGACAGAATGCAATGACTTCTTCACATAAATAGCCCCTGGACATCTGGAATCCACCCCCCGCCCCCCCACACCCCGCCAAGTTTTGAGGTGTGAACGGCCTCTTTCTGTTCCCACAATGGGGGGGTTATGGGAGGAGAGGGGCAGAGGAATCCAAGCAGAGACCAGTATGTGGCAATGTGAAATAGAGGTGATAGGTTCGGCACAGATTGCACTGAGCAGAAGTCCATAGGGTGGAGTGTGGTCACAGGGCCTGAGTTTCCATTCACTTTTGGATCCATTGGGGAGATTTCAGAATATATGCTCTGTTTGTGAACAGAATTCCCACTCACCTGAAGAAGGGGCTTGGAGCTCTGAAAGCTTGTGTGGCTTTTGCTACCAAATAAACCTGTTGGACTTTAACCTGGTGTTGTTAAACTTCTTACTGAGATTTCAGAAGGCAGTCAGGAATGAGAGAGTGGCACAACTTCAGAGTCAATGCTGAGGTGATGAGGCCCCTGGGTTAAGAGAGAGTTGAAAGGACAACCTTCCTCTAGTCAACAAGTGGGTGGGGGCAGGGGTATCACTAGGCCGCAGACTCTTTGGGAGGGATTCTTCCCAAAAAATTCCAAGTGTCAAGTCTGCTGTTCTTTTTACAGAAGTTTCAAACTGACCCCCAGCCCCACTGATCACCCCCCAGAGGCCCTGCCCCCATCAGGCCTTCCCCATTAGGCCCCATCCCCTTGACACTGCCCAATGGGCAGTGTCAAGGTGCCCCCTGGGCATTGGCACTTTGCCCCTTGGCAGTGCCGGGGGCACAGGCTGACAATGCCCAGAGGGCAGCCCCCTCGGCACACGACCCTCTGGGGGGGGCCTCTATTGCCCCCTTTAACTCCAGCGGTGTCTGGCCGCCTGCTTCCCACAAGTGGGGAGCTATACTAAACCCTGCTGGAATGAGCCACTCCTGGCGGGGGGCTAGCGGGCCTGGGGACTTCAGTCCCGGGCCCGCTAATCATATTTAAATCACGATACAAATCACGATAAAGGGCGGCACGGTAGCACAGTGGTTGGCACTGCTGCTTCACAGCTCCAGGGTCCCGGGTTCAATTCCCGGCTCGGGTCACTGCCTGTGTGGAGTTTGCACATTCTCCTCGTGTCTGCGTGGGTTTCCTCCGGGTGCTCCGGTTTCCTCCCACAGTCCAAAGATGTGCGGGTTAGGTTGATTGGCCAGGTTAAAAATTGCCCCTTAGAGTCCTGAGATGCGTAGGTTAGAAGGATTAGCGGGTAATTATGTGGGGGTAGGGCCTGGGTGGGATTGTGGTCGATGCAGACTCGATGGGCCGAATGGCCTCCTTCTGCACTGTAGGGTTTCTATGATTTCTATGAAAATGAGCATTTAAATAAATAATGCAGCTCCGTGCCGATTTCCGGTGTGGAGCTGACGGCGCCGGAGGTCCGGCTGCCGGGGATGTGCGGAGGCCGTGTGCCCAGCGGGGAGCCCACGAAACGAGAATCGTGGGAGAATCACCCCCTTCATTTCTTCCTCTGAGCCTTTCAGCACAGGGTCGTCACTCACGGGAATGTATGTCCCAGAAACCCCCTCCCCTCTTTCAGCAAGAGACCCCCCCACCGCCCCCCCTCCCCTCCACCCCCGGACAGAGGCTCAGTCCCCAGCCAGGCGAGGAGATTCCCGACTTGATTACTATTCAAACAGTGCAGCTGAATGTCCCCTTTGTCTGAACTCCATGCAAATCAAGCAGTTACTGAGCGGCACAGATTGTCTGCTCACCTTACACTCCACAGTATGGCTGGGTACCTGTGTGTGTGCGCACTTTCAGAACACCATCTATCTCTCAGTAGACAGATTACTGAGCTCGGTCGATCCTGGGTATGGAGGGACTTTCTTATGAGGAGAGGTTGAGTAGGTTGGACCTTACTCACTGGAGTTTAGAAGAATGAGAGGCGGCCTTATTAAGACATATCACATTCTCAGGGGGGTTGACAGGGGAGATACTGAGAGGTTGTTTCCCTTTGTGGGCAGCACGGTGGCGCAGTGGTTCGCACTGCTGCCTCACAGCTCCAGGGACCCGGGTTCAATTCCCGGCTTGGGTCACTGTCTGTGTGGAGTTTGCACATTCTCCCCATGTCTGCGTGGGTTTCCTCCGGGTGCTCCGGTTTCCTCCCGCAGTCCAAAAATGTTTAGGTTAGGTGCGTTGGCCATGCTAAATTGCCCCTTAGTGTCCTGGAATGTGTAGGTCAGAGGGATTAGCGGGGTAAATATGTGGGATTACGGGGATAGGGCGTGGGTAGGATTGTTGTGGGTGCAGGCTTGATGGGCCAAATGGCCTCCTTCTGCACTGTAGGGTTTCTATGAGAGGGCATAATCTCAGAGCAAGGGGTCACCGCTTTAAGACACAGATGAGGAGTAATTTCTTCTGTCAGAGGGTAGTGAATCTATGGAATTCTTTACCACAGAGGCTGGGTCATTAAGTATGAGATAGAGAGATTTTTAATCAGTAAAGGAATCAAGGGTTATGGGGATAAAACGGGTGCAGTTGAGGATTATCACATCAGATCAGCCATGATCTCTCTGAATGGTGGAACAGACTCAATGGGCCGAATGGCCCACTTCTGCTCCAATGTCTTATGGTCTTATTGCTTACTGTGTGTAAACTGGTCGTCCTGTTTCCTGCAGCAGTGACTAATTAACACTGCACAAAGTACTTCATCAGCTGTGAATGACTTTGGACATCCTGAGTTTCTGAAAGGCGCTATTTATTTTTATTTATTAGTGTCACAAGTAGGCTTAGATTAACACTGCAATGAAGTTACTGTGAAAATCCCCGAGTCACCACACTCCCGCGCCTGTTTGGGTACGCTGAGTGAGAATTTAGCACGGCCAATGCACCCTAACCAGCAGGTCTTTCGGACTGTGGGAGGAAACCGGAGCACTCGGAGGAAACTCACGCAGACACGGGGGGAACATGCATAGACAGTGACCCAGGGCGGGAATTGAACCCGGGTCCCTGGCGCTATTAGGCAGCAGTGTTAACCAATGTGCCACCGTGCAGCTAACTAAATGAAGCAACTGACTTGTGAATAAAGTTACTGACTCTCCAGAATTGCCCTGGAGACTCCAGCAATGAAAGGTTAATCTCCAGGATACAGCTCTCTGCAAATCCTGGGAGAAAAATCCCAGAAACTGCAACACTCATCGAGTCTTGGCTTCATTTGCTTCAATCATTTTAATTTCTTAGTTATTAAAATTTTGGAGATAGGGAAAGAACACACATGGACATGCAAACACACACAAACATATACACACACCAACACACAACACATACACAACAAACACACAGACACACCAACACACAACACATACACAGCAAACACACATGCACACGCAAACACATAGACACACAACACACATGCACACGCAAATACAGATGCACGCAAACACATACACACAAAACACACATGCGCGCACACATGCACACACAAACACATACACACACCAATACACGCATGCATATGCAAACACACACGAACACATACACACACAAACATGCACATGCAAACACACAAACACATATGCACAAACACACACATGCACCCGCACACATACGCAAACGCACATCCACACACAAACTTTCAAGCATTTCCACCTCAGTCAGAGCCGTCTCCAGGTTGTAGCTGCCCACTCTAATCCCAATATCCTGCTCAATTCCTGCTTGCTCGTCCTGGACTGGTTATCTAATTCACTCTTCAACAATGTGATTAACTCACCCTGTTGTGAGAATCTTGGGTCCTCACCCTCCCCCCTCCGCCAACGGACAGAACCTTCAAAACCTGTTCACACATTGGGAACGATTCCCCATCAGGTTATCCCAGCACTATCGACTTGCAAATCGGTTCGAGTAATCATCCATTATTTACTCTCTACACTGTTTCAGCATTTACAAGGACATCTCCTGCCGGTTAACAGTGAGTCACTGGGTATACGAGCATAAACCACAGGGATGATTATACAGAGTACAGAGTACAACATCACGTCAGGGCCACGAAACAAGGTGTATTGTCTTTTCTTCAAAGTGAATTCATAGGATAGTGGAATGAAGCAGCACAGAATGAGGCCATTCGGTCCATCATGCTTGTGCCAGTTCTTTACAAGGTATTTCCAATTAGTCCCAATCCCCTCCTGCTTTCCCCAGAGCCCTGTCAACCTTTCCTATTCAAGAACATATCCAATTTCCTTTCGAAAGTCTCGAATGAATTAACTGCTGCGTCCCTTTCAGACAGCGCCTTCCAGACCACCACAACTCGCTGAGTAGAAAAAATCGAAAGCCCCTCGAGTCACCCCTCTGGGCTCTTTTATCCGCGACCGTGTCCTGTGCCTGAGGGTATACATGGTTCTGCTGTCTCTCATCTTTGCTTTCAGTTTACTGAGATTTAAGGGTGACCAGAAAGCTCTGACAGAAGGGATTCGCTCTGACAAGAGGCCGGTAGAGATATTGCTGTCAAATGTCCACCTTCAGGCCTGAATGAGCAGTGTGTTTGAAGTCACATTGTACTGAAGGGGCCTGTGATATTCCCGCAGTGTGCTGACAATATCTACACTGCATCAGTCACATCACATCATGCTTATTGATATATTTAAAGTGCATATGTCAACATTCAGGTGTCACTATCTGTTAGTCATTTCCTGATCACTATATTCACCTCGGGATCTGCAATCTGTTTACACTGACAGCATGCCTCCAAGCTAATTCACTCACCTCAGTGACAACGTTCAATAATGGGACAGTGTAGAGGGAGCTTTACTCTGTATCTAACCCCGCGCTGTACCTGTCCTGGGAGTGTTTGATGGGACAGTGTAGAGGGAGCTTTACTCTGTATCTAACCCCGTGCTGTACCTGCCCTGGGAGTGTTTGATGGGGACACTGTAGAGGCAGCTTTACACTCTAACCCCGTGCTGTACCTCTCCTGGGAGTGTTTGATGGGGACAGTGTAGAGGGAGCTTTACTCTGTATCTAACCCCGTGTTGTACCTGTCCTGGGAGTGTTTGATGGGGACAGTGCAGAGGGAGTTTTACGCAGTCTCAATATTTTGCAAAATTCACAGCCACAGAAACGGAGTTTATTTTGAACCAGCTTAAGGCTGCATTGCTTTATTAAGTTGGAAAATATTTTAATTTTTTTTCAGAATCTCAGGAACAGCTGCCGACAGAAGTGGTGTGGAGATGGAATTCAGTTATAAACAGCCCTCGGCGATCCGGGCTTCCAGAGAAACATAGGAAACAAAATGCATGAAAAACTATTTACAAATTAATTGTTGCTATTTTCAATGCACTGTTGTGCATTCAGTCTTTATATTTCCCATCTATTTAATTGCTTAATTCTAATGCCACAGTGGGAGCCAGTGCTGCAAACTACTGGTGTTACCTGATGCCCTTTGACCCCTGGTGGGAATGATATCACCCCGCCCAGGTGAAACCCGGCATTGTCCATGTGGCTTAGACCCAGACCACAGAACACACTAAGCCAAGCGTGGATCTGAGAGGAAATGACAGAACAGTTACATTAATCTGTTTAAACGTCCTCCATGTGGGTGGCACAGTGGTTTGCACTGCTGTCTCACAGCGTCAGGGACCCAGGTTCGATTCCCAGCCTTGGGTGACTGTCTGTGCGGAGTTCGCATGTTCCCCCCGTATCTGCTTGGGTTTCCTCCGGATGCTCTGGTTTCCTCCCACAGTCAGAAAGAAGTGCGGGTTAGGTGCATTGGCAATGCTAAATTCTCCCTCAGTGTACCCGAACAGGCGCCGGACTAGGAGATTTTCACAGTAACCTCATTGCAGTGTTAATGTAAGCCTACATGCGACACTAATAAATAAACGTATTGTGACAATCTCAGATACTCCAGACATCACACGCACGCCAGACAACTCACACTCCAGACATCTCAAACTCCAGACATCTCACGCACTCCAAATGTCTCACACAGTCTAGATGTCTTACACAGTCCAGACTTCTCACACACTGCAGACGTCTCACACTCCAGACTTCTCACACACTCCAGACATTTCACATGTTCCAGACATCACACACTCCAGATGTCTCACACTATCTAGCCGGCTCACGCACTCCAGACACCTCACACATTCCAGACATCTCACAAACTCCAGCACTCACACAAATTCCTGACATCTTACACTTCAGACATCTCACATGCCAGACGTCTCACACTCCAGACGTCTCACACTCCAGACGTCTCCCACTCAGCTGGAGCCAAGATTGGGCTGCTCAGTGCTTCCCATCCCTCGCACGCCCCTGAATAGTCAACCATCACTTCAAGTCTGGGCCATTGCTCAGAACTGCTGGTTGAGTGAGGCAGGGGTGGGGGAGCCGGGGGGGGGGGGGGGGGGGGGGGGGAGGCACCGGGTGGGGGGAGAGGGTATCAGCACCTGAGGAAACCAATCTTCAGTGAGGAGGACGCACTGGCACGAGAGGAGAGAAACAAAACTAAACAACAACAACTTTCATTCATATAGCACCTTTACCATAATAAAATAGTCCAACGGGCACCTTGCAAGAGCGTTATCAACTTGACAGCGAGCCACAATAAGGAGACAGTCGGAGAGGTGGGGAATAGCTCGTTCAAGGAGGTATGCTTTAAGCAGCTTTTTAAGGGATTAGAGATGGAGAGGTGGAGGGATTCAGCGAGAGAATGTCAGAGCTTAGGGCCCAGGCAGCTGAAGGCACTGGGTCAGGGGAAGAGAGTGGGGTACGGACAAGAGGCAAGAGTTGGAGGAGCACGGAGATCTCAGAGGGTGCAGGAGGTTATATAGTTCCATGTTTTTAAAGTTTAAAGTTGATTTATTTATTAGTGTCACGAGTAAGGCTAACATTAACACTGCAATGAACATAGAACATAGAACATAGAAAGTCACAGCACAAACAGGCCCTTCGGCCCACAAGTTGCGCCGATCACATCCCCACCTCTAGGCCTATCTATAGCCCTCAATCCCATTAAATCCCATGTACTCATCCAGAAGTCTCTTAAAAGACCCCAACGAGTTTGCCTCCACCACCACCGACGTCAGCCGATTCCACTCACCCACCACCCTCTGAGTGAAAAACTTACCCCTGACATCCCCCCTGTACCTACCCCCCAGCACCTTAAACCTGTGTCCTCTCGTAGCAACCATTTCAGCCCTTGGAAATAGCCTCTGAGAGTCCACCCTATCCAGACCCCTCAACATCTTGTAAACCTCTATCAGGTCACCTCTCATCCTTCGTCTCTCCAGGGAGAAGAGACCAAGCTCCCTCAACCTATCCTCATAAGGCATGCCCCCCAATCCAGGCAACATCCTTGTAAATCTCCTCTGCACCCTTTCAATGGCTTCAACATCTTTCCTGTAATGAGGTGACCAGAACTGCGCGCAGTACTCCAAGTGGGGTCTAACCAGGGTCCTATAAAGCTGCAGCATTATCTCCCGACTCCTAAACTCAATCCCTCGATTAATGAAGGCTAGTACGCCATACGCCTTCTTGACCGCATCCTCCACCTGCGAGGCCGATTTAAGAGTCCTATGGACCCGGACCCCAAGGTCCTTCTGATCCTCTACACTGCTAAGAATGGTACCCTTCATTTTATACTGCTGCTCCATCCCATTGGATCTGCCAAAATGGATCACTACACACTTATCCGGGTTGAAGTCCATCTGCCACTTCTCCGCCCAGTCTTGCATTCTATCTATGTCTCGCTGCAACTTCTGACATCCCTCCAAACTATCCACAACACCACCTACCTTGGTGTCGTCAGCAAACTTACCAACCCATCCCTCCACTTCCTCATCCAGGTCATTTATGAAAATGACAAACAGCAAGGGTCCCAGAACAGATCCCTGGGGCACTCCACTGGTCACTGACCTCCATGCAGAGAAAGACCCCTCCACAGCCACTCTCTGCCTTCTGCAGGCAAGCCAGTTCTGGATCCACAAGGCAACAGCCCCTTGGATCCCATGCCCTCTCACTTTCTCAAGAAGTCTTGCATGGGGGACCTTATCGAACGCTTTGCTGAAGTCCATATAGACCACATCCACCGCTCTTCCTTCGTCAATGTGCTTGGTCACATTTTCAAAGAACTCAACCAGGCTCGTAAGGCACGACCTGCCCCTGACAAAGCCGTGCTGACTACTTTTGATCATACTAAACTTCTCTAGATGATCATAAATCCTGTCTCTCAGGATCCTCTCCATCAACTTACCAACCACTGAGGTTAGACTCACCGGTCGGTAATTTCCCGGGCTGTCCCTGTTCCCTTTCTTGAATATAGGGACCACATCCGCAATCCTCCAATCCTCCGGAACCTCTCCCGTCTCCATCGACGATGCAAAGATCATCGCCAAAGGCTCCGCAATCTCCTCCCTCGCCTCCCACAGTAACCTGGGGTACATCCCATCCGGTCCCGGCGACTTACCAACCTTGATGCCATTCAATAGTTCCAACACATCCTCTTTCTTTATGTCCACATGCTCGATCCTTTCTGTCCTCCGCAATCCAGCAGTACAACCACCCAGATCCCTTTCCACCGTGAATACCGAGGTAAAGTATTCATTAAGCACCTCCGCCATTTCTAACGGTTCCGCACAAACTTTTCCCCCTTCACCTTTTAAGGGTCCTATGCCTTCACATCTCATCCTTTTACTCTTGACATATTTGTAGAAAGCCTTGGGATTCTCCTTAATCTTACCCGCCAAGGTCTTCTCATGACCCCTTCTCGCTCTCCTAATTTCCTTCTTAAGCTCCTTCCTACATCGCGTATACTCCTCTAAATCCTTAACACCTCCTAGCTCTCTGAACCTTCTGTACGCCTCTCTTTTCTTATTTACCAGGTTCATCACAACCTTCGTGCACCACGGTTCCCGTACCCTACCAACACCCCCCTGTCTCATCGGAACGTTGTCATGCAGAGCTCCAGACAAACATTCCTTGAAAATCCTCCACTTTCCTTCGGTACTTTTCCCCAAGAATGCCTCCTTCCAATTTACCCGTCTAATTTCCTCCCTGATGACACTGTATTTCCCTTTACTCCAGAGAAACACTTTCCTAGCCTGCCTGACCCTATCTCTTTCCAATGCTATCGTGAAGGAGATAGAATTATGATCGCTATCCCCAAGATGTTCACCCACCGAGAGATCCTCCACCTGTCCAGGTTCATTAGCCAGCACCAGATCAAGAACAGCCTCTCCTCTAGTAGGCTTATCCACATACTGTGTCAGGAAACTCTCCTGGACACACCTAACAAACTCCTCTCCATCCAAACCCCTAGCCCTAGGGATATTCCAATCTATGTTTGGGAAATTAAAATCTCCCATCACGACAACTCTGTTATTCCTACATCTCTCCAGGATCTGTTTCCCCATCTGCTCCTCAACATCTCTGTTACTATTGGGCGGCCTATAGAAAACACCCAGCAAAGTTACCGACCCCTTCCTATTCCTAACCTCCACCCACAGAGATTCCGTAGTCAGTCCCTCCACGGCGTCCACCTTCTCTACAGCCGTGACACTATCCCTGATCAACAGTGCCACTCCCCCCCCTCTCTTGCCTCCCTCCCTGTCCTTCCTGAAACATCTAAAACCTGGCACCTGAAGCACCCAGTCCTGTCCCTGAGACATCCAAGTCTCCGTAATGGCCACCACATCACAATTCGAAGCAGCAATCCACGCTCCAAGCTCATCCACTTTATTCACTACACTCCTGGCATTAAAATAGACACATCTCAGACCTTCAGCCTGAGCACTTCCCTTCTCCCTCACTCGTCTAACCTCCCTCTTACCCTGTCTACATTCCTTATCTATTTGCGAGCTAACCTCCTCGCTCTCAGTCCCCTCATTTCGATTCCCTCCCCCCAACCTTTCTAGTTTAAAGTCTCACCAGTAGCCTTAGCCAACCTTCCCGCCAGGATATTGGTCCCCCTGGGATTCAAGTGCCACCCGTCTTTTTTAAACAGGTCACACCTGCCCCTAAAGAGGTCCCAATGATCCAAGTACCCAAATCCTTGTCCCTTGCTCCAGTCCCTCAGCCACGCATTAATTCTCCACCGATTCCTGTTCTCACTCTCCCGCGGCACAGGCAGCAATCCCGAGATTACTACCTTTGCATTCCTCTTTCTCAGCTGTCTACCCAACTCCCTATATTCTCTTTTCATGACCCCTTCCCTCTTCCTACCGATGTCAGCAGTACCTATATGCATCACGACCTTGGGCTCCTCTCCCTCCCCCTTCAGGATTTCTGGGACTCGACCAGAGACATCCCGGACCCCTGCACCAGGGAGGCAAACCACCATCCGAGAGTCCCGTCTTTGTCCGCAAAAACGCCTATCTGACCCCCTCACCGTAGAGTCCCCAATTAGCACTACCCTCCTTTCCTTACCCTTTTGCACTACTGGGCCAGGCTCAGCTCCAGAGACACTGCCACCGCTGCTTCCCCCTGGTGGGCTGTCCACCCCAGTAGTACTCAGACAGGAGTACTTATTATTAAGGGGCACATCCACCGGGGTGCTCACCATCAACTGAGTTTTCTCCTTCCTCACTGTTACCCAGTTACCCTCCTCCCGTGGTCCCGGTGTGACCACCTGCCGATAGCTCCTGTCAATGACCTCCTCACTATCCCTAACCCGGCGAAGGTCCTCGAGCTGCAATTCCAGTTCCCTAACATGGTCCCTTAGGAACCGCAGCTCAACACACCCAGCACAGATATGGTCGTCCGGGAGGCTAGGAGCCTCCAGGACCTCCCACATCCTACATTGGGAACAACATACTGGCCTCACACTCATAATTGCCCCTTTAAACACACAGGGGAAAAAAAGTGAATGAAAATTTTTAAACTTACCTTTCCTCCTCCTGTTTTCTCCAAAGCCCTGCTCTCACTGGGTCTTTTTTTTAGGTTAGAGGAGGAGGGAGGGTGGGATACTCTACAAGTGTAGAGTATCGGGATTCCTCTCTGTTCCAATTTATTGGGGAAAAAAAAAAATCTCTCTCTCCCAGACCTCCCTGCGCGACCACTTCCGGGTTTAGATATTTTTAAAGAAAAAACCCGCGAAAAAGTAAGTTAAAAATAACAGCGCTTACCCGCAGCACTCCTCCCGCGAATCTCTCCCTCTCTGCTGCACTTCCAAGACGCAATGAAGTTACTGTGAAAACCCTTAGTCGCCACACTCTGGGGCCTGTTTGGGAACACTGAGGGAAAATTTAGCATGGCCGATGCACCTAACCAGCACGTCTTTCGGACTGTGGGAGGAAACTCCGGAGCACCCGGAGGAAACCCATGCCGACACAGGGAGAACGTGCAAACCCCGCACAGTCAGTGATCCAAGCCGGGAATCGAACCCGGGTCCCTGGCGCTGTGAGGCAGCAGAGCTAACCACTGGGCCAGAGTTGGAGGAGCGCGGACCCGGAGCAGGTTATAGAAACGGGGAGGGACAAATTGGAGGGATCGGAATACAAAGGTGAGAATTTTAAATTTGAGGCATTAGTGTGGTGGGAGCCAATAGGAGTCAGCGAGCACCAGCAGTGATGGGCAAACGGAAATTGGGGCGAGATTAAAAGAAAACACAGACACACACAGACAGACATACACACACACACACACACACACACACACAGACATACACACACAGACAAACACACACACACACACACACAGTCATACACAAACACACTCACACACACACAGACATATACACACACACACACACTCACACACACACAGACATACACACACACACACACACACAGTCATACACACACACACTCACACACACACAGACACACACAGACAGACATACACACACACACACACAGACATACACACACAGACAAACACACACACACTCACACACACACACAGACATATACACACACACAGTCATACACACACACACTCACACACACACAGACATATACACACACACAGTCATACACACACACACACACACAGTCATACACACACACACTCACACACACACACACACACACACACAGACATACACACACACACACACAGACATACACACACAGACAAACACACACACACTCACACACACAGACATATACACACACACAGTCATACACACACACACTCACACACACACAGACATATACACACACACTCACACACACACAGACATACAGTGCCTCCATCAAACATCAGCTGAGCTCAGGATTGGGCTGGTGTGGTTGGATTATCTCCAAGCCCTCACTATCTCCGAATCCCACAGGGAGAGATAGGGCGACTTGTACCTCGAGAACCTTCCCACCAAGGAGTTAGCAAGAGAGGAGGTGCAGAGTGTGGGTGGGGGGAGGGAGGAGGGTGGGGGAAGGGGGTGGAATGAGAGAGACAGAGAAAAAAGCTTAAAGTTAACAAGCAGTCGTGTTGAAAGAAAGAATGGTTGAACTCACACATGAATTCTCAAGAGGCCGGAAGCTTCTTGGGATCCTGTTGTGAGAATGAGTGAGAGTTGGAGCAGAACGGTTAAAGTTGAAGTTGAACGGCCTACCTGAGCACTCCTGGTGCAGCGTGGGGTGCTTTGCGGTGTACAAGCACTAGGTATGGCTCTCACACACACACTCCTTCCTCAGCACAAGTCAAAGACGTTACAGTTAAGAGAATACAAAGCTACCGTAGGTAAGACCGCCCCCGCCGTCTCCAGTTGAAAATCCCTGGAAGTCAGTCCCACAAACACATGACACATCCACCTCACCCTACAGTGCTCAAAACCCAGGTGCCGGGTAACCTGCTCAGCTCAGAAACACCGGAGGGGTGGGGGGTGTGGGGGGGCCGGGGGGAGGTGGAGCAAGAAAGTGTGAAAGGGTGTTGACAGACAGAATGTAACAGAGACAGGCAGGGAGGGGGGATGTCAGGAGATGAAGTGGAATTTTCCAGGATTACTGGTTCTGCAGGCTGCGAAGAGCAATTCCCAGAGTCTGAGCCTCTCACCTGGACATTTTCATCGTCTTTTAGCCTTTCCTATCTCTCTCTCTCTCTCCTATCACATTCTGTACCGTGTCTCAGGGTGCAAAGGTCACCCGAGTTAATGATTGTTAGCTTTCTGGCTCATTTTCTTTCATCTGACATTTTAAAGGTCGCCACCACCTTCTCAAAGACAACCCGGGATGGGCGCTAAATCCCTGCCTTGCCAGCAGACGTCCACCTCCCATCAGCAAACAAACAAAAGGGACCATTCAGCGCCCAAACTTGTGAAATGGGAGGTGAAGTGGGAGCGAACCAAGACATGAAAGACTTGCATTTGCATCGCACCTGTCATAGCCCCCAGCCGGTCGGTCAGGAGGTGCCTCACAGTCGATGAGCTGAAGAGTGACGCTCGCTGGGAAAAGGAAATCAACCAACCAACTTGTACAAGCAAATTCTCACACACGGCAATGTGATAATGGCCAGATGATTGAGGCTGAGGGCTAAATATTTACAGGACGTTGTGAGGAGGACGGGGTTGGGGGGGGGGGGGGGGGAGGGTGTTGGGGGGAGTGGGGGGGGGGGGGGGTACTTCCCTGCTCTCCTTCGTAAAGTCATTTTTGAAAAAGTAGTGGCTTAATTTCTGTCAGCAAGCCAGAATAAACAGGCCTCAGTTTTATATTTTTATTCTGTTTATTTATTAGTCACAAGTAGGCTTACTTTCACACTGCAATGAAGTTACTGTGAAAATCCCCTGGTCGCCACATTCCAGTGCCTGTTCGGGTACACTGAGGGTGAATTTAGCATGGCCAATGTACCTAACCAGCACGTCTTTGGACTGTGGGAGGAAACCGGAGCACCCGGAGGAAACCCACGCAGACACGGGGGCAATGCGCAGACTCTGCACAGACAACGACCCAAACCAGGAATCAAACCCAGGTCCCTGGTGCTCTGAGGCAGCGGTGCTGACCACTGTGCCGCCGTGCCGCCCAGTATATCTCTTCCAAAAGATGGCAGCCACAACACAGCCACTGCAAGGTGAATGCAAACTCAGTTTATGGCCTCCAGTCTCTGGAGCGGGACTTGAACCCACAACCTTTCAGCACTGAGGGAAAAGAGCTAGCCAGTGAGCGACGCCTGGAACTCCAGCACCTTCCAGCTCAGTCTCTGCACTCTGCAGTGCTTTCCCTTCTCACCCACTGGGGGTTTCCCCGAGGCGTTACACAAGAGGAAACACTTGGAGTATTGCGTACAGTTCTGGTCGCCGCATTATAGGAAGGATGTGGAAGCGTTGGAAAGGGTGCAGAGGAGATTTACTAGGATGTTGCCTGGTATGGTGGGAAGGTCTTATGAGGAAAGGCTGAGGGACTTGAGGTTGTTTTCGTTAGAGAGAAGAAGGTTAAGAGGTGACTTAATAGAGGCATACAAGATGATCAGAGGATTAGATAGGGTGGATAGTGAGAGCCTTTTTCCTTGGATGGTGATGGCTAGCACGAGGGGACATAGCTTTAAATTGAGGGGTGATAGATATAGGACAGATGTCAAAGGTAGGTTCTTCACTCAGAGAGTAGTAAGGGCGTGGAATGGCCTGCCTGCAGCAGTAGTGGACTCGCCAACATTAAGGGCATTTAAAGGGTCATTGGATAAACATATGGATGATATTGGAATAGTGTAGGTTAGATGGGCTTTAGATTGGTTTCACAGGTCGGCGCAACATCGAGGGCCGAAGGGCCTGTACTGCGCTGTAATGTTCTAACTGGGATAGCAGCTCTCAGTCTGGGCATCAGTGGGTACAGTTGGTACCAAAGCCCTGGGTTGGGGATGGGAGCATAATCAGCCCAGCCCAGGAACCCTATACTCTTCCCCCACTCACCGTCACTGTCCTCCATCTCCTCCCCTTCTCCTCCTCCTCTTTTTCCCTCCCCGCCTCTCTCACACTCTGCTTCTCCTGCCCCTGTGTCCCTACATCCTCCTTTCCACCCCTGGTGTGTGTATGTCATGGGGATCACCAACAAGGATACTGAGACTCAGCGAGGCCCTCTGTTGGAACCCAGGTGGCCAGGCAGTGCAGAATATAATACTGGAGTCGCATCTTTGGACAGTAACAAATTGTTCTTCTCAGAGACACATATTCAGTCTCCAAACAACAATGCCTCTTTTACACCTGCCCCTGTAGATACAGATTTGAGAAAATATTGAGCCCTTCCCATCCCTTGGCAGCTAGCTCGCTGTAAAAACCACATTGACAAGGATATTCAACACTGTATCAGCTCTGCCCATTCAACTGGCTACAAACTACAGCAGCCACTATTGACAACAAGACCTCTGCAAGTCAGCACGGACTCAATGGGCCCAATGGCCTTCTGTTCTGTAGGGATTCTATGATTCTAAATTAACAGGGGTGGAATTCTCCCAACCAGCCTGTGGTGGGTTTGGTGGTGGACGAATGTGCTGAATCTTGCGGGACCCAAAAACTCAGAAACCTTCCAGAGTAAAATCCCATGGCAATTCTCCCAATGGCAGGTTGCTCTTCCCGCTGGCAAGTGGCACACATGGTATTTGCATTCATTTGCATCTCATGAATACTCATCAAATCCCATTTTCCAGTCCTTGGCCCATAGAGTTGTGTGCCTTGGCATCGTAAGTGCACATCTAAATACTTCTTAAATGTTACGAGGGTCTCTGCCTCGACCACCCTCTCAGGCAGTGAGTTCCAGACTCCCACTATCCTGAGGGTGAAAAGTTTTTCCTCACATCTGGACTTGTGGATAGCGAAGAGCATTGTCGGGCAATACAGCAGGATATAGATAGGCTGGAAAATTGGGCGGAGAGGGGGCAGATGGAGTTTAATCCGGATAAATGCGAAGTGATGCATTTTGGAAGAAATAATGTAGGGAGGAGTTATACAATAAATGGCAGAGTCATCAGGAGTATAGAAACACAGAGGGACCTAGGTGTGCAAGTCCACAAATCCTTGAAGGTGGCAACACAGGTGGAGAAGGTGGTGAAGAAGGCATATGGTATGCTTGCCTTTATAGGACGGGGTATAGAGTATAAAAGCTGGAGTCTGATGATGCAGCTGTATAGAACGCTGGTTAGGCCACATTTGGAGTACTGCGTCCAGTTCTGGTCGCCGCACTACCAGAAGGACGTGGAGGCTTTAGAGAGAGTGCAGAGAAGGTTACCAGGATGTTGCCTGGTATGGAGGGTCTTAGCTATGAGGAGAGATTGGGTAAACTGGGGTTGTTCTCCCTGGAAAGACGGAGAATGAGGGGAGATCTAATAGAGGTGTACAAGATTATGAAGGGTATAGATAGGGTGAACAGTGGGAAGCTTTTTCCCAGGTCGGAGGTGACGATCACGAGGGGTCACGGGCTCAAGGTGAGAGGGGCGAAGTATAACTCAGATATCAGAGGGACGTTTTTTACACAGAGGGTGGTGGGGGCCTGGAATGCGCTGCCAAGTAGGGTGGTGGAGGCAGGCACGCTGACATCGTTTAAGACTTACCTGGATAGTCACATGAGCAGCCTGGGAATGGAGGGATACAAACGACTGGTCTAGTTGGACCAAGGAGCGGCACAGGCTTGGAGGGCCGAAGGGCTTGTTTCCTGTGCTGTACTGTTCTTTGTTCTTTGTTCTTTATCCCCTCTAAACCTCCTGCCCCTTACCTCAAATCTGTGCCTCCCTGGTCATTGATCACTCCACCAAGGGAAAACATTCCTCCTGTTTATTCAATCAATGCCTCTCAATTTTATATATCTCAATCATGCCCCGTTCAGTCCCCTCTGCTCCAAAAAAAATAACAATCCCAGTTCATCCAATCTCTCCTTATAACTAAAACTCTCCAGCCCAGGCAACATTCTGGTAAATCTTCTCTGCACCCTTTCCAGTGCTATCACATCCCTCCTATCATGTGGATCCCCGAAATGCAAACAATACTCTAGCTGTGGCCTAACTAACATTTCATACAGCTCCAGCATAACCTCCCTGCTCACAAACCCTGTGTCTCAGCTAATAAAGGTAAGTGTTAAACTTGAGATCCTAGGCTAACAGAAACTCTGGGACCTGACCCAATGATAGCCAAGATCATGGGGGGGTGGAGGGGGCTTCCGCTCCTGTGTTCCTCGGGTGGGGTCGGCGATTGGGAGTGGGAAATCCCGCAAGAGGCCCAAATCATGTTTTACATGGACATAAAGTTGTGACGCGACCCCCCCCCCCCCCCCCCCTCACCCTCCCACCAGTGACGTAATGGGAATCCCGGTAATCAGCATGGAAATCCCCATTAGAATAAATTAGCATCTGATTATCCGGCCTCCATGTCTGATAATTCCTCCCCCCCCCCCGCCCCCGCCACTCCCCACTGTTACCTTATCCATTCACTCCAGCATCCAGATGGCAAACAGAACCTGCCAGAGGAGTTCTGGCGTGTGCATCACTGAACAGAGAGGGTCATTCCATGGGCACTGCCCCCTAGCACCAACCCTTGGCATTGAACCCTGACACTGCCCTAGACACTGCACCCTGGCATTGCCCCCGGCATTGACCCTTGACACTACCCCCAGTCACTGCCCCCTGCTGGCACTGACCGCTGATGCTGTCCCCTGACAGCTCAGGGGCTCAGTGCCGAGGGCAGTGCCCTGGGGGATTGGCATGGGGAGTGGTTCTGCATGGGGTGGGGTTGCTGTGTGATGGTGTGGGGGTGAGGGATGTTGGGGGAGGGGGGATCCATTTTTACTTTGTTACATTGGGACAGCTTTTAAAAATGGCGGCCCACTCTTTCGAAAACTAAGAGGCCGGTGAACCCACCCTACCGGCCTGGCAACGCGGGACCCGTGCCAAGCAATATGGCGGAGAAAGCCACCGTCGGGGCTGGGGGCTTCAACGCCACTTTCCCTGCCCGCTACGACACGGTACGGTAGCGGCACGGTAGCACAGTGGTTAGCACTGCTGCTTCACAGCTCCAGGGACCTGGGTTAAATTCCCGGCTTGGGTCACTGTCTGTGTGGAGTTTGCACATTCTCCTCGTGTCTGCGTGAGTTTCCTCCGGGTGCTCCGGTTTCCTCCCACAGTCCAAAGATGTGTGGGTTAGGTTGATTGGCCAGGTTAAAAATTGCCCCTTAGAGTCCTGAGATGCGTAGGTTAGAGGGATTAGTCGGTAAATATGTGGGGGTAGGGCCTGGGTGGGATTGCGGTCGGTGCAGACTCGATGGGCCGAATGGCCTCCTTCTGCACTGTAGGGTTTCTATGATTTCTATGACACTCTGGAAAATTCCGTCCCGCGTATTCACTCCTGCTCCAGGCAGCAGTGCCAGACCCTGTTATTCCTTTCATGGGGAGGCAGCGAGCGAGTGGTCACCGGGGCTGGTTCCCTCCAGCTCTCCTGCTGTTCTGATAGCCCCGGGTCAGAAACATCTGGACTGTGAACTGACGCTTCAAACAATCCTTGAAATGTTTTCTCATTGTTTTTCATGTGTGAATTATTTAAAACGTTTTCTCAGTCACCTTTCCTCTCTCGGTCTGATCGCAGCTGCTGTGGGATTCTTCAGCTAGAATCTGCCTCCACATTTCCCCGTTGCTTTGTGAGTGAATCTCCACAGTGAGAGTTTGATGTTCAGTGACTCAGGCCTCAGACGGAGCTCATCCTTACCGATCGTCCAATCACACATGCACGTTATTCCAAAGAAAAGCATGGGATTTCTCCCCATTGTCCTGGAGAATATTTATCCTTCAACCGACATCACTAAAGCAGGTTAACTGGCCATTATCACACTGCTGTCTGTGGGAGCTAACTATGCACAAATTAGAGTCATAGCGGTTCACAGCATGGAAACAGGCCCTTCGGCCCAACTTGTCCATGCCGCCCTTTTTTTTAAACCTCTAAGCTAATCCCAATTGCCTGCATTTGGCCCATATCCCTCTATATCCATCTTACCCATGTAACTGTCTAAACGCTTTTTAAAAGACAAAATTGTACCCGCCTCTACTACTACCTCTGCAGCTTGTTCCAGACACTCACCACCCGCTGTGTGATACAATTGCCCCTCTGGACACTTTTGTATCCCTCCCCTCTCACCTTAAACCTATGCCCTCTAATTTTAGTCTCCCCTACCTTTGGGAAAAGATATTGACTATCTAGCTGATCTGTGTCCCTCATTATTTTATAGACCTCGATAAGATCACCCCTCAGCCTCCTACGCTTCAGAGAAAAAAGTCCCAGTCTATCCAGCCTCTCCTTATAACTCAAACCATTAAGTCCTGGTAGCATCCTAGTAAATCTTTTCTGCACTCTTTCTAGTTTAATAATATCCTTTCTATAATAGGGTGACCAGAACTGTACACAGCATTCCAAGTGTGGCCTTACTAATGTCTTGTACAACTTCAAAAAGACATCCCAACTCCTGTATTCAATGTTCTGACCAATGAAACCAAGCATGCTGAATGCCTTCTTCACCACTCTGTCCACCTGTGACTCCACTTTCAAGGAGCTATGAACATGTACCCCTCGATCTCTTTGTTCTGTAACTCTCCCCAACGCCCTACCATTAACTAAGTAAGTCCTGCCCTGGTTCAATCTATCAAAATGCATCACCTCGCATTTATCTCAATTAAATTCCATCTGCCATTCGTCAGCCCACTGGTTCAGGAGTTCTCAACATTACAACAGCGACCACACTTCCGAAAGTGCTATAGTTCCTGCACAGGCTTAGGGATGTTCCAAGCTTGCGAAGAGATTAATATAATTGCAAGTCAGTCTCTCTTTGTTTACAGCCGGGGGGGGGGTTACTGGGTAGCGATCAGGAGCAGGAATGCAGTCCAATTAGTTTCCTTTCTTAATCCAACGAATTCACCCTGAGACTCCGTGGCACAGTGGTTAGTGCTGCTGCCTCACAGCGCCAGGGATCCGGGTTCAATTCTGGGCCTCGGGTCACTTCTGCGTGGAGTTTGCACGTTCTCCAGTGTCTGCGGGGGTTTCCTCCGGGTGCTCCGGTTTCCTCCCACAGTCCAAAGATGTGTGGGTTAGGTGCATTGGCCGTGCTAAATTGACCCTTAATGAGGCACCATTTGATATGATCATGTCCAATCTGATCGTGGCCTTAGCTCCACTATCCTGTCTCCCTCCTTTACCCTTTGGCCTCTGTGTGGATTGCAAACTCGATGGGCTGAATGGTCTCTTTGTGCACTCGCCTGAGATCAGCAAACTGTGATAAATGGTGAACATGGAGAGTGAAAGGGGGATGAGATACCAAAGGTGTTGAAAGGAAGTATGGAATCACTTGGAGCAGCCGTGTGTACCAGAGCACTGAGTAGTTTAGATGTGAGTCCCCCACATTCACTTTTTACAACAGGAAAGCCAGCCAGTCCCTGTGGTTATTCTAATTGCTGTAATTAGTGACTCACTGCTGTCAGTGAATCCAGTTAACCCTCTCCTATCTCAGGCTGCCTTCTTCCTGCTCTGACACATTTGGAGATGAGGCCAAACAGGCGACTGCTTCAATCTGACAGTTACTGCAATAGAAATATTATTGCGTTTTCTTGCAATGTGAAGAAATCCGTAGTTTGCAAGCTGTTGTTTCCACTGACTATATTTTCAAAGCACGAGTCTTTTTGAGAGATTCCCTAAGCGAGACAGAAACCAAACACTCCAGCTTTCTGGGGAGGGGGTTATAAATTACAATTCCTGACTCTTGACAGCAGATCTCAGCCCGTGACTTAGGTTGCTAGGGAAACAGAAACCAATTGGGAAGGTAAGAACAAAGCCAAGAGGTCGGATTTCACCCCGTGGTCAGAACAGCCACTTGGAGCTGAAAGAGAACAGTCCAGACGGGCTGTGTGCTGTCTGAGACAGTTTAGGAAGAAAGTTGTGGCATAGCTGCTTCCCTGAGCAGAGCTAACCGAGCAAGAGGGAGATATGTCTTTTATTGGACATTGTATCCGTGGACTTGGGCAGAGCCGTTGGATAGGACTTTGTTCTTCATTCCTGCGTGAATAAAGGAGCTGAACCCCTGGGAAGAATGGAGTTGTGAGTGATTCTGTGGCTGTGATTAACGCATGTATACTATCAGAGGTACCAGCAAACCTGTGAGACCTATCTCTGATGTATGAGTCTTGGATGTAATGTGGGGTCTCTATTGACTGTTACGTCAAGTTTAACCTATGTTGATTTGGGTTTGATTGTTATAGTAAAAGCCTTAAAAAGTGAAATATTGTACATTGGTTCCTTCCATTGGGGTCACTTGGGAAGTTTGAGTCTTTCACATTATAGAGTAATAAAGTGTGACACAGCACGGAAACAGGCCCTTCGGTCCAACTGCTCCATGCCAATCATGATGCCCTCCCAATTGCCCACGTTTAGCCCTAATCCTTTCCTATCCATGTTCTTATCCAAATGCTTTTTAAATGTTACTGTTGTACCTGCCTCAACCACTTTCTCATTCCATATACGCACCCTACATAATATATAATATATATAATATCCATGGGGATCATAGTAAAAGTTTTACAAATCACTTTTGTTCCGAGTGTTTCTGCAACCTCCTTTCACCAGGTGATTCCATGTGGTCCTCTGGATCCATTATATCCTGCCCTCCCATCTTTCTTTCAATTTGTGCAGCCCAGGGCTTTAGCTGCAACAAGACTCATTCCAGAGACTACAATGCTAACCGTGCAGTGCAGTGCTGAGGGAGTGCCACACTGGTGGAGGTGCTGTCTTTTCGATAAGACATTAAAACTGAGGCCCCCATCTGTCCCCTCAAGTGGATTCAAATTCCAATACCAGTGTCCTGGTCAATACTTACTCCTCAACTAACATTACTATGGTCAGATTATTTGCTCATTATCACATAGCTGTCTGTGGAATCTTACTGTGTATAAATTGGCTGCTGTGTTTTCTACATTGCAACAGTGATGACACTTCAAAGGTACCTCGCTGGCTGTAAAGTACTTTGGCCTCCTGAGGATGTCCTCATCTGTTGGGATTGCCTTCTGTATCTCCGAATGCATTGACAGTGCACCCAGATATGGGGTGGGATTTTCCGGCTGTGCTCGCCCCAAGGCCGGAAAATCCCGCCCGAGGTCAAGGGACCTTTGCACGGTCCGTGTCCCGGCCGCTACCATTCCTGTGGCGGGTGGAACGGGAAAATTCAGCCTCATGATCTGTCAGGCTGTTGAGGGCTTGTTTTGTTTGATAGCATTGACTCCACATTGAGAAAGTTTCGCCAGTTCTCCTCCCAACGTTCTCTGATAGTCTTTGAGAAGAAGAGTTTCGCCTTCTTCAACTGAGGGACCATTTGCTTTGGGTCCACAGATGAGGTGAAAGCATGGAAGAAGCTACACATCCAACAGTTGAAGAATAACAACACGTGTGGTCCAGACACCATTCTCACAGAGATCCATCACGCTCACACTCCAGGACCTTTGTACAAAACTCTGGGAAGAAGAGATAATGCCTCCCGAGTGTTGCAATGCCATTAATGTTTCACTTTTTAAGAAGGGTGATAAATTAATTTGCGGGAACTATAGAGGCATATTGCTTCAGTGCATTGCAGGGAAAATTCTCACACAAATCCTCCACCCCATCAGAAAAAATATACTTCCACAGGTCCGGTGTGGTTTCCAGTCAGCCGGGGAATCACAGATATGATCGTTATTGCTCAATAAATCCAAGGAAAGTGTGTGGAGAAAGACAGAGAGCTCTATCTGGCCTTTATTAATCTGTCAAAGGCCTATGACTCCATCAATCGTGAAGCCCTTTGAAAAGTACTCCAGAGACTTGGATGCCCAAGAAAAGTTTGTTAATATCCTACAACTCTTGCATGACAGTATGTAGGGAATCAACCTTTACAATGGATAGGAGCTGTTTCATATCCACACAGACAACAACAGGCAAGGCTGTGCTAAGGCGCCAACTATCTACTCTTTTTGTTCTCTATTTGCTCCACCATCTACCTCAGCCTGGTCCTGGAAATCATTGATGAGCAACTTCCACAAGATGTCATGATCGAGTTTCAAATCAACAGGAAGCTTCTCAACCTCAACAAGGCTGAGAGCCAAGGCTGAGGTAATCCCCTGGTGTGCCTACCAGGTGGCTGAAGATGCCAGTGCGGAGGCCACAAACACCTGCCGACACTCGTTATAACAAGGCTCAGGCTGCATCGCGCTGATCGAGCAGGCGATTGGCCTGCTGAAGGTGCCATTCCGGTGCCTGGACTGGTCAGGGATGCTCTACACACAGATAGGGCTCTTTCTCCATACACTTTCTTGGATTTATTGAGCAATAACGATTGTATCTCTGATTCCCCGGATGACTGGAAACCACACTGGGCCTGTGGAAATATATTTTTGCTGATGGGGGTTGAGGATTTGTGTGAGAATTTCCCCGGCAATGCACTGAAACAATATGCCTCTATAGTTCCCGCTCTACACTATAGAGCCCCAGAGGGTCTCCCGCATTGTTGTAATCTGTTCTTCACAACTTGGCGTTATAGAGGGCAGGCCACCTGGATCTGAAGGAGATGGAGGAGCACCGCATCTCTTTGGATGAGGAGGATGTTGAGGAGTGCAGTGAGGATGACAATGCAGAGAAGTGGAAGGAGCCCAGGCAGTGGTCAGGGCCTGACTGGGCCGACGTGCTAGGGATGGCCTCATAGCGTCTCACTCCAGGATGAGCAGGACTAGGATTGATTAGCTCTCCCGCCATGGGGATGAACATCTAACCAGTGATGTGGTGCCAGCAGTATGCTCCCATGCTGTTGCTAGGCGCCATGATCAGGGCACTGAAGCCATTGGCGGGACTCTGGGGAGAATGATGGTGACTTGCAGCGATGCCCCTCTCATCCTCACGATATGTCTGACTCCTGCCTGACAGTGAGCTTGACGCTTCCTGCCGTCAAATGGGCGTATCATCGGGCTCAGAAACTCAGGATGCGCAGCGTCATACTACAGACCCCACCCACGTCAGGAGTCCTGGTGTTTACATCCATCTTCCAACCGAGGTGGGCAGCCTGGCAGCCCTTGGCCTTGCGATTAATAGAGAACACTGGTACGACACGGAGGTGGTTTTTCCCTCTGCGCGATTTCGGAACCAAAGGGATACCTTGCTTTGTAATCTTATACGAATATGCCTGAGGTCGTAGGAAGCTACTGGTTGTGGTAAATTAAAGCAGGATCTGACACTCTATCATGAACAATTAACAGGTCTTTATTTTTAAACTGGTGACAACCTTATTGACAATTAACAAACTGAATAAACTCTCCAATAGAATGCTGTTCGAATATTACAAGATTCATTCAGGAATAATTAAATGAATCCTTATAGAATATAATCACTCTCAAATAATATAATACCAGGCATCCGTTGGAAGTATGAACTTTCTTTTGATGTTTCCGTCTGAAACACTTTCTGAGTTGGTATCTCTCTCTTTTAGATGTATATAAACCCGCAGGATTCTAAATGAGAGCATCGCCTTTCCCTCCTTCCGAATAAAGAGGTGGCAAGCATATTCTAACAGTTATCCCCCATTGCCCAGGTTCATATACCTGGAATTACCTCACGGTATTCCTGCGATCTGAGTGGCTTGAGGCTGTCAACAACTTTCACATTTGAATTCCATTGGCTCTGTGTCTCTGCGTGCTTGCTTTAAACTCATTGGTTCAATTCAAAAGCCTGTTTTGCTATGTTGGACACTGACTGCTGCTTTGGATACAGATGGTGCAAAGAGCTGCTTCTGCAGCCTGCTGTCTGCAATTTATGATGTGGAGTGGAGAGGATCTCCAAGAAGATCGCGCATATCGACACAGACATCAAGTTTCTATAAACATGCAAGAAAGCAGACAAGATACCGAAAGGACTACGGATCACGAACCCACTCAGGTCAACCTTTAACACGGACTATATTTAAGACCTGGCTGGCTGTAGAGATTTGCATTCTAATCAGTATTCTGTAATTTGATTTCTGTGTCTGTGCCCTGTTTGAGAACAGATATCCACTCCATCTGACGAAGGAGCTCTGCTCCAAAAGCTTATGGTATTTGCTACCAAATAAACCTGTTGGACTTTAACCTGGTGTTGTGAGACTTCTTACTGTGTCTGCAATTTAAACAGTTCAACATTGAACCCAAAAACAGCTTTCTTCAGGCACTGACACACCAGCTTTTAAAGAGACAATGCTATATGATTTTGTTTGGTTTTTTTCTCAGCAATAGGTGGCATGGTGGCACAGTGGTTAGCACTGCTGTCTCACAGCACCAGGGACCTGGGTTTGATTCCCGGCTTGGGTCACTGTCTGTGTGGAGTCTGCACGTTCTTCCCGTGTCTGCGTGAGTTTCCTCCGGGTGCTCCGGTTTCCTCCCACAGTCCGAATATAAGAACATAAGAACATAAGAAATAGGAGCAGGAGTAGGCCATCTAGCCCCTCGAGCCTGCCCCGCCATTCAATAAGATCATGGCTGATCTGACGTGGATCAGTACCACTTACCCGCCTGATCCCCATAACCCTTAATTCCCTTACCGATCAGGAATCCATCCATCCGCGCTTTAAACATATTCAGGGAGGTAGCCTCCACCACCTCAGTGGGCAGAGAATTCCAGAGATTCACCACCCTCTGGGAGAAGAAGTTCCTCCTCAACTCTGTCTTAAACCGACCCCCCTTTATTTTGAGGCTGTGTCCTCTAGTTTTAACTTCCTTACTAAGTGGAAAGAATCTCTCCGCCTCCACCCTATCCAGCCCCCGCATTATCTTATAAGTCTCCATAAGATCCCCCCTCATCCTTCTAAACTCCAACGAGTACAAACCCAATCTCCTCAGCCTCTCCTCATACCGATTAATACCGCCTTCCTCCTCTTTTCCTTAGCCCTCTGAGTTACAGGGCTGGACTCCACTGCGGAGACACGGCCACTGCTGCTTCCCCCAGGCGGGCTGTCCCCCCCAGCAGTACTCAAGCAGGAGTACTTGTTGTGCAGGGGCAAATCCACTGGGGTGCTCTCAACCACCCTAGCCTTACCCTTCCTGGCCATCACCCACTTGGCCTCCTCCCGTTGCCCTGGTGTGACCACCTGATGATAGCTCTTGAATATATGCGAGTTAGGTTGATTTGTGATGCTAAAATTGACCCTTGGTGTTCTGGGATGTGCAGGTTAGAGGGATTAGCGGGGTAAATGTGTGGTGTTGTGTGGATAGGGCCCGGGTCGGCCTGTGGTCGGTGCAGACTCGATGGGCCGAATGGCCTCCTTCTGCACTGCAGGGATTCTATGATTTATTTTCATTATTTACATTTTCAAACAGCACAGTTTTAACTTTACAAATGCAACTTCACAACAACGCTGTTAGACAAGAGAGGGGTGTGCATGGATGGAGGGGAATGGCGGGGAGTGTTCATCCTTCCATGGATGGGGGGTGGGCTAGGGCAGCGGGGGGTGGGGTGGGGGGTATGCCAACAGCAGCGCCTGCTTACTGCATCACTGGTGAGGGAGGGACAGAGCACTGCCATTCTCACACTCTACAGGGATGAGGCGCCGGCTGAGCGCGGTGGTTCCCACAAGCTTGGTACCATGAGCAGAGAGGGTGGAGGCTCTATGGGTGAACAAAGTGAAATTTATCGCCAAAAATTCAAAACAAAATGGTGAGCTATCTACACGAGTACCAATCTTCACTAAATACCAATGGTTTCTTCATCTTCCTCACCCGCCCACTATGTCTAGATTTATCCCCAGGATCTACAGCTGAGGTTGAGGCAGCCTGCTGACTCCCATGTCCTTTTGCCTGAGATCACCTTGGTGGGGGCCGGGACCTTGGTGGGGACCGGGACCTTGGTGGGGGCCGGGACCTTGGGGTCCAGGCCTACTTTCAGGCAGCATGGATGTTTGACTGCTGTCCTCCTCGATGTCAGGGTCCTGGAGGTGTGTCGCTCACAGGGAGGGCAGGGTGTGTCAGATGGGCTGGAGATGCCCAGTGTCCCCTGGCTGGAGGGCCCAGGCTGTACTCCTGCCAATCCTCTTCCCTTTGGGTTCCTGGGGGCCCCTGGGGCTCCTCCATGGGATGAAGGGGCAGCTGGAGTGAGATCCAAACGCCCCAGCGTCCTCTGTTGCGGACACTTGTGGATTCCCACCAGTGCCTGCACCGTCCAGTAGAAGCTCTGCACCATAGTGCGGACTTCTCCTGCCGTGGAGTACATGTCCTGCACTAAGGTCTCCACTGCAGAGGCCAACCTCGCAGTAACGGCACCCTCTCCTCAGGTAGAAGGCAATGGGACTCCTCCAATTGGCCTTGCATTCCAAGGAGAGCTGCTGTCATCCCTTCCTGATACTCGCGACTCTGCCATTGCAGCTCCAGCAGCTGTGGGATGACCGAGCCCAGGGGCATATCATCGGCAAAGAGGCTCAGCAGACTCCTGGCCTCCGGCATCCCTCCGAGTGCCGGTTCCGTGGGACGTCCCTGCCTCTGCCTGCTGTGGATCTTCAGCTGTGAGGTGCTCACCAGTGAGTGACCCATAAGCCTGCCTACTTATCGAACCCACCAAGGTGTGAGTAACTGCGCTGGTTCCGGGGGGGTGTGACAGCTGTGAAGCCTCTTCACTGGTGCGGTTGGAGAAGTCCCCCTCTGAACTACTGGAGTCCGGTGGGTCCAGCGAGCAGGTGGATGGTCCAGCCTGTTCTGCTGGCCTGCCTGCAAGAGAAGGGAGATGGCATCAGTGCATTGCAGGGGATACAGTGGGAACATTGATTACTCACTTGAGACTTGAGGAATGGCAGCATTTGTGTTGAGGATTCTCATGTTTCTCTGCTGTCCCACTTCACCAACAGCGCAGGCAGACTCTTCCTCCTCTCCGGCCAGGTCGAGAGTTCACTCCTCAAAAGTGTGTGAGGGTTCTCGAGCATGACTCCAGCTGACTTTTTTTTATTCATTCGTGGGACATGGGCGTCTCTGGCTGGCCAGCATTTATTGCCCATCCCTAGTTGCCCTTGAGAAGGTGGTGGTGAGCTGCCTTCTTGAATCGCTGCAGACCACATGCTGTGGGTTGACCCACAATGCCGTTAGGGAGGGAATTCCAGGATTTTGACCCAGCGACTGCGAAGGAACAGCGATATACTTCCAAGTCAGGATGGTGAGTGGCTTGGAGGGGAACTTGCAGGTGGTGGTGTTCCCATGTATCTGCTGCCCTTGTCCTTCTAGATGGAAGTGGTCGTGGGTTTGGAAGTTGCTGCCTAAGGATCTTTGGTGAATTGCTGCAGTGCATCTTGTAGATAGTACACACTGCTGCTACTGAGCGTCGGTGGTGGAGGGAGTGGATGTGGTGCCAAGCTTCTTGTCCTGGATGGTGTCAAGCTTCTTGAGTGTTGTTGGAGCTGCACCCATCCAGGCAAGTGGGGAGTATTCCATCACACTCCTGACTTGTGCCTTGTTCCTCACCTGAGGAAGGAGCAGCGCTCCGAAAGCTTGTGATTCCAAAAAAAATGTTGGACTTTAACCTGGTGTTGTGAGACTCCTTATTGTACCTTATAGATGGTGGACAGGTTTTGGGGAGTCAGGAGGTGAGTTATTCGCTGCAGTATCTCTAGCCTCCGACTTGCTCTTGTAGCCACTGTGTTTATGTGGCGAGTCTAGTTGAGTTTCTGGTCAAGTTAACCCTAAGGATGTTGACAGTGGGGGATTCAGTGATAGTAACACCACTGAATATCAAGGGGCGAATATCCGCTCACATCTGTTATGGTTGAGTTTGTCCTGCAACAACACAGAGAGGAAGAGGTGGGAGTGTTGGCATTTAAGATGGCGATGAGGTGTGGCAGGCAAGGGTGAGAGCTGGAGTGTGAGGAGCATAACAGCTACTGGGGGAGCATGGTGATTGTGGGAAGGAGGGAGGAACCTGGTGCCTGGTGTTGGCAAAGGCCAGGGTGGTTGAGTGAGAGATAGGGTTGGGGGTGTAAAGGGTGTGCAAGGGCGTCCAGTGGGAGACTGGAGGGTGGCTCACTTACCCTGGCTGCACAAAATCCGTGTGTTTCCCAACCAGAAACCATGGATGAACAAGGATATGTCCACTGCTTGCTGGAGTCCAGGTCGGAGGCGTTCATGTTGGGTGACCCTGACCTATAGAAGAAATCTGGATACGATCTACAGAGAACCATCAAAGATGCCAAGAGACAGTACCGGACCAAGCTAGAGTCCCAGGCTAGCCACACGGACTCCCACCGACTATGGCAAGGTCTGCACAGCATACCAGGCTACAAGATGAAGGCATGTAAAATCGCCAGCTCCAACGCACCCCTCCCAGATGAGCTCAATACAGTCTATGCCCGTTTTGAGCAAGAGGTCAGCAAGATGAGGCTTCACCTGGAGGCTTCGGATGAACCTGTATCCGAGGTCACCATCACAGATGTCAGATCAGCCTTCTTGAAAGTTAACCTGCGGAAAGTGACTGGCTCGGATGGGATACCCGGAGGAGCACTCAGATTCTGCACGGACCAGCCGCTGTGATATTCGCAGACGTCTTTAACCTCTCCTTACATGGATCTGAGGTCCCTACCTGCTTTAAGAAGGCAACCATCATCCCGGTACCAAAGAAAAGCCAAGCCGGTGGCTCTGACATCCAACATTATGAAGTGCTTCGAAAGGTTAATCATGGCACGGACCAACCCCAGCCTCACAGATTGCCTGGATCCACTACAGTTTGCCTATCACCGCAGCAGGTCCTCAGCAAACGCTGTCTCCCTGGCCTTACACTCAACACTGGAACACCTAGATAACAAAGACACCCATGTCAGACTCCTATTTATCGACTACAGCTCAGCCTTCAACACCATTATTCCTACAAAACCCATCTCCAAACTCCGTGGCCTGGGGCTCGGCTCCTCCCTCTGCGACTGGGTCCTGAACTTCCTAACCCACAGACTGCAATCTGTAAGGATCGGCAACAACACCTCCTCCACAATCATCCTCAACACCGGTGCCCTACAAGGCTGTGTTCTCAGCCCCCTACTATACTCCTTATACACCTATGACTGTGCGGCCAAATTCCCCTCCGATTCGTTTTTCAAGTTTGCTGATGACACCACCGTAGTGGGTCGGATCTCAAACAATGACGAGACAGAGTACAGGAAAGAGATAGAGAATCTGCTGAACTGGTGAAACAACAATAATCTTTTCCTCAATGTCAATAAAATGAAGGAGATAGTCATCATCTTGAGGAAGCGTAGTGGAGGACATGCCCCTGTCCACATCAATGGGGACGAAGTAGAAATGGTCGAGAGCTTCAAGTTTCTAGGCGTCCAGATCACCAACAACCTGTCCTGATCCCTCCACGCCGATGCTATAGTTAAGAAAGCCCACCAACGCCTCTACTTTCTCAGGAGGCTAAGGAAATTTGACATGTCCACTAGACACTCACCAACTTTTACAGATGCACCATTCTTTCTGGTTGTATCACAGCTTGGTATGGCTCCTGCTCTGTCCAAGACCACAAGGAACTACAAAGGTTCGTGAACGAAGCCCAGTCCATCACTCAAACCAGCCTCCCATCCATTGACTCTGTCTACACTTCCAGCTGCCTCGGAAAAGCAGGACCCCACGCACCCAGACCTTCTCTCTTCCACCTTCTTCCTTCGGGAAAAAGATACAAAAGTCTGAGGTCAAATACCAACCAACACAAAAACAGCTTCTTCCCTGCTGCTATCAGACTTTTGAATGGACCTACCCTGCATTAAGTTGACCTTTCTCTACACCCTAGCTATGACTGCAACACCACATTCTGCACTCTCTCGTTTCCTTCTCTATGAATGGTATGCTTTGTCTGTATCACGCGCAAGAAACAATACTTTTCACTGTATGTTAATACATGTGACAATAATAAATCAAATCAAATCAAAAAGATCATTTATCTTCTTCTGACACTGCTGCCCCGTCCTTTTCTAGAGTGCTTGCACTGACCAGGGCTCTCACTGCATCCCAGGCGGGGCTGGTGATCCTGCTGGAAGGCCATCTCCTGGAGCGAGGGTAGACCCACCTCTGCTCCACTCCATCCAGGATCCTGGTGAGAGCTCCATCCCCTCCAGCCGTTGTGGAACAAGTGCTGGGGAGTTCTGGCGAGCCATTTATCTGGAGCTTCCCAGTGCTTGCAGCAGTTCAGTTGTAGCGGGGCGGGCGATTCAGAGGGAACACGCTGCAGGAGTGGTGCAAAACTCGTGGGAATAAAAATTAATCCCAATGAGCTTTAAGATTCAGTCCAAAAACATGTCACACAGTTGGCTGGAAAGACTCCATTTTTAATGCCAAAACCAACGTTGTGCTATTTATTTTGGTCAGCTTTTGCCCAAAGGGTCTCTCCCTTACGGCAGCGGAGAAGGGGATTCTTTCTGTCGGAGGGACGTGAGTCTTTGGAAGTTTTCTTTCAAAAGCAGTTGGAGAGGAGCCTTTCCCAAAAAATTACTAAGGAAAATCTTAAACCTTAGGAAAAAGATTGTAAGAGTCAGACAAACAGGAAAATGGGAAAGTTTCAGACCTGGACAAGTTTAACAACTGGCCAGGTTGCTAAGGTAACTGATCCACTCAGTTCAGGTGACCCAGTCTGGAGGATCCAGTCAGTCCAGGTGATCCAGTCAGTTCAGATGATCCAGTCAGTCCGGGTGATCCAGTCTGGGTGATCCAGTCAGTCTGGGTGATCCAGTCAGTCCAGGTGATCCAATGGGGGTGATCCAGTCAGTCCAGGTGATCCAGTCAGTCCAGGCGATCCAGTCAGTCCAGGTGATCCAATCTGGGTGATCCAGTCAGTCCAGGCGATCCAATCTGGGCGATCCAGTCAGTCCGGGTGATCCAGTCTGGGTGATCCAGTAAGTCCGGGTGATCCAGTCCGGGTGATCCAGGCGATCCAGTCTGGGTGATTCAGTCAGTAAGGAGTCTAACGACACCAGGTTAAAGTCCAACAGGTTTATTTGGTAGCAAACGCCACTCGTTTTCGGTTTGGTAGCAAGCGCTCCGAAAGCTTATGGTATTTGCTACCAAATAAACCTGTTGGACTTTAATCTGGTGTGAGACTGCTTACTGTGTTTACCCCAGTCCAACGCCGGCATCTCCACATCATGATCCAGTCAGTCCGGGTGATCCAGTTCAGGTGATCCAGTCAGTTCGGGTGATCCAGTCCGGGTGATCCAGTCCAGGTGATCCAGTCAGTCCAGGTGGCATCTAGAGCCCAGTGACTCATTCAGTCCAGGTGATCCAGTCTGGGTGATCGAGCCCAGTGACTCATTCAGTCCAGGTGATCCAGTCCAGGTGATCGGGGCAGTGCAGCTGCTCCTGTCGCTGTGTCCTCCGGGCGCCAGGTGGCGGTGCCGAGCGCGGGTCTGCGGAGCGGATCAGGCCCCGAGTCCCCGGTCCCGGAGCCGCCGCCCCGCCGCTGCTCGGACGCGGCTCTCAGTCCCGGCGGGAGGCGCTGCCCGAGCCGCGGCCCAGCACTGCAGAGGCGGCGGAGGGAGAGACTCCCGGGAGGGGGATTGAAGCCTGGAAACCACTCGGCCCGTCACCCTGCTGCTAGAACCCAGCACAGCCCAGCCTGGGGAGACGGTGTGTCTGGGTGCGGGGGGAGACGGTGTGTCTGGGTGCGGGGGGAGACGGTGTGTCTGGGTGCGGGGGGAGACGGTGTGTCTGGGTGCGGGGGGAGACGGTGTGTCTGGGTGCGGGGGGAAGACGGTGTGTCTGGGGGTGGGGGAGACGGTGTGTCTGGGGGTGGGGGAGACGGTGTGTCTGGGTGGGGAGACGGTGTGTCTGGGTGCGGGAGACGGTGTGTCTGGGTGCGGGAGACGGTGTGTCTGGGTGCGGGGGGAAGACGGTGTGTCTGGGGGTGGGGGAGACGGTGTGTCTGGGGGTGGGGGAGACGGTGTGTCTGGGGGTGGGGGAGACGGTGGGTTTGGGTGCGGGGGGAGACGACGTGTCTGGGGGGGGGGAGGAGAGACGGTGTGTCGGGGGGGGGAGGAGAGACGGTGTGTCGGGGGGGGGAGGAGAGACGGTGTGTCGGGGGGGGGAGGAGAGACGGTGTGTCGGGGGGGGGAGGAGAGACGGTGTGTCGGGGGGGGGAGGAGAGACGGTGTGTCGGGGGGGGGGGAGGAGAGACGGTGTGTCGGGGGGGGAGAGACGGTGTGTCCGGGGGGGGGGAGGAGAGACGGTGTGTCGGGGGGGGAGAGATGGTGTGTCGGGGGGGGGGGGGGGGGGAGAGATGGTGTGTCGGGGGGGGGGGGGGGGGGAGAGACGGTGTGTCGGGGGGGGGGGGGGGGGGGGAGAGACGGTGTGTCGGGGGGGGAGAGACGGTGTGTCGGGGGGGAGAGAGACGGTGTGTCGGGGGGGGGGGGGGAGAGAGACGGTGTGTCGGGGGGGGGGGAGAGAGACGGTGTGTCGGGGGGGGGGGGAGAGACGGTGTGTCGGGGGGGAGAGAGACGGTGTGTCGGGGGGGGAGAGACGGTGTGTCGGGGGGGGGGAGAGACGGTGTGTCGGGGGGGGGGGAGAGACGGTGTGTCGGGGGGGGGGGAGAGACGGTGTGTCGGGGGGGGGGAGAGAGACGGTGTGTCGGGGGGGGGGGAGAGAGACGGTGTGTCGGGGGGGGGGGGAGAGAGACGGTGTGTCGGGGGGGGGGGGGAGAGACGGTGTGTCGGGGGGGGGAGAGACGGTGTGTCGGGGGGGGGGAGAGACGGTGTGTCGGGGGGGGGGAGAGACGGTGTGTCTGGTGGGGGAGAGACGGCGTGTCTGGTGGGGGAGAGACGGCGTGTCTGGGGGAGGTAGAGACGGCGTGTCTGGAGGGGGGAGAGACGGCGTGTCTGGAGGGGGAGAGACGGTGTGTCTGGGGTGGGAGACGGCGTGTCTGGCGGGGGGGAGAGACGGCGTGTCTGGGTGCAGGAGACGGCGTGTCTGGGTGCAGGAGACGGCGTGTCTGGGTGCGGGGGGAGACGGTGTGTCTGCGTGCGGGGGGGGTGACGGTGTGTCTGGGTGCGGGGGGGGGAGACGGTGTGTCTGGGTGCGGGTGGGAGACGGTGTGTCTGGGTGCCGGGGGGAGACGGTGTGTCTGGGTGCGGGAGGGGTGGGCAGACGGTGTGTCTGGGTGCGGGGGGGAGACGGTGTGTCTGGGTGCGGGGGGGAGACGGTGTGTCTGCGGTTGGGGGAGACGGTGTGTCTGGGTGTGGGGGGGAGACGGTGTGTCTGGGTGTGGGGGGGAGACGGTGTGTCTGGGTGCCGGGGGGAGACGGTGTGTCTGGGTGCGGGAGGGGTGGGCAGACGGTGTGTCTGGGTGCGGGGGGGAGACGGTGTGTCTGGGTGCGGGGGGGAGACGGTGTGTCTGCGGTTGGGGGAGACGGTGTGTCTGGGTGTGGGGGGGAGACGGTGTGTCTGGGTGTGGGGGGGAGACGGTGTGTCTGGGTGTGGGGGGGAGACGGTGTGTCTGGGTGTGGGGGGGAGACGGTGTGTCTGGGTGTGGGGGGGAGACGGTGTGTCTGGGTGCGGGGGGGAGACGGTGTGTCTGAGTGCAGGGCGGAGACGGTGTGTCTGGGTGTTGGGGGGGGAGACGGTGTGTTTAGGTGCGGGGGGAGACGGCATGTCTGGCTGCGGGGGGGGGGAGACGGCGTGTCTGGCTGCGGGGGGGGGGAGACGGCGTGTCTGGCTGCAGGGTGGGAGACGGCGTGTCTGGGTGCAGGGGGGGAGACGGCCTGTCTGGGCGCGGGGGAACGGTGCGGTCTGGGTGCGGGGGGACGACGCAGTCTGGGTGCGGGGGGACGACGCAGTCTGGGTGCGGGGGGACGGCGCAGTCTGGGTGCGGGGGGACGACGCAGTCTGGGCATGGGGGGACGGCACGGTCTGGGCGCGGGGGGACGGCGTGGTCCGGGCGCGGGGAGGCCGGTGCGGTCTGGGCACGGGGGGGACGGCACGGTCTGGGCGTGGGGGGGCCGGCGCGGTCTGGGCGCGGGGGGGGACGGCGCGGTCTGGGCGCGGGGGGAACAGCGCGGTCTGGGCACGGGGGGGACGGCGCGGTCTGGGCGCGGGGGGGGGGACGCAGTCTGGGCGTGGGGGGGACGCAGTCTGGGCGTGGGGGGAACAGCGCGGTCTGGGCACGGGGGGGACGGCGCGGTCTGGGCGCGGGGGGGGGGACGCAGTCTGGGCGCGGGGGGGACGGCGCGGTCTGGGCGCGGGGGGGACGGCGCGGTCTGGGCGCGGGGGGACGGCGCGGTCTGGGCGCGGGGGGGACAGCGCGGTCTGGGCGTGGGGGGGCCGGCGCGGTCTGGGCGCGGGGGGGACGGCGCGGTCTGGGCACGGGGGGGACGGCGCAGTCTGGGCGCGGGGGGGACGGCGCGGTCTGGGTGCTGGGGTCTCGGGGAGACGGTGAGTCTGGGTTTGTAGGGTTGGCTCTAGGAGTTCAGGTCACCACAGTGCTGGGTTTCTAACGCTCTTATTCTTTAACACAGGGTTCGCGATGCCCGGCTTACCGGTGAACCAGCCTCAGCTGATCCGCTCCAACCAGAAGGATGAATACTACCTGAGCTCACTGCGGAGCTACGCCAACGAGGCTTTCCAGATCTTTGCTGGTGAGACTCTGAATGTGTGCAGTGTGGGTGGGCGAGAGCCTGTGACCCAACCTGCTTCCCGTTCGCAATTTGAGCAACATGGAACTTCAGAATAAAATTATTCCCTGTTTCCGTCGCTCACCGGCCAGTCTCCTGATTTTGGATGTGTTTACCAACATCCTGTACAGCCAGGCTCACAAAGTTCAAACAAGGAGAAATCCAAAGGAAACATTTAACAGTCACTTGGACTTTAATTACTGGGATATTGGGGACCAGGCTGTGATCCTTTGGCTGTACTTTGGAGACCCTGCGTGTAACTTTTCTCTATGGTCACTTTTACAGATTATTTTGCTTTAAACCCCCTGATTTTTTGGGGGGTGAGTGGGGGGAACACAGTCTGTTTTGGGGGGGGGTGAGTGGGGGACACAGTCTGCTTTGGGGGGTGAGTGGGGGACACAGTCTGTTTTGGGGGGTGAGTGGGGGACACAGTCTGTTTTGGGGGGGTGAGTGGGGGGGCACAGTCTGTTTTGGGGGGTGAGTGGGGGACACAGTCTGTTTTGGGGGGTGAGTGGGGGACACAGTCTGTTTTGGGGGGTGAGTGGGGGACACAGTCTGTTTTGGGGGGTGAGTGGGGGACACAGTCTGTTTTGGGGGGGTGAGTGGGGCGGCACAGTCTGTTTTGGGGGGTGAGTGGGGGACACAGTCTGTTTTCTGTGGTGTTGTGCTTTATCCTCTGTTACAAAACACCGCCTCTCTGCTGTTGTCATCCCTGCACCATTCCTTTGATAACATTATTATGATTGCTGCAATAAATGACTCCCAGCTTCCCTTCCCCCGGTGAATCTCGGGTGGTGTCCTGTCTTTCCTGTTCTAACAATTTAACTGCCTCCTCCTCCCCACTGCCCCAAAACTCTGTCAGCCTCCCTCTCCCACATCACAGTCTCTATTCTGAGATGATCATGTTTTGATGAACCAGTTTTCCTCCATTCTACAACCCACATTACACAGCTCTAGAACCCTAAGGTAAGATACAGAAGCAGGAGTTGGCCTTATGGCCTCTAGACCGACTTTCCCACCCTGTCCTCCAGATGCCATGGCTGCCTCGCTGCCAAACATCCCTATCAGTCTGAGGTTTCAACATTATCCACTCTCTGGGGGAGAGAATTCCAAAGATTCACAACCCTCTGAATGAGGATTGGGCGGCACGGTGGCACAGTGGTTCGCAATGCTGCCTCACAGCGCCAGGGACCCAGATTCGAGTCCCAGCTTGGGGTCATTCTCTGTGCAGAGTGTGCATGTTCTCTCCGTGTCTGCATGGGTTTCCTCCCACAGTCCAAAAGACATGCTCGTTAGGTGCATTGGCCATGCTAAATTCTCCCTCAGTGTACCCGAACAGGCACCGGAGTGTGGCAACTTGGCGATTTTCACAGTAACTTCATTGCAGTGTTAATGTAAGCCTTACTTGTGACACTAATAAAATAAAAAAACTCTTTAAAGAAACCTTGTAATAAATGGCAGACACCATTTGCTCACTGTACCTGTATGTTACCTTGGATTCACGCACAGACACCCACATTCCTCTGAAATATTAACTAGTTTATCTGTCATTTTTTATAAAATATTCTGATGTTCCATTCTTCCTGCCGGAGTGAATCATTACATGCTTCCCTCACATTATACACCATTGGCCCATCCACTATCTTATCACCCAGTCACTGTGCCTCCTTGCGACCTCTCGATATTCTTCCTGCAGCTTGTGTTTGCAGCCATTTGTATCACCAACACACTGGGATATATAACACTTTGCCCCCTCATTAAGTCACTGATATGGTTTGCAAGTAGCTGAAACCTTTGCCCTAATCCTCCTGATTCTCCATTAATCACACTTCCTTCCGAAAATGATTTGTTTATTCCGACTTTGCTTTTTGTTCATGAAACAATCCTCGGCAAATAAATAATGACCCCCAATCCCAAGAGCCTAAGAACCTGTACCCATATTCCATACTCTAGAATGTGAACCTGTGCTGCAACACTGTTGCACCGGCCCCCTCCCGCGCTGCGCCGGCCCCCGGACCTATACTACTCTCGAGCCCGTGTGTTAGTCAGTGTATGTATTTTAATGGTGCTGTACTCTCCTATAACAAGGAAGATATGGAGCTAATTGTCTGTTTCCTCTACTACACAGGTGCTAAGCGATGGCTGGAATGGAGGAAGGAGATCGAGTTACTGGCAGATCTGACATATTTTTCTCTAACAACCGTTGCAGGTCAGGCTGCCTTATTACTGGGCATCACTTTGATTCTTTATGTACGCAGATGTTACAGTCTTGTATCTGCTCATAATAAGAGTCTCTGTTTGAATCTGCACAGGGCGACACAGTGGTGTAAAGTGGTTAGCACTGCTACCTCGTAGCGCCAGGGGCTCGGGTTCAGTTCTCAGCTTGGGTCACTGTCTGTGCGGAGTTTGCACGTTTTCCCCGTGTCTGCGTGGGTTTCCTCCGGGTGCTCCGGTTTTGCTCCCACAGTCCAAAGATGTGCGGGTTAGGTGGATTTGCCATAATAAATTGGCCCTTAGTGTTGGGGGGATTAGCAGGGTAAATGTGTGGGGTTAAGGGGATAGGACCTGGGTGGGATTGTTGTCGGTGCAGACTCAATGGGCCGAATGGCCCCCTGCACTGGAGGGATTCTATACTACAGTGCAGGGTCTATCTGCTCCATGTCTCGCTCTCTCTTTTTTAAGTGCTTTTATTTGCTGTGTGTCTGCGAGTTCAGTCCCTGATTCGCCTGCTTCGCTTTAGCATCCGCCAGCACTTTTCCACTTTGCTTCCTGTCTCTAACCGTTAACCTGCCCTTTTCCTCCTCAATTCTCCCAAGGGACAGGCTCTGCGCCCGGGTCTGACGCTGCTTCGTCCCAAAAACCACCTTCTGCCCAAAACTCTGCCTGGAAATTCAAGATAAAGCCCTGTTGTTTAAATTTCCTGAGGGCGAGAGCTGGACTTTGCCTCACCTCTGCCCGGGCACCGGGGTTATAGCTCAAGGCCCTGGCTGCGGTCTGTAGGTCAGAACCATTGTCAGGTAGAGGATCGGTCAGGCTGTTTCCATTGCACTGTCACGGAAGCCATGATGTGGAGATGCCGGCGTTGGACTGGGGTAAACACAGTAAGAAGTCTCACAACACCAGGTTAAAGTCCAACAGGTTTATTTGGAATCATGAGCTTTCAGAGTCACTCACCTGGTGAAGGAGCAGCGCTCCGAAAGCTCGTGATTCCAAATAAACCTGTCGGACTTTAACCTGGTGTTGTGAGACTTCCTGCTGTCATGGAAGGCACTGCATTAAGATGAGGACTCTTAGATTGCAGTTGGATTCAGGGATACACTGTGCTGATCTCAGCCGCGTCAGGTGTCATTGTAGCCAGGTGTCAGTGTTCTTATCCATGAACTTGTGTGGGTGGAAGGGACATAGAAACAGGAGGCCATTCAGCCCTTCAAGCTTGTTCTGCCATTCAGTGAGATCATGGTTGGCTGGTAGGTTGTGACCCACGTAGCTCTATTGAGTGGAGGGAGCTCTTAACATGTCCCACCATCACGCCAGTTTTCATTCATGGTTACGTGAAGCGCTGTTGCATCTTGAAGGCGCTATATCAATGCAAGTTTCTGTTGTTGTGAGTTTCCAGCTGACCAATCTGTTGCCTTGACTGTGCAGGTTACCAGACACTGGGCGAAGAGTATGTGAACATTGTCCAGGTGGACTCCAGTGGGCGGCGGGTGCCGTCGCCAGCCAGGCGGGCCGCCCTCATCATCCTCCACACTTGCGTTCCTTACCTGCTGGACCGAGGACTGAACCGGCTGGAGCAGGACCTGCAGGCAGAGAATGAGGGATTCCGGGCAGCGGAGCACAGACAGGTGGCGTTGAGGCCAGGGCTCTCTCACTGGCTGCAGGGAGCTGTCAGCGCCCTGACTGCACAGCAGAGGAAAGTGTTGCTGCAAGCAGTCTGCGTCCTCCGACAGGCAGTCTCCTTCCTCCACCGTCTGCACCTGGGCATCTTCTACCTCAATGGAGCTTTCTACCACATTGCCAAAAGATTCACCGGCATCACCTACGTAAGCCCTTTATGTGCCAGTCCAACAGTAGATCATATTGGTGCATTACTGAGAGATAGAAAGTGTAAGCAGCAACTGCATATTGCAGACCAGAAGAGACCTTATGTATATTCTTAGGAAGAACAACCTTTGGGGAAATGTTACAGGTCCATGCGGGCGCTGTAGATTGGTGCGGTCTGTCTACACGTCAATGTTGCTATCTTACCTTACAGTTTACTGACTGTTGTCTCTGTTCTGTGTAGCTATGCGTGCGTGGTCTGTTCAGCGACAGTGTTGGACTCCGGTGGAGTTACGAGCTGCTGGGGAAAGTTTCTCTGCTGCAGCTGGCCCTGACTGTCGCCATGCAGATCAACAGCTATCGACAAAGGCAGCGCGCCCGGCAAGAGTGGAAACTTCACCGCAACCTCCCATGCTCGAGGTATGGCTGACATGCCCCCTGCTTTCCCACAGTCGTTGCTAATCGTCGTTCATATTGTCCAACGTTCCACTTGGTGCAGTCAAGCCAGTTAAAGGAAGCAGCAATCTTCACTCATTGGCATTAATAGGTTCATGATTAATAAGGGGATCAGGGGTTATGGGGAAAAGGCAGGAGAATGGGGATGAGAAAAGTATCAGCCATGATTGAATGACGGAGCAGACTCGTTGGGCCGAGTGGCCTAATTCTGCTCCTATGTCTTATGGTCTAATATTAGCTAAAATGATGTGTCCATCGTGGTACTGGGTGTGAGAGCCAAAAGCAACCATAGAGTAATAGAGGTTTACAGCATGGAAACAGGCCCTTCGGCCCAACTTGTCCATGCCACCTTTTTTTTAAACCCCTAAGCTAATCCTAATTGCCTGCATTTGGCCCATATCCCTCTATACCCATCGTACCCATGTAACCGTCTAAATGCTTTTTAAAAGATAACATTGTACCCACCTCTCCTACTACCTCTGGCAGCTTGTTCCAGACACTCACCACCCTCTGTATGAAACAATTGCCCCTCTGGACACTTTTGTATCTCTCCCCTCTCAGCTTAAACCTATGCCCTCTAGTTTTAGACTCCCCTACCTTTGGGAAAAGATATTGACTATCTAGCTGATCTGTGCCCCTCATTATTTTATAGACCTCTATAAGATCACTCCTCAGCCTCCTACACTCCAGAGGAAAAAGTCCCAGTCTATCCAGCCTCTCCTTATAACTCAAACCATCAAGTCCCGGTAGCATCCTAGTAAATCTTTTCTGCACTCTTTCTAGTTTAATAATATCCTTTCTATAATAGGGTGACCAGAATTGCACACAGTATTCCAAGTGTGGCCTTACCAATGACTTGTACAACTTCAACAAGACGTTCCAACTCCTGTATTCAATGTTCTGACCAATGAAACCAAGCATGCCGAATGCCTTCTTCACCACTCTGTCCACCTTTGACTCCACTTTCAAGGAGCTATGAACATGTATCCCTAGATCTCTTTGTTCTGTAATTCTCCCCCACGCCCTACCATTAACTGAGTAAGTCCTGCCCTGGTTCAGTCTATCAAAATGCATCACCTCGCATTTGTCTAAATTAAACTCCATCTGCCATTCATCAGCCCACTGGCCCAATTGATCAAGATCCCTTTGCAATTGGAGATAACGTATTTCACTGTCCACTATGCCACCAATCTTGGTGTCATCTGCAAACTTACTAACCATGCCTCCTATATTCTCATCTAAATCATTAATATAAATGACAAATAACAGTGGACCCAGCACTGATCCCTGAGGCACACCGCTGGTCACAGGCCTCCAGTTTGAAAAACAACCCTCTACAACCACCCTCTGACTTCTGTCAAGAAGCCAATTTTGTATCCATTTAGATACCTCACCCTGGATCCCGTGAGATTTAACCTTATGCAACAACCTACCATGCGGTATCTTGTCAAAGAAGGCCTTGTTAAGTCCATGTAGACAACATAACCTGCACTGCCCTTATCTACCTTCTTGGTTACCCCTTCAAAAAACTCAATCAACTTTGTGAGACATGATTTTCCATTCACAAAGCCATGCTAACCGTCCCTAATCAGTCTTTGCGTCTCTAAATGCCTGTAGATCCCTGTCTTTCAAAATACCTTCCAACAAACCCACCATAGATGTGAGGCTCACTGGCCGGTAGTTCCCAGGCTTTTCCCTGCAGCCCTTTTTAAACAAAGGCACAACATTTGCCACTCTCCAATCTTTAGGCACCTTACCCGTGACTGTCGATGATTCAAATATCTCGGCTAGGGGACCCGCAATTTCCTCCCTATCCTCCCACAATGTCCATGTTTAATTCCTGGTCATGGTGGAGTGGCTAGTGGCAGCACGGTGGCAGAGTGGTTAGCACTGCTGCCTCACAGCGCCAGGAACCCGGGTTCGATTCCTGGCTTGGGTCACTGTCTGTCCGGAGTCTGTGCATTCTCCCCATGTCTATGTGGGTTTCCTCCAGGTGCTCCGGTTTCCTCCCACAGTCCCAAAGACATGCTGGTTAGGTGCATTGGCCATGCTAAATTCTCTCTGTGTACCCGAACAGGCGCCGGAGTGTGGCGACTAGGGGATTTTCACAGTAATTTCATTACAGTGTGAATGTAAGCCTACTTGTGACACAAACTTTTCTTTGAGCTGATCTCAGTTGGGGCACCACCATTAGCGGAAATATTTACAATAAACAACCACAAGAAATCCAAAACACCGTTCCAAATGCTTTGTAGCCAATGAGGTATTTCTGGAATCTTGTTCTAATGTAGGAAACACGGCAGTCAACTTGACCACAAGGTCCCACAAACTGCAGTGAGATCAATAACCAAATAACTTGCTGGTTCTGGGATAAATATTTGCTGAGAAAACAAGGATACATCCCCTGCGTTTCATCCAAGGCGTGCAAAAGGATCTTTTACATTCACTTGAGAGAGTCGATAAAGCCTTGGTTTAATCGCATAAGAAAGATGCAAAAGATGGCATCCTTGACAGTGCAGCGCCCACCCCCGGCTGCGGCGCTACATTGGAGTGGCAGCTTCGATTGTGGTCAAGTCTCTGGAATGATTCTTGAACCCACAACCAGCTGCCATGGTGGCAAGAGTGCTACCCTGAGGCACAGATAACACCTAATTGACCTTAACATCCTGGGTTAGAAGGGGAGAAGTTCAATAACGGGGCCTGAGACCAGCAATAACTCATTTCTCACTTTGAAATCACAATTCCAAAATGCAACAGCACCACCTCTGGAGGGGAGGTGCAATTAGCGTGACACGTTTACATAGATAATTACCATTATAGACATGTAGATAGGAATTTAACACAAGATTTTTTTAATACAGAAATAAAAACGTGAACAGAAATAGGGGAGAATTCACGGAGGCATTACTCTCTCTCACAGGAATTCCTCTCAGGACCTTTCAGTGCGCAGCTCCAGGTGTATTTTGTGTTTGGAAGAACGTAGGCACTCAACAGCTACACCATGCGGACACCTCTTCTGCTGGGAATGTATCACCGAGTGGTGCAATACAAAGGTGAGTCAGCAACAAACAACTTGCATTCATATAGCACCTTTAATGAAATAAAGTATCCAAAGCTGCTTTGCAGGAGTGATACCAAATCAGATTGGACACCCAGCCTCATGAAAAACATATCCGTACAAGGGACCAAAAGCTTGCTGAAAGGGGTATGTTTTAAGGAACATCTTTAGAGGAGAGACCAAAAGAGAAAATGCTGGAAAATCTCAGCAGGTCTGGCAGCACCTGTAAGTCGTCTGGACTTGAAACATCAGCTCTTTTCTCTCCTTGCAGATGCTACCAGACCTGCTGAGATTTTCCAGCATTTTCTCTTTTAGTTTCAGATTCCAGCATCCGCAGTAATTTGCTTTTATATTTTAAAGGAGGGAGACTGAATTCCATAGTTTGGGGCCTGAGCAGCTGAAGGCACAGTCACCAGTGCTGGAGTGATGCATAAGAAGCTGAGTGTGGGGAGACCGCCGAGGGTTGTAGGGCTGCTTTGGACGTGGATTTGAACTGCACACCTGGGAAGAGAGGAATCAACTTTTGTGTCCAATTTATAGCAGGGATGACCTCCTGCCCATTGTCTTTCCAACAGGAAGTGCTGGCAGCACTGGAGAGAGAATCAGTTAATGTGTCGAGTCTGTACAATCCAAAGCCATACAGACTCAAAACGTTAACTCAGTTTCTCTCTCTGCAGGTGCTGCCAGACCTGCTAAGATTTACCAACATTTCCTGTTGTTTGTTTTAAAGCAGCCGTGGTATTTTGCTTTTATCTTTCTAACAGTGTTTCTTTAAATAGGAAGCAAAGAAGATGCAATCTAACTCGCTGTGCCATATCCAAGTAGCATATTGTGTGCAGAGCTTTGAGCTGCTCTGAGCCACTTTATTAACACTGATTTCCTCCTCTCGCTGTAGGATCAATTGTTCATTTGTTCGTTTTATTTGCAGGCAGAGTGTCCACTTTGTCGGGAGACATTCCAGCCCCACAGACTCATCTACCTGCGTCATTACATTTAGGATGCAAGAACTTGCATTGCTGCAGCATCTGTCCCAGCCTCTGGAGGTCCCAAAGCACTTTGCAGCCAATTAAAGTATTTTTGAAATGCGATCAGTGTTGTAAAGTAGGAAAGAGGAGTCTGGCTGATAATCCGCTGACTGCACTGCACTGTGGGTGACACTGATCCTCCACAACACCGGCTCTCTGCTGATAGAATGAATGAAACAACTGGGTCACCATTGTGTCTGCTCTGGGGATTTGTGTCAAAACAGTAAACTGGACAAGTGGGCCGAAAGATTACTACTTTCAACATCACACAAGAACCCTCGAGCCGAGACTGTTGTTTGATGCCTTGCTTTACATTTCTCAAAGCATCAGAGTGCGTCGGAGTGCTAAAGTTTTTGCTTTGCCACCGTTTCCCTTCCTGTCCTCGGACATTATTCCTGTGGTCCAATTCTACTGGCTGCAGCAAATCTCTGAAAGCTCAGTCATTTTGTGCACCTATTGGAGTACCTCAGAAGAGTGCGGTGCTTTGCTCACTGGTGAGCAGGCAGGAATCCTGTCTGATCATCTCCACAGCACGGTGGCACAGTGGTTAGCACTGCTGCCTCACAGCGCCAGGGATCCGGGTTCGATTCCTGGCTCGGGTCACTGTTTGTGGTCTGTGTTGAGTCTGCGTGGGTTTCCTCCCACAGTCCGAAGGGCGTGCAGGTTAGGTGCATTGGCTATGCTAAATTCTCCCTCAGTGTACCCGAACAGGTGACTGGGGGATTTTCACAGTAACTTCATTGCAGTGTTAATGGAAGTCTACTTGTGACACTGATAAATAAACTTAAACTTAATTTCTCCTCAGCCCTGGTGTGCATGAGGGCAGCTATTGGCCAGGTTAGCACGATGCATATCTGGAACCTTCCTGCCGTGTGTGGCCGAGTTGAGAGTTGTTTAACAATGTTTCCAACATATTTGTTCATACTTTGGGGGAAAATAACTATCTGCAAATAAGTAATCAGGATTCAGTGGTCAGGCCAGTCACTTTATTTAATTCCTTTAATAGTTTCATGTTTGTTTTCCCCGAGGGAAGAGCTGAGAAACAGCATTACAAATTTAATTATTTTGTTCACCTTTATTACAAGTAAAATAAAAGTAATAACATCTGTGATGCAGAATCGGGACATCTTAAAACTTAGCACAAGAAACATGTTTTGTTAAAGAAAGGTAATTAAACGTGTGTGTGGTTGAAGAAGAATGGTATTGTAGAATGCAGCACGTGTCTCAATCTGCACAATTGACTGGTGATTTGGTTTTATATAAAATTATATAAATGCACTGTTGCAAGGGCTGCTTTCTCCCTAATCTGGTTTTAAAACATCAAACTCACCTACATCATCATCACTGGGACAACCCGACAGGAACAAATAAAGTAAATAACTTTGATGTTGCACAAAACACTTCCTGTACCATGTCCTAAATTTATCCCCAGTTATTCCCACCACCAGTGAACAGATCTGTAACCATCAATAATTCCACCCTCATGGAATCAAATTTCCAAATCTCAATACAATCCCAACTCAGGAAGAGACGGGCGGTTTTTTAATAAAAGGAGCTGGGATTTAATCTATGAGGGGAAGCTGGGAATTCTGCCTCCAGACAGTGTTGTTGCTGCAGGGGTTTGGTGCTGAAATAGGAGTGATGTAGCAGAGCCACGGACATTGTTACAGTGTGAAGCAGCAAATAGCCACGGTTAATCTTAAAAAAATAAAATCTCTGTACAAGCACAGCTGGTGGAGCTGCTTCACCTGACGTCACAGGAAGAGAACGGGTGGACCACCTGTTCAGCAGGGCCGCGTTTGCACACGGCACGCACCCAGCAGTGCTGCGCGCACGCACCCAGCAGTGCTGCGCGCACGCACCCAGCAGTGCTGCGCGCACGCACCCAGCAGTGTAGCGCAGTGCTGCGTTTACACAAGTTAGCTGCTCTTGCCTTACGCCCTGCTGAGGTGAGAAGTTTCTTCAAGAACAGGTGCCACCACTGGCAAGCAATCCCAGTAAATGTTCAATAGCTGCTACCATAGTGCAACGCAGACACACACTGGTTCACAACATGAACATAGCAGCATGACTAAGTTTCAACTTTTTTCTCAGATACACTTGTGCCCTCGGTTCCAGAACCTGTTTCAGTTTTGTTCGCCTTGGTTCTCTCCCTGTAGTTCCTGGTGTGCTGACTCATGCTGGGGGTAAATAGTTACACATGCTGTCCTCAACTCAGTGGTAACTTTTCCTGTTTCCATCTCAACCAAAGTCTCTGATCCCCTGTGGGGGTAGGGTGTAGGAAAGGAGAGTAATGCACAACAGACAAAACACCCACAAATGTGCACCTTTTAACAGGGATCCTCTCTGATGCTGATCAGGGATCCCAACTGATTCTGTCCCTGCCTACAAACCATCAATCCTGTGACCCCCAACCAGCTGCAGTGCAAAGCAGATCCCTGCTGCAAAGACCGTGCTAACGGTGGACAAGTCCAGTGGGAATGGGTGTCACCTGGCACCACTCAGCACTGATTCAACACCCATTCTAATTGCATCAGTTCCTGCACATCACACTCTTGCTGTGATTTAAAAATATATCTATATATTATGGATCTAGGGATGTATGCACTCCAAGGCAAACAAAAATGCAAGTTGAGTCTGGGGCAGCTCTGACTAGCAAACCCAGAGTTACCGGGAAGGGGGGTGGGCGGCGTTCCAGGTATGCTGCATCTGCCAGCACCAGATTCAAGGATGTGGCTTTTGTCATACATTTTGGGTGAACTGGAGTCTCATTCAGGATGGAAGGTGGAGAAAGGAATGATGTGGGAAAACTTAGGGCCAACGTAAATCTCCCACTAGTTTGAAATCACTTTTAATACAAAATTAGAATAAAATGCATTGTTTAATAAAAAGCAAATCCAGTGCAGACCAGAGAGACTGACATTAAGTAATGTGGAAGCAGGAGTTGGAGTACTGTGGGAAGAGCATGGGCACCATATATTGTAGTGTACTGTTTGTGCTCCCATGAATCCACCGTGGTAAACCCATTAGACAGGTGCACTTTAAAGTCAGGTTCCAGCGAATACAACAACTAAAATACAAAATGGAAAGTCACATTTACTCTTAACTAAGTTGGGTTAAACTGACTGGCATCTATCACAGGGAAAGTGAGTCTTGTTTATATGTTTCAAACAGACAATGAGACACATCTGAAAGGCCAAGGGCTTTCACATTTCTGCTGATTTCCAATTTTATTCAAAAACAAATCTAATCTACACTTGGTCTGGAATCCTCTTGGGTTGTGAGGTTAAACTCCCATAGAATCAAAGTGTTTAGGTTGGAGGGAGCAGGAAAAACTTGCCCCCTCCTCCACACACACCCAACCCCCTTCCCCACGCATACCCAACCCCCTTCCCCACGCACCCAGCCCAAAAGTGCTTCTAATCTGTTAGTTTAAGGATATAAACCAGGACGTTATTCCATCAGGGAATAGATTAACCCACCTGTCAGGAACTCCTAACCTACTGTCAAACTGGAGAATTGAAATCATGTAGCCTAATGACCAATAAGCTACCTGTTCCTTTTGACCCCCTGCCCCTCAATGTGTTAAGCTGGACTGAGCATTCATCCAGGTCTGTCAGGCCTCCCGAGTCTCAGCCAACTATCCGAGCAGGGGAAACGTCAGACCCAACATTCATTTCTCAGCCGGGTGTCTGTCAATTGCAGTCAGGGCCGCAGGCTGCTGCTTTGCCCTGGAGTCCCTCCGAGTGCTGCCTCCCCTGACAGTGCAGCTGCAGAATACAATGGGTAACTTTCATTTCCCACTGCTGCCTCATAGCGCCAGGAACCCGGGTTCAATTCTCCGTCACTGTCTGTGTAGAGTCTGCATGTTCTCCCCATGTCTGCGTGGGTTTCCTCCCACAGTCCAAAAGACGTGCTGGTTAGGTACATTGGCCATGCTAAGTTCGCCCTCAGTGTACCCAAACAGGCGGTGGAGTGTGGTGACTAGTGGATTTTCACAGTAACTTCATTGCAGTGCTAATGTAAGCCTACTTGTGCCACTAATAAAAATAAAACATAATCCAATCACAACTCTGCAGCAATCTCTCACAGCTGCTTTTCATAACCCACTCTATTATTTAAATCATCCTAGCTACCCACTATAGACCAATGTAGAATACACATGTGTCCTATTGCCACCACTTCACTGCAACTGGAGGCTCAAATTAGTGCCATAACAGTTAGATTGAAAGGTTCTTCGATGAGTGATTGAACTGGTTTAATGTCTACAGATCTGTTCTGGGGCATTTCTAATATCTCTTTAGTTTGCCCATACCACTGCTCAGAGTACTTGTCTCACTTTCTTTTATGAAAAAATTCCATCCTTCTCCCCCTCCCCTATTCCTTACGGTGGGCTTGCTACTTGATGTAAACACAGTTGCCTCAGCTCCATTGTACCTTAAAGCTGCTTCCTTTCCTTTGTGCGCATGAAAACTGATGAGCCTTAGTAGTTTTTTAAAAAAGCAGAACAAAGCAAATTCTGAAGCGCTTACTTGTAATTCTCGGTACCTTGTTACAATCCAAAGTTCAAAGCTCAGCGTCTCAAATTCTTACTAGGAAATCTTACGATCAAAATTTGATTTCTTGCTTGTTATTAGCACCTGGCCTGATGAATTCAGAGCACAATGCCAGTAGATGCCAATGTCCTTAAAAGTTGATGTGGGATTTTTAAAAAAGGGGGGCGATAGGGATGCTTGATCCCCATCTTCATAGAATCCCTACAGTGCATAAGGCCATTTGGCCCATCTTCAAGCTGTTTGGTTACACAGCCGTCGAAAGCAAGCATTTTAGTTTCATAAGCCGCAAGCCTGAGCTTTTCTTGCAACCAACTTTCATTCTCCAAGATCCTCCCATTGCAACCTCGATTGCTCCCCCACAAAGAGACCTGAATATAAAGACGGAGCTTCCAAAATGTCAATACACCCTGAAAATACAGTAAAGAACCATCCCTTTCCCAACTAATAAATACCAACTACCTGACATTGTTGTATCTTAATACTGCAAATGTTTCTTGCCAAAAGTCTTAACAACTTGGGGACTCATAGCAAATAATCTAATTACCCAAGTATGGAACCGGTTTGATATTTTAATTATTCTTTTCCAAAGACATAAAGGAGGAAGTACAGTTGGAGCAACTGACATAGGGAATACAATTAAAGGGAAACTTAAATGAAGTCACCTATAAATTAAATCAAAATGGTCTGGGGAAAAAAATCTGCATATTTATCATATTATAAAGACAATGTCTCTGCGCCAAAAGAAATCTCAAAAACTAAATCACCTTCTAAAATGTACCCTTCAGAAAGGCCTGGAGCAAACATGATAATAATAAAGTCATATCACTGTTGTGATTACTGTCCAATGTTTACATGTAAAGGGGAAGAGGAGAAGATAATCCAGGAGTGCCGAGCAGCACTTTCTCTAACTGGCAAACGCTTTCGCAGGATCCTCCTTCCCCTTGTACGTCCTTTTCCCATGTGTGAACGGTAAATACCTGTACTTGATCATATGCTGTTTAAAAAATATAAAAGAAAAATTACTGAATGACACTGACACACAATTTCTCACATAGCAACATCTCAGGAAATGTGGTTATCTGGGTATTGGATGCCATCCAGAACGCTCCCCAAAACGGCCCCTCTCAATGCAAGATCCAGGACGGGGGCTGCTAATAGACTACTTGACTTCGCTGGACATCATGTGGTTACTGCCCAGCAGTGGGATCACAAGTGAATAGTTTTTATTCCCCCAACCCAGGGCTCATCACGGAGTGTGGCCTTGCGTTGACCGAGGCACTGACTGTCAACCTTTTGGGTCAAATGACCCAACAACATGGCCCGGGGCCAACATTACAAGAGCCCATTTGTGCTGAGGTTGTAGGCATTTTTTGCCGTTGACTTGGACCTACTTGGGAATGCCCAAACTCATTTCCATCTGGATCTACACACTCGGCAGCGCTGGAGGATCAACATCTCATCATGTAGGGGTGGATGTGAAACCAGTGAAAAAACAAGTGTGTCCTAATTCCTTGTATCTCACAAAAGTCCTGGTGCGTAAATATAAAATAAAAGCATAGAAAAACAATGAGGGTTTTAGACTCCATGGTCTGAGACCAAGCTTGCTGATGTCTTCAGGAATTTTACAAGTCTCCATCTTGTACAATTAAAGCTGCAGTTTGGGATTCCTTCCACCCAAGTCTCAGTACCCAGCACTGTATGTAGTTAATGATGTGGCTTCTCTGTATGTTACAGAATAAAGCAATAAAACTGCCTTCAGAACCAACCCTTGGGGCAGCACAGTGGCACAGTGGTTAGCACTGCTGCCTCACAGCGCCAGGGACCCGGGTTCAGTTCCGACTTTGGGTGACTGTGCGGAGTCTGCACGTTCTCCCTGTGTCTGCGTGGATTTCTTCCGGGTGTTCCGGTTTCCTCCCACAGTCCAAAAGACGTGCTGGTTAGGGTGCATTGGCCATGCTAAATTCTCCCTCAGTGTGCCCGAATGGGCACCATAGTGGGGCGACTGGGGGATTTTCACAGTAACTTCATTGCAGTGTTGATGTAAGCTTACTTGTGACACTAATAAATAAATTAAAAACCCTGCAGCATAAGCAATGTGATGCGCTGTCATCAAAGCCACTGAGATCCATCTGCAACAGAGATTTCACACTCTGCCTCGCTCATACTCACAGTGGCATGTTTACTGTTGGAAATGCACTGGATTTACCTTAATCTGCCTCTTCATGGTAATGCAGAAGAGCATAATGAAGTACATGACCAGGATTGGCCAGAAAACGGGCACATTGAAGGCATCGAAGAATGTGCAAACCATGGCTACTATGATTCCCTTTGTAGCAGAGTGCCTGAAATCAAATATAGACAAACAAAAGTTATTTTCATACCTGGCAGTTTTGAGCTCACCGTGCTGGCTCTGGGTGTGGTACAGAATTACACACAGCAGCCGCCTTTCAAATGGCTATTCTTTACCCATAAACCAAGGCAAGTGCCAGCTAGCTACCAGACTGCTGGAAGAATCAGCCACATATAGAATCAGAGTCCCTGCACTGCCCATTGAGTCTGTGCAACTCAGAGTATCTTACCCAAGCTCTCTCCCCGGCCTACACCTCTAACCCCACACATTTAATGGGGGCAATTCTCCCAAAAAAATTCTAAGTGCTGAATTTGCGAGGAAACGGGAATAACTTGTACTGTTTTTTTGGCGTGATTTTCAGAGTGAATCTCCCACACTCTGTGCACTGCAGAGTGCCCTAGCGAGATTCACACTGAAGATCAGGGAGCAGGGCCTATTCCCGCTGGAGAGGCCGGCAGCATAGCGCTGAGCGGGCCACTGCGCATGTGCTGATCTGGCGCATGCACAGTGGCCCCACACTGCCAGCCTCCCGATCGCTGGCCAGCCCCGCACGCACAATCACTGGCCTCCCGGACCAGCCCCAATCTCCCCAACACACCTGCCCCCACAAACCTGGATGGCCAGCCCCGATCACCCCCTACCTTCACTCTGTCACCGATCATCTGGCAGATGGCAGCAGGAGCCCCACCGATTAGTCCCCTATAGGCCCTGCCCCAATAGGGCCCGCCACCTCTGGCCCTGAACCCTTGGCACTGCCCAATGCTCAGTGAACCTTGCCAAGGTGCCCCTTGGGCAGTGCCACTTTGCCCCTTGAGCAGAGCCAGGAGCCAGGCTGGCAATGCGCAGGGGGCACTCTCCTTACCTCCGACCTCCTGGGGGAAGGCCTCCATGGCCTCCCTTCACTCCAGCGGAGTTGGGCTGCCAGCTTACCACTAGTGGGGAGCAATTGTAAACCCTGCTGGAGTGAACCCCTCTGACGGGGCAGGGGGGGACGCTAGCGGACCCGAAGACTTCAGCCCGGGCCCACTAATGATACTGAGATCCAGATTTAAATATTGTAATCAGCTCCGCATCAAAAAAAAACCCATTTAGGCTTACTCTCGGTTTCTTGTTAGCTAATCGATCCTCTATTCGTGCTAATATGTTACCCCCTACAGCATGAGCCACAACTAAAGTAGCTTCAGCCAGAATGAATTGTTTTGAGTCTCAGGACTGCTGTTGTACGGGCAAACGCAGCAACTATTTCACTCTTAGCTCTATATTCAGTGACATTGTGAATAGAAATCATTATTTGCCTTCAGTGACCTGGAGCTTATAGCTGTCCCACAAATATGCGATTTGTACTTTAAAATATTTTGACACAAGCTGTCAACATTTTCTCAATTAAAATTCCTGCACTCACATTTACAGTGTGAAACTTGCCACGCTGTAATTTCTGGCACTGGTCCTCAGCATAAACTAAAGACAAACTGCTGTGCTTCTAACAAGAAATCGCCATTTCTATTTTTATTTCTACTTCATGATAATAATGAATTAAAGTGTTATATAAAAATAATGGCAGAACGTATAATTCTAAAATGGGGGCTAGATTATATCTGCAAGTCCAGGTCCAATTATCTGTAGCCTTCTAATCCAGTTTCACCTGAAGACTACACTTTAATTTTGACTTGCAAGGTCATGGGGATTTGACTGGTATTTAGAACAAATATCTAGATAAAATAATACAGGCACTCTAACAGGAGTCCTGCAATTTCAGCAATATTGATTTAAAATTCTTGTGATTCACATCACAACTTCTAGGAGTCTAATTAGCTGGGAGTCAGGTCTGATTGAAACCCATTGCCTTCCTATTGAGGAATCCACACAGGTCATACACAGTGGCACAGTGGTTAGCACTGCTGCCTCACAGCGCCAGGGACCCGGGTTCGATTCCCGGCTTGGGTCACCGTCTGTGTGGAGTTTGCATGTTCTCCTCATGCCTGCGTGGGTTTCCTCCCACAGTCCAAAAATGTGCAGGTTAGGTGCATTGGCCGTGCTAAATTCTCCCTCAGTGTACCCGAACAGGCGCCGAAGTGTGGCGACTAGGGGATTTTCACAGTAACTTCATTGCAGTGTGAGTGTAAGCCTACTTGTGACTAATAAATAAACTTTAAATTCTGATCTTGGTATGGAGTGCAGGGTGACAGTGTTTTGGGAATATTGTGGATGACATAAATTAGAAGGCGACTGCTTTGAGTTTGCTTTGGTTAGTTCTAGAGGACAATCTGACCATTCGGACAATTTTCCACCCTAACAGCATCTCAGTTATCCTAACGGAAAGTAGGTTCTGCTCATACAGACCTATGGAGCCAGCAACAGTCTTCAATCTATGTCACAAATACCACACTCCAGTCATTTCTCTCATACCCTCCCCAGCGACTGTCTCAGTTGAACTTGATGCACCTTTAGCTAAACTCCGGAATTCTCTTCCTAAATCCTTCCGTCTCTCCTCCTTCAAGATCCTCTTCAGTACACAACTCTTTAAACCAGGCTTTTGGTCAACGCCTCTTATCCTTTGGTGAAATTCCTTGGGATGTCCTACAATGAAACTGCTACATTCATGCAAGTGTTGTTGGGAGCTCTCAAGCTCTTTCACTACACATGACACATCCTCCAGCAAGATCACTGTACAAGGCTGTGTGAAGGGACAGTTACTTACCTTCTGCCCCAATTAGTGTCTCCAGGCATCAACTCCACACTCTGGTGATGTACATATCACTGTACAAGCCTCCACACAAGCAGCAAAAACAGTACAGGAACTGCCAATGAACACTTTACTCAGAGGGTGGTTAGAATGTAGAATTCACTACCACATGGAGCGGATGAAGTGAGAGCATAGATGAATCTAAGGGGAAGCTAGATGGGTATGAAGGAGAAGGGAACAGAAGGATATGCTGATTGGATGAGATGAAATGGGGGTTGAAGGAGGCTCAGGTGGAACATAAATACAAGCATTAGCAAGTTGGGCTGAAGGGCCTATTTCTGTGGTGTAAAGTCCATGCCATTCAATGACTCGCATGGTGGCACAGTGGTTAGCACTGCTGCCTCACAGCGCCAGGGACTTGGGTTTGAATCCTGCTTGGGTCGCTGTCTGTGCGGAGTCTGCACGTTCTCCCCGTGTCTGTGTGGGTTTCCTCCAGATGCTCTGGTTTCCTCTCACGGTCTGAAAGACGTGTTGGTTAGGTGCATTGGCCATGCTAAATTCACCCTTAGTGTAGGAGAACAGGTGCCGAAGTGTGGCAACTAGGGGATTTTCACAGTAACTTCATGGCAGTGTTAATGTAAACCTACTTGTGATAATAATAAACAAACTTCATCATGTGCTTGGTAGCTGATAATTATTTTAAACTGCAAAGTGGTACTTCCTTCCTGTCCAATGTGATCGGAATGCTTTTCATGGGTATATCATATTGCCTCCGGCACTATCACCTCCCTTGCTATTATAAACACAATGGTTCAGCCAAGTGCGTCAGTGTGCTTATATTACAACGCAAAGCACCATGACACAATCACAGCACTGTACAAGTCTGACTAGCTGTCAACTGCCAAGCCCCTACATATAAAAATAAACCTAAAAACCTCTACTATCTGCTGTCCGTTTTGTTAGTTTTCTGGAAGAAGTGAAAGGTCCAGGCCCCAGGCAGCATAAAACAGAGACCAGCAGTACAGAGTTTGGATCTGGTGGTGCTGTCACTGTGGAGGAAGATTGTTCTAGACTCCAAATCAACTTACCAGAACTTGAACTCTGGCAGCCTTCTTATAAAGGGTCTAAACTCCTCGTTTTGCTTTGTCGGTAAAGCAGGTCCATCATCTGGGAGGGAGAGAGAAATAATATTAATACTGACTAGCAGTTGGGATGTACAGCCGCACAGAAATAAAAACTTGCATTTATACAGTGCTTCGATAACCTCAGGATGTCCCATAACAACACGGTGGCACAGTGGTCAGTACTGCTGCCTCCCAGCGCCAGGGACCCGGGTTCAATTCTGGCCTCGGGTAACTGTCTGTGTGGAGTTTGCACATTCTTCCCGTGTCTGCATGGGTTTCCTCCGGGTGCTCCAGTTTCCTCCCACAGTCCAAAGGTTAGGTTGATTGGCCATGTTCAATTGCCCCTTAGCATCAGGGGGGGGGTTAGCAGGGTAAATACGTGGGGTTACAGGGATAGAGCCTGTGTCAGTGCAGACTTGATGGGCCGAATAGTCTCTTTCTGCACTGTAGGGATTCTATGATTACATTTTACTGGATTGAAGTGTAGTTACCATTTTACTCCAGAAAAACACGGCAGCTAATTTGTACACAGCAAGATTCCACAAACAGCAATGTAGAAATAACCATACTAACTCTAGTAAGAAGTCTCACAACACCAGTCAGAGACTTCTTACTGTGCCCACCCCAATCCAATGCTGGCATCTCCATGTCATGCATACTATCTATGGTTGTCTGTTGTTTGAAGGATGAATATTGACCTAAAACCAGGAAGAAATTGCTTGCTTTTCTATGAAATAGTGCCATGGATCTTTCACGTCCACCTAATAACCAAGACTCTTGTTTGCTTTAACATCTCACCAGGACTGCAGCATTCCCTCAGTACTGCGCTGTCTGCCAAGATTTTTATGCAAGTCCCTGGAGTGGGACTTGAACCCAGAACCTTGCGAGTTAGAAGCAAAAGTGTTACCAGCCTAGCCACAGCTGTCAACAGAGTAGGTCACACAGATCAATGTTCCTTGCTGTTTGGTTGTGTCTGCAGAGGCTGTGTCTTGGAGATGTGATGATTTTATAACATGGACCTATTTGAACCACAAACTAAGACATGGCTATTAGAGCTGTAGTCAATTTAAAAGAAATGTTTCTCTTAGAGTCATAGAGGTTTACAGCATGGAAACAGGCCCTTCGACCCAACTTGTCCATGCCGCCCTTTTTTTTAAAACCCCTAAACTAGTCCCATTTGCCTGTGTTTGGCCCATATCCCTCTCTAACCATCTTACCCACGTAACTATCGAAATGCTTTTTAAAAGACAAAATTGTACCCGCCTCTACTACTACCTCTGGCAGCTTGTTCCAGACACTCACCACCCTCTGTGTGAAAAAATTGCCCCTCTGGACACTTTTGTATCTCTCCCCTCTCACCTTAAACCTATGCCCTCTAGTTTTAGACTCCCCTACCTTTGGGAAAATATATTGACTATCTAGCTGATCTGTGCCCCTCATTATTTTATAGACCTCTATAAGGTCACCCCTCAGCCTCCTACGCTCCAGAGAAAAAAAGTCCCAGTCTCTCCAGCCTCTCCTTATAACTCAATCCATCAAGTCCCGGTAGCATCCTAGCAAATCTTTTCTGCACTCTTTCTCGTTTAATAATATCCTTTCTATAATAGGGTGACCAGAATTGCACACAGTATTCCAAGTGTGGCTTCACCAATGTCTTGTACAACTTCAACAAGACATTCCAACTCCTGTATTTGATGTTCTGACCAATGAAACCAAGCATGCCAAGTGCCTTCTTCACCACTCTGTCCACCTGTGACTCCACTTTCAAGGAGCTATGAACACGTACCCCTGGATCTCTTTGTTCTGTAACTCTCCCCAACGCCCTACCATTACCTGAGTAAGTCCTGCCTTGTTCTCTTCAAAACACTTCAGGTCAATTATTGTGAATCACAGTGAAATCCAGAAACAGACCTGTGAAATCACCTCTGCCTGTGTGTATCAAACTGCACTATCGAGCAGGAAATATTCTATTTATAATATACAGTTTATTAATTTTCTTAATAAATGGGCGGCTTTGTAGTTTTTACAGCCACAGGAAAATAATCAGTTACAAGCAGGATTTTAAACTCATCTACACTTTCACTCATGAGATTTGTGTTCAAGTTCCAATCAGTGAGTAGGGAGAATCACCACCTGGCTTTACTGAAATCTATCAGAGTGTCAGACCACTTGCAGCAGGGAGAGTTGATCAGAGATTATCAGCATGGATTTATGACAAGGAGGTCGTATTTTAGTAATCCACTTGAACTTTTGATGCTGAATGGAGGATTGTCTATCACTGTCCAATGGCGCATGCTGGCTGGAACCTGTAGGTCCCGGACCAAGCTCAGCCACAGGGTTGACTAATGTGGAAGTTCAAACACAAAGCATGACCAGAGGGCACCTATGGAAAGGTACCTCAATGACAGCCAGCATCTTGAGGTGAACCCTTAATCTTGTGCTATCCATTTTTTACAGTGCACTCAGAAAGCTAAACACAGAGCATCAGTCAACGGAGCAGTGTCAGGTGGAAGCATATACAAAGGAAGAGTGAATGTAAAAACACAGTCAACCTGAATTAATAATTGCCTCTTCCCTATTACATGAGCTATGGGCCCATGGGGAGCCCCTGTTCACTGACAGTGTAATTGCTACGCATTCACAGCACCAGATCAGTCAGACAAATAAAGCTCCTTGATCAAATTTGACATTTCTTTTGCAGATATAATTATTACCCACATGCATGAAGAAAGAAAGAGCCATTCACTGGTGTACATGAATAACAGCAAGACATTAAAAGAATTTTTCCAATGACAACCTGCCGTCTGCAGCAGGCTCGGCATCAACATAAAGATTAAAAAAAGCTCCACAGTTTCCAAATCTCCCTCGCCTAGACAGCTGCTGGATGTGCTGGAAGGTGGATCTCCGGATCGATCCTTTTAAAGATTCCATGGGGATGGGCAGCCGACTGGGAAATGTGGAACTGGCTGCCGGAGGTGAGAGAGCAAACCCTGGCAATACCTTCCTCGTCTCCCTGAATCATTGCGACAACACAACCTGGATGTTTAACAGACGAATGATCTGTCTCACCATCTCTCGTGGAATAATGAACACATCAGCGACACGGTGGCAGTGGTTAGCACTGCTGCCTCACAGCATCACGGACCCGGGTTTGATTCCTGGCTTGGGTCACTATCTGTGTGGAGTCTGCACGTTCTCCCCGTGTCTGCGTAGGTTTCCTCCGAGTGCTCCAGTTTCCTTCCACAGTCCGAATGACGTGCTGGCTAGGTGCTTTGGCCATGCTAAATTCTCCCTCAGTGGCGAGACCACATTTGGAATATTGTGTGCAATTCTGGTCACCTCACTATAAGGAGGATGTGGAAGCATTGGAGAGAGTGCAGAGGAGATTTACCAGGATGCTGCCTGGTTTGGAGGGTAGGTCTTGTGAGGAAAGGTTGAGGGAGCTAGGGCTTTTCTCTTTAGAGCGGAGGATGATGAGAGGCGACTTAATAGAAGTTTATAAGATGATAAGGGGGATAGACAGAGTGGACGTTCAGAGACTATTTCCTCGGGTGGATGTAGCTGTTACTAGGGGGCATAACTATAAGGTTCATGGTGGGAGATATAGGAGGGATGTCCAAGGTAGGTTCTTTACTCAGAGAGTGGTTGGGGTGTGGAATGGACTGCCTGCTGTGATAGTGAGTCAGACACTTTAGGAACTTTCAAGCGGCTATTGGACAGGCACATGGAGCACACCAGAATGATGGGGAGTGGGATAGCTTGATCTTGGTTTCGGACAAAGCTCGGCACAACATTGAGGGCCGAAGGGCCTGTATTGTGCTGTACTGTTCCATGTCTATGTCCCCGTACAGGTGCCGGAGTGTGGCGACTACGGACTTTTCACAGTAACTTCATTGCAGTGTTAAGGTAAGCCCACTTGTGACACTAATAAATAAACTGAAACTTGAACACTTGGAAATGTTCAAGTTGCTGGACTAACCATTCACAGTCATTACACCAGGCTGTGTGAAACCCATGCATTGTGAGCCAGTAAGATTGGCACAGCCTGGACACAAAGTAAAAGTGTTTTCAAAAAGTGTTAATAGACACAGCATCAGCTGCTTTATCTGGGATTTACACATCTCCAACATTGTGACAGAAATAAATCCTTCTAATTTCCAAATCGCTGGAAGTTTGTTAACTCTGTTCTCAGGTTCTCTGTTCATAGTTTGAAATTATACATGCTGCTTTTGCCTGCATTATCCAGTTCACGCATCAGGGCATGCCACTCAATCTTTTCTCTACAAATACAAATTGAGTTTGATCATTTTGTTTTCAAAACTCTATCAAGTAATATTTCTGATCACACTTCTCCAAATCAAAGGGATCAAGTTGCACACGTCATAGAATGCTGCAAATTAATGACTTGTCAAACCCTCACACACAAACCTACTGAAATCTCAGTACCTGAATCTTCCATTAGTGAAGGGTCGACCTTCGGGGACAGGAAAGCAATGAAGAGGTTCAGGTGGTAAATTCCCAAGGCATACGTCACAATGTACCATCCCTGAATGAGAAAAAACACCAAAATTGACATCAAAAGAGATGGTGGTGGGGACAAGAGAGACGGTCCAAGTACACAAGTCATTAAAAGATCACGGACAGTACAGCAAATAATCAAAAAGACTAATGAAGTGTAGACATTAGACCCACATCTGGAGACTTGTGTTCAGTTTGGCCCATCATACCCAAGGAAGGATAAATTGGCCCTGGAAAATCTATGCTGCAATTTGTCCAAAACAATGGCTGAGCTGCAAGGATTAAATTACGATGGGAGATTACAGAAACGAAAGCCGTGTTCCCCGGAATTTAGAATGATAAGCTGTGATTTTATCAAAGCTTTCAGATATTATGGGAAACAGTTTCTTGTTATCCATCCTTTTACTGCTGATTGGGTAGTTTCGAACTCAGGGACATAGCCTAAAACACAGAGGCAGATTTTTTAAAGCGAAGTTAGGAAGCAATTCTATCTGTAAGAGTGGTCAAGGTTTGACATTCTCTTGCAGTCAATTATTAATTTAAATTGAGATTGGTAGAGCTTTGTTGACCAAAGGCATGATATGTGGAGTTAGTGGCAAAGGCAGATATGTGGAGTTAGCTCACAAATCAACCATGATCTAATTGAATGGCAGAACAGGCTCAAGGGGCCTAATGACCTAACACTGTTCTCCTGTTTTCACAGGAGGTTCAAAACAAAAGAATAGATGTTCATTTTTGACATCTTTGATCCTTCCTAAGATAAAAGCAAATTACTGCGGATGCTGGAATCTGAAACCAAAAGTGAAAATGCTGGAAAATCTCAGCAGGTCTGGCAGCATCTGTGAGGAGAGAAAAGAGCTGACGTTTCGCGTCCAGATGACCCTTTGTCAAAGCTGACAAAGATCCTAAGATAATCTGTATCCTAGACATGATCCCTGGTTCATGTTAAGGGAACTGGCCTCAAGTTGGGAAAGGATAGTTAGCCTTAGCTACGAGGGGGAACAAAATCGATCACAGCATTCCTGCGAAATGCTACCCACGAACTGCTGCTGTAGGTGGACATCCGATTAATTTGACTATGATGCTCCATATAGACACAACACCCAATGTCCAGACTTGCACTGGATTGGGAAAACACCCCTAAGAGCAAATAATATCCATCGGTGTACCTCAGAACATTATCAATTTGTTAAAGAGAAAAACAGAACGTTTGCTTTAACTGGATTTCATTAGATTTAAAACTAGCCTCTGCTAAATGACATTTGCCACATTTTCTTTTTGATAAGGATTTGCTGCTTCTCTCAAACCACAAGGCTAATTGGTTTGCTTCATTGGCTTTTCCAGCATCGGCAATACCACACTCAGTTCAGGTGGCAGTAGATACAAACTGTGGAATCTTACATCAGGCCTTGGAAACTCGGTGGCACAGTGGTTAGCGCTGCTGCCTCACAGTGCCAGGGACCCAGGTTCAATTCCGGCCTCGAGTGACTGTGTGGAGTTTGCACATTCTCCCTGTGTCTGCGTGGGTTTCCTCCGAGTGCTCCGGTTTCCTCCCACAGTCCAAAGATGTGCAAGTTAGGTTGATCAGCCATACTAAATTGCCCCTTAGTGTCAGGGGGATTAGTGAGGTAAATATGTGGGGTTACAGGGGTATGGCCTGGGTGGGATTATTGTCGGTGCAGACTCGATGGGCCAAATGGCCTCCTTCTGTACTGTAGGGATTCTATGATAAACTCATCCCATCAGTCTGGCCTGGATCTGAAGCCATTTCACGAAGGTCAGAGGGCAGTGTTCAACTGCTTTGTCCCACCACCCAACCCTTGCCACCATATCCCATCCTGAAAATATCCTCGGCAAAAATAAAAAGGTTGGTGTGGGCGTTTGTTTCTCAGTTTTCCAGTGAAACCAATGCCAGTATATGTACTGCAACAATACTTTTATGGACTTGATTGTAACAAGACTCAGTGTCCACAACAATGCACTCACCTGAAGGATATAAACTCTAATCATGTAGATTGCACCAAAGACAAATGTTACAATCCATCGCAAAATGCCATAAGGTGTGGACTTGTCTAAGAAGGACTGGTAGATCTAAAAAGAAAATATTAAAACATTTGAGCATTTATTTCTCTGCTGATTTTTCCTTTAACAGCTGAATGGATGACTCAGTCAGGAAACAGTGTTAAGATCGGGAAGGTGATGCTTTAGCTGATCTCAGCCAAAGGGCAGCTGCTGAGTTGCTACAAAGGATCTCGGGGGTCCTGGGCTGGGGAAGAGACATGATGGGAAGTTAGACAGGGATTCCCAGTGAAAGCTGCCTGTATGGATGCTGAGTAAGAACTGGGACATCTATGTTCCCCCATTCTCCCTCCATAATCCAACACCCTGCCAGCACAATAGCCACATGGACAGCACGATAGCTAATCATGGGAGTATACCCCAGTGTGAATGTCTCCTTTTTACAGGAAGGTTTTTAAAGAAACAGATTTCTCTAAACCATCAACAGCAATGAAATCAAACCTCTTACAGAATAATAGTGCACATTCATATCTGTCCAGTTTTGGCTGGGGACTTGCTAAATTCAACTCATTCTCAAAGTAAGTAAAAATAAGATTTCAGCCTTCTTCAATAATTAACTAGAATTATCCAATAAACCAGGATTTAACCTCACAGAGGTAGCAACACTCCATTGTGATTTGGGAGATTAGATTATAGCTGATTAAGCGTTATAGTGAGGATGGGAGGGAGGGAGAAGGATTCTCTCTTACCTGTCCAATCTGTGTAAAAAACCTGCTGATTGCTGACGGTTTCCCATGAATGGCATCTCCACTGCTGTCCCCTTCTGACATGCTGTTTCTAACAGAGAAACAAAATCAATGTGGAGAAGTTGGACACTTTATACTTTTCCTGAAGAGCGTAGACCATGTTATCCTGCAATTTCCTCCAACTCCCAATCCCTCCGCTTACTGCCCTCTCCCCTAACTCTACTCAATTGTGCTATCTACTATCAGTGTACCATCTTGTCCCTACAGTATGGAACTCCTTCTCTTAATCCCTTCATCATGTTACATCCTGCCCCATCTTCAAAAACCTTCTTCAAAGCTCCAGCTTCCACCACACTTCCAGCCTTCTCCCCTCACACCCTACCCCTGCTCAAGTTTGACAACTTGGGAAGCTTCTTGGTTTGTTTCAAAGGTGCTAAATAAATGCAAGCTATTGTTGTTTCATTGCCCCAAACAGATAACACTCACAATTCCAACTCCATCCCAACTCCCGCTCTTCCTGATTTAAGTTGGAGGGGTTTACGGCGTTGGACTAATAATACAGCAGCTGCAAACTCAAATCTCACCCCAGCTAGTTATGAAATCAAATGTTATAAAATCATGAGGGCAGCACTGATAAAAAACTGGGGTTGTGGAGTGAATTTAACTGCTTCATTGGTGCTCTTCATGGAAGGGAAGAGACCCTACCAAGTCCCCCAGTCTACTGTATACATCACCCATCCCAAACACTGACCCTCAGGGATGGTCAATAAATGCTGCTTTGCCACCAGTGTCCCACCTCAAAATCAAGAAAGAATACATAATATGCTGGATGTTCATCAAAAGATCAACTATAATGATGATTTTATGCACAGAAGCGACTAACATACCTGATTTAATGGAAGGTGCCTTATAACCCAAATAATGAAATCGCTTCCTTCAATAAGAGGGTTGCTATGATATGCCAAACTCAAACTTTCAGACAGGGTTGTTGCAGTAAGTCAAAGCCTTGTGTGTACTTGTTTAAACTTTTAGAGCCTGTCTTTGCACTGATCCAGCCAGAGGTACAGATTAGGGACTGCACAGAAAGCACACAAACCAGGAGATGTTTTATGCTGACAAGACCGTTTGATGTTAAGTTGCCTTGTGTCTGGGCTGAGAATTCAGGGAGAGATGACACGCCTTTCCTTTTGCCAAATGCACAATGCTGCTGAGTTATAGAATGATCCGATTTCATCAGGGAGGCTTCCTCTGAGGAAATACAATTGGAGGAATTCAGCTCAAGCAACAGGGTAGAATTGGACAAGTAAAAATTTCAGAGGGAAGAGGGGAGGGGCAGGGTGGATTGAATGTCTGCCGTGAGTTAGCACCTCAACTCTGAAGCACATGTTAAATTATTCTTCAGGGAAATGGTCCGCTCACAACATCCACATTCGCCACTAGTCAGAGCCACTTACATTTTTATTACATGGGGTTCCATTTTTGTCGGTGTTGTGGGATCACATTCCATGATCATGTCCGGTCATGATAAAAGAGCAATTGTTATTGGTGATAGAGCAAGGACATTCCCTTGTTTTCCTGAGCCTATTTTAACTGGGATTGTGTCTTTCTGAGAAAGCCACTGATAAGCAGCCAGCTGATTGGTGCAGCAGATTTGGCCAATTGAAAGGGGATTATTATTGAATAAAACATCAATGGAATATGCTTATTGTGTAAGTCCCTCCCCCCCCCCCCCCCCACCCCCAACAGGGAATAGAAATCCCTCCAATTCAGGTACTCCTGGCACCAGGGAGTGCTCCTCTCTACCCAAGCGATGTGCCCCAGCCTTTACCGCAACAAAGCCCCTACTCGAGTCAGAGACACTTTGGGCCAGATTTTCCTCACTCCTGCAGCATGTTCTGCAGCGACGAAGGCAGCCCACCATTGGCTGATGGCAAGATCTTCCAGTCCCGCCACTGTCAACGGGTTTTCCTGTTAGCCACACACGCAGCCACTGGGGAACCCCCAGCGGGAGTGTCGCTGTCACCGGGACCGGAAAATCCCACTGGCGTGACAGGTGCCACGCAGACATGGGGAGAACGTGCAGATTCCACACAGACAGTGACCCAAACCGGGAATCAAACCCGGGTTCTTGGCGCTGTGGGGCAACAGTGCTAACCACTGTGCCGCCGTGCCGCCCCAACTTAGTCTTGGTCAATACTTCCCCACCTTCCTCGGCCTTCCATTCTCCCTGTGTGTCAGCCTGGGCTCAATGGTTGGATCCTGGCATAAGTCAGAAGGCTGTGGGCTGAAGACTAATTTAAGCTGACATTCAGGCACAGCACTGAGGGATTACCACGCTGCTGGAGGAGTTGCCATCTCTCAGTTGGGACATTAAAACGAGACCCCATCTGCCTTCAACCAATACTGCTGAAAGATATTAATTGACCATTAAGCTTCTGGGGGAGTTTGCTGTGTACAAATTAGCTGCCACATTTCCTACATTAAAACTTCAAAAGTACTTCATTGCTTGTGAAGCAATTTGGGACAACATGAGGTTGTAAAAGCCGTGACATAAATGTTAAGTTTTCCCTCTCTCAGATGCTGAGAGAAAATCGAGGCAGCGTTAAAAGTTGGAAACAAAACATAACAGATGAGAGGCTCCTGAGCACTTGAGAATTAGATGCAGTAACTGAAAAAAGGGAACAGAGATACTGTACGTGTGTGCGAGAACAAAAACAGAACAGGCCAAAGGAAGGCTTGTAAGAAAGAATGTGAGCAGCATCGATGGTGCAAATCACGCAAGCATAAAACTGAGACAGCAGATCAGACACTGCGGGGTCAGGAACTTAGGTGAGAGGTAAACTGCCCTGAATCCAGGACATTCAGAAGGATAGCGAGGGGAAGGAGTTAGCTGGTGGGTTTGGGATAGGGGAAAAAAAGCCTCACCATGCCAGGCACCCAGGTTCAATTCTGGCCTCAGGTCACTGTCTGTGTGGAGCTTGCACATTCTCCCCGTGTCTGTGTGGGTTTCCTCCGAGTGCTCCAGTTTCCTCCCACAGTCCAAAGATGTGTGGGTTAGGTTGATTGGCCATGCTAAAATTGTCTCTCAGTGTCAGGGGGACTAGCAGGGTAAATACGTAGAGTCACGGGGATAGGGCCTGGGTGGGATTGTTGTCAGTGCAGGCTCGATGGGCCGAATAGCCTCCTTCTGCATTGTAGGGATTCTATGAAGTACCACAACTTTAGGATTCTGTGAAAATAAGTAGATACCCCCCAGCTGAACCTTTCCATTTCCCTGAGCAACAAGATGCTGAGGGAAAAGATAACACAAAGGGAGGAGAAAGGTCAAAAAGATCTGAACAACGTCACTTCCTGACATGTGCTTTAAAAGCAACACTGTCACTGATTTAAAAACAGAAATTCCCAACTATAAATAACACAAGGGAAAGCAGGACATACAATCAGTAAATGTGAGAAGGATTAAATGATACACAGAAGATACAAAAAAAAACGAACCAAAAGACACAGTGGCCAGAATTCTCCCGTCCTGCCTGCTATGGGAATTGTAGCGAGCGGGGGGGGGGCGGACCATGCAAAGGTCCATTGACCTCGGACGGGATTCTCTGGCTTTGAGGCGAGCACGGCCAGAAAATCCCGCTTTGTATTTCCAATTCTGATAGAGCAATTTTTTGGCAAAGCTTTCAGAAATTCAACAGGACTGTTGATAAACTCCACGGCAATGTGGCAGATGGAACATTTGCAATGAAAAACTTGTCAGCCACACAACATACATTCCCCAGTGCATAGTGTTAACTGTGATAAGCTGCTCCGCATGGGACAATTTGCAAAGTCTGGTATCACCCATACTGTTCCTAATAAGCACAGCCCCATTCAGTACGTAGCATTGGTTCTGCACAGCAAGGCCACATGAATACTGCTAAACAATTTCTAAATTATTCGATCAGAATGATAGTGGGGCCAGGAGAATTAAATTATGAGGACAGGCTGCATAGTCTAGGTTTGTGTTCCTGGAGTATAGGAGATTAAGGGATGATATCATTGAGGTGGTTAAGATGATTAAAGGATTTAACAGGGTAGATGGAGATAAACAATTCATCAGATGGCAGAGTACAGAACAAGGGGGCAGAACCTGAAATTTAGGGCTCAGCTATTTAGGGTTGTTGTCAGGAAACACTCCTTAAATCTGGAACTCTTCTCCCATCAGCACCAGGGACCCGGCGCTGATGGGATTTCGGCCTCGGGTGACTGTACGTGTGGAGTTTGCACGTTCTCCCTGTGACTGGGTTTCCTCCGGGTGCTCCGGTTTCCTCCTACAGTCCAAAGATATGTAGGTTACGGGGATAGGGTGGGGAAAAGGGCCTGGGTAAGGTACTCTGTCAGAGAGAGTCGGTGCAGACTTGATGGGCCAAATGGCCTTCTTCTGCACTGTAGTGATTCTCTGATCAGAAAGATGCTGAGGCTGGAGGGAGTCAATCGAAAATTTCAAAACGGAGCGGAATAGATTTTTCTTTGACAAGGGTTCCAGAACCAAGGCAGGTAGATGGAGTTAAGATATAGATCCCAGTCATGACTGAACTGAGTAGACGATTCTGAGGAGCTGAATGGTCTACTCGTGTTCCTATGCTCAAAATGCAAATCTACCAACTCTCTCTCACACACACACATTCATCCACGAGGGCAAATATACTATGAACGCAAACAAACTTTTCACAATATTGCAGAAGATAAACTAAAGAGGTCACTCACAGCTGGAGGCTCTATAAACCAACTCACACTGTTGAACTTTCAAAAGGGGCTCTGTTTGAATTTGGAAGATACAAAAGCTTGTCCCTTAACTCGGCTTCACATTGAGGTCAGATATTCTGACAAGTGATTTCACTCAAGTAACTCAAACATATGACAGCATTTATGGTGGAGAGAAGTGTGAAAATACAAAAGTAAAAGAAATCTCTGGTGTCAACACCATATTACTGGTACAGCTTTCTCCAGTGGTCACAGTCCAAAAACAGAAATTATTCTTCGACACACTTGCCTCAAACGTATCTGACTGTTGCTCAGCGAGCCATTTCCTCTTTAGCCATTCAATAAGATCATGGCTGATCTGGAAGTGTCTCCACTCCACTTTGCCCTCTGCCCCCATTAACCCTTGACTTCCTTGTATTTCAAAAATCTGTCTAACTCTGTCTTGAACAAATTCAATAACCCAGCCTCCACTGCTTTCTACAGACTAAATTACCTTATGAGAGAAAAAATGTCTCCTCATCTCCTTAATCAGTAGACTCCTTATTCTTAAACTGCATCCCCTGGTTCTAGTCCCTCCCGGTATCTACCCCATCACATTCCCTCAGGATCTTATGTTTCAGTAAGATCACCCCCTCGTTCTTTGAAATTCCAATGGGTATATGTCCAATCTTTCTTCATAAGGTAAGCCTCTCATCCCAGCAACGAGTCAAGCAAACCGGCTCTGTATTTCTGTATTGCTTCCAACAAATGTACAGGACGGCATTTCAGCACTCTCTGCTGCAGGGGTCACCATTGGTGGGACTGTAATATCCCAACAGAAGGAAGGGTGGAACATTTTGGCCAAATCCTGCAAACTATTCTAGATGTGGTTGACCCAAGGCCCTATACAGCTGCATTAAAATTTCCCAATTGTTATATTCCGTTCCACTTGCATAAATGACAACATTCCATTTGCCTTGGTGTTACCTGCACACAAACATTTTTGTAATTCATGTACCAGCAGACCCAGATCCCTCTGTAGCACTGAGTTCTACAATCTCTCTCCATTTAGATAATATGATGCGTTTCTATTCTTCCTGACAAAGTGAACAAGTTCACATTTCCCCACATTATATTCCATCTGTAATGTTTATACCCACTCACTTAACTATCTGTATCACTTTGCAGACTCAAACACAACACAGCATTCCCTTTGCCCCCCCCCATACTGCTATGGGGTATCTAATACCCCCACTTACCGCTGCTATGGGGTATCTAATACCCCCATGTACCGCTGCTATGGGGTGTCTAATACCCCCCATGTACTGCTGCTATGGGGTACAGCATACTTAAACAGAAGCACACTGCATTTTCATCCCAACAACTCAAGTCTTTTTACTTCTCTGATTTTCAGACCTTTTTCTCCGAGTGGTGCTGTTATTGGACTGTAATTCCACAGGCACCAGCCATCTCCAATAAACCTGTCTCTGCACAACCATTCTTGAGCCAACTTTCAGCAGGCTATTCACGGTGGCGGGTGTCACAGCTGAGGTGGGTCTGACTCCCAGGAGACAAGCACATTTCCAGCAGGGTCACCATCTCGCGATCAAGAACAGAAATCCTGGCTTCACCAAGGTGAATGTGAAGAGCAATTTACTGAGATCATCTATCCCAGAATGGGCTGGGAATTAAATCTGGGGTTTTCACACTGTTTTCTTCATAAAATACAACACATTACAGGCTGAATGTAGAACTTTGTTCTTTTATTTGTGACTTTCAGCAGGTTGCAGAGGCCACAATCTGATTATCCACTATCGGAATAGTCTGAAACTGTGCAGAGCACAATCCCAACCTGAACCTGACCATCAAGATAGTCAATCTGAATCTCCACGATCAGGATACTGTGTTAAGAGGTTACAGAGAGAGCATGGAGTTTAAAAACAAGGCATGCTGAATTTCTATACTTGGTTGGGCAACACATGTACTCTGGATAGCACTGGGCACATCAGTATAGAAAGGGTATTCGAGACACGGAAAGAGAAAAGATTCACTAAATTAAGAGAACTGAGAGTTAGAATTATGAAGAAAACCTACAGAAATTGGAGCATTTCCCCCATTGAAAATAACAAAGGTCGCTAAGAGGAGGATGTAATCAAGGTTTCCAAAAGTGTGAAAGTTACCAAATGGCAATAGATTTTCAGCAGATTGCATCAACGTTAAAACAAGGTGGACAAACGGAAGAAATATCTCCAACGTGGGGGAAATATGGAATGCATGGAATTACCACAAGGCAACAGATACAGGGGCAGAGACTATAATATCAGTTCAAGCAACTGGGTAACTAGTTGAAGAGGAACACACACAGGGAAGATAATGGCGTAGTGGTATTGTCACTGGACTAGTAATCCAGGGTAATGCTCTGGGAACCCGGGTTCGAATCCCATCATGGCAGATGATGAAATTTGAATTCAATCAAAATCTGAAATTAAGAATCTACTCATGACCATGAAACTATTGTCGTAAAAACCCATCTGGTTCGCTTAATGTACTTCAGGGAAGGAAATCTGCCGTCCTTATCTGGCCTGACCTACATGTGATTCCAAGGCCACAGCAAAGTGTTGACTCTAAAATACCCTCAGGGATAAGCAATAAATTCTGGCCCAGCCAGCGATGCCCACATCCCATGAACGAATAAAAAGAAAACACAAAAGATATGGTCAGGATTAAAGTAGGCAGCATTGGTTGAAGAGCTAGGCACAGTAGACAGAGTTCCTCCGTGCTGTAATTCCTGTGATTTTCTTGCTACAGCAGTGCATTTGGTTTATAACATGACGAAATGTGTCAATTTACATAACTATAAGCCATTACTGGATATGTGCCAATTTACCAGAGTTAAGTGGCTGTATTTTAAAATGGCAGCAAACTGTCTGTTAACGTCAAGCTTTAACTTGCTCTGTTATTTATTCTCACATTAGTGCTACTTACTGCAAGATGTACCTCAAGAGCAAGTTTAGTCCATGAATACCTCCTGTTTATTTCAATCGGGATAATTTCTAATAACAGCAAGCAATTCTTCCAACTGAGGTTAATTAAGCACAGCCTCAGATCACAGGGCCAATCCAAATGGTTCATAAATATTTTCCGATAGTTCTTAGGAAGTCAGCGCATCGAACAATACAAGTTTCTGTCCCTAAAAGCAGTTGATTTAAAATCAATTTGTCGTATCTGGGTCTAAATAGTAACCGTGAATTCAATCAAACATCACTCTTGGATACCAAACAGTGAGTTAACTGGAGTTTGTACATTCAGTAACAGTATTTTTCGCTCCTCAGCCCTCTTCCCCCCCCCACCAACCCATATAGTCTTACCCAAGCTTTATCATTGGCTAACCATTTGAATTTCTCAATATTACATTTAATTTGCTTGTGTCCTGTTCAGTTTCAACTGCGCTGGAAAACTCTGAAATTGGATCTTCCCATTCAGAAAGTCTTGCTTCCTGCTACAACTAAATATTGACCAAGTCTATTCACAGCACCTTCAGCTCTCTGAGCTTTTTAATAAACACTAAACAGCAGCACGTGCATCTTGTAAATCCCCTGGGTCCCCAGCTCTGACTCAAAACGTTGGCTCTACTCTCTCCCCACAGATGCTGTCAGACTTGCTGAGATTTTCCAGCATTTTTTTCTGTTTTTGTACTAAACAGGACCAGTCCAGAATGAATCACTGGGGGCATTCTGTTGGTCCCTGTAGCTGAAAGCAACAGGTTTGTTGCGATCAGTTATCCAACTCACAGTTCCACAACAAAATCAAAATATCACTGATATTGAATAGCAACCAGTTAGTCCCTTGCAGGTTAGTGGATGCCCAGGAGTAACTATGTGACAGCAATCTTGTTGAATTGTATACAAGGTCATAAACTGTGACAGCCAAGTTTAGCAATTCACACCCTGATACAATTACCATCAGTCAGAAGTGTGATTTCTTAATATACGTACTGACAGGTCTCTGTGGTATTGTGTTGGGAGCATGGCTGTGGATATTTAATTGTGAATATGCTTTGTCCTTTTCAGGCACAATGCCATGCAGGGGAAATGCTCTAAGCAGGTCCGGAGATCATTCATAGAAATTAACTTATCAGCCTCACCATCAATTACTGCGTTCTTTCATTGACTTCAGAAACTTGAGTGAGAAGGAGACTCTCGATACAGAACACTTACATCCTGCGGAGAGTAACTCACCTCCTGACTCCTCAAAGCCTGTCTGCCATCTATAAAGCACAAGTCAGGAGTGTGATGGAATTCTCTCCACCTGCTTGGACGAGTGCAGCTCCAAAAATGCTCAAGAAGCTCGATACCATCCAGGACAATGCAACCCACTCGATTGGCACCCCTGCCACAAACATTCACTCCCTCCACCACGATGAACACTGGCAGCAATGTGTAACGTCTACAAGATGCACTGCAGGAACTCACCAAGGTTCCTTAGGCAGCGCCTTCCAAATCCAGAACCATTCCCATCTAGAAGGACAGGGCAACAGATACATGGAAACACCACCACCTGGAGGCTCCTCTCCAAGTCATTCACCATCCTGACTTGGAAATATATTGCCATTTCTTCACCATCACCGGGTCAAAATCCTAGAACTCCCTCCTTAACAGCACTGTGGATGTACCTCCACCACCTGGACTGCAGCAATTCAAGGAGGCAGCTCACCACCACCTTCTCAAGGGCAATAAATGCTGGCCTAGCCAGCAATGCCCACATCCTGTAAATGAATAAAAGAAAATATGCTGTATACCAGGCACCTCCCACTTTACTTCATCTAACCCTATCAGCATATCCTTTTATTTCTTCTTCAAATGCTTATCTAAGTTCCCTTCATAGAAGATTGCTATTTCTTCCACATCACCATTGCCACCATCGCTACCAAATAACAAAAGTCACCAATTTCTTCAGCTGAGAAAACACCCAATCCCAGTACAAGATCCTGGCTGTCTGTGCAGGAGGACATTATAATTCAACCAGACAATGATCACTGTTGTACATGTGACCCGAACACCATAGGAACAGAGAAGCAGGAGTACACTGAGGGGCATTCAGCTCCTCAAGCTCGTTCCAACATTCAATTAGATCAGGGTTTCCTAAACTTTTCCAGCCATGGAACCCTTCTGACATCCAAAGAGAAGGAACTTTCTTCCTGTGCTAAAGGGCCAAATCACAAAAAATTATTGTTTTCACAAACGAAGACCAGCCACACTCTCACCTCTCCCATGCGCGCGCGGACACTCTCACCTCTCCCACGCGCGCGCGGGCACTCTCACCTCTCCCATGCGCGCGCGGACACTCTCACCTCTCCCACGCGGACAGTCACTCACTTATCATGGTGAATAAAATTTGAGTTTTGCGCCATTCTCCCAAAGCCAGTCTCTGATTGAACAAGCTAGAAACAGCACAAAACTCAAGTTGTATCAATCGGCCTGGCCTGTCATGGAAGCTCTGGAACGCGTCCATGGAACCCAGGGATCCACGGAACCCAGTTTGGGAACCTCTGAATTAGACCATGGCTGATCTGTACCTTAGCACCAGCCACCATGTTAGAATGACTGATAAATGGCAGTTCACAGGTAGCCTGTCTACTGAATATACTGCATCAAGAATCACTCCATCTATTTACTGTCCCTGACATAGCACTATCTGTGTTCCACTTGAGAGAGTATAGATAAAGCAATCCAATCTTATTTAGGCCTATTAAAGTTGTCCAAAATAATTACTCACTTCTTCCCAGACAGATCCCGGTGAATAATTCCATACCAATTACTTCCTTTTCCTAGTCTGCTACAACTATCTTCATTCATTAATTGCATTCACTTATCAGAGATTTCCAGCCTCAGCTAAGTCAGGTTCACTCTTGCAAGCAACTACATTCTCTTGGGATGACAAGAAAGCAGGAAAAACAGACTGTGCACTCAAACAGAGCCTCATCTTGTCCTCAGGTCGTCCCAGTGTGTTTCACATCCAATAAAACACACTGATCCAAGACAAAGCAACTGTTTGACTGGCACCATATCTGCCACATTCACTCCCTCAAACACCGACTCACAGAAGCAGCAGTGTGTGCTATCTACAACAAGCACTATAACAACTGACCAAGGCTCTTTCGACAGCACCTTCCAAACCCTCGATCTCTACCACCTAGAAGCACAAAAGCGGCAGATAGCTGGGAACACCACCACGTGGAAGGTCCCCCCCCCCCCCCAAACCACTCACTATCCTGACTTGGAAATATATCACCGCTCCTTCACAGTCGCTGGGGCAAAATCTTGGAACTCCCTTCCTCACAGCACTATGGGTACACCTACGCTATATGGACTTGTGGCTCACCACCACCTTCTCAAGGGCAATTAGGGATGGGAATAAATGCTGGTCCAGCCAGCTACACCCACACCTGGTGAAAGGAAGTAAGCAAAAGCTGCAATCCATTTCTGCACAGCAAGATCCCACAAAGAGGAAGTGACAAGGAGGGAGCAATACTGACCAGATCGTCAGGTTTCCTTTCTTTTTTCCAAACACCGCCATTGTATCTTTAAGTAACAACCTACTGCAAAGAGCAAGCAGGACTCAGAGGTCTTGAGATTTGGGACAGAGCAGGAGAAACTTTGTGTATGGGGATAGAAGGGTCGTGATTCTGTAGGATGCAAGTTAGTGACTGAAGCAGAGACTATGGCAACACTGAAGAATAGGTAATTGAAAGAAAAGGGAAATAATGGGGTAGAGGAACAGAGTGGCCAAATAGAATTAGAAATAACGTTCATGTGAAGGATGAACAGCACAGACTGACAGGATCAAACAGCCTGTTATAACTATATGTCATTATGTGGGAACTATGTAATCAGAACAGACTCTTACAACTTGAATAATCATATAATTAACTAAAATTCTTGACTTTTTATTTTCAAATCCATGGGTTTGCCTTTCACATCCGTGTCATTTCCTCCAACTCCACAACCCCCTCACCTGACCCTGGCCTTTTGTACATTCCTAATTATAACTGATCCACCATAGGTGGCCATGTCTTCAGTTGTCTGGACCCAAGCTCTGGAAATCCCTCCCTACGCCTCTCCACCTCACCCTCCTCCTCTGTGAGACTTTTTTTATTCATTCTCCCTCTTTGCCCAAGCTTTGGCTCATCTGACCTAATATCTCCTTACCTGGCTCTGTATCATACTTTGTTTTATAAAGCTGCTGTGAAGCACATTGAGGCGTTTCATTGTGTTGAAGGTATTATATAACAATTTGCTGGTTTAATCTCAGGAAAGTGGAGGCCCACTAAGTTGCTTTAGGCAGTGGGCAACAGTGTGGGATTCCTGACACTTCCTTTCAAAGCTCGTCTTGAATTACCAAGAATGATCACTGCAGTAAAAATCAGTGATCTCCTAATTGCTGTTTCTCAGTCTGTGTAGTTAGCACATTCTGAATTTCACTGTGAAATCAGTGTGTTCGAGATATGGAAATAGTTTTATGGTTTTAAACCTTTAACTATGTGCTTAACGTGTCAGTTGGTGTTAGTTCAGTCCAGATTGCTCCTGCTCACCCACAACTCAAAGTTGTTAAAAAGGCCACACCGAGACCCACCAGGAGCTCAACACCTTCAAAATGGGAAAAATAATTCAGAAAATGCTCAGTACAGATTTAACACAGTGAAACAATTTACTTTTCTCTTTCATTCTTGCTCTGCTGAAGACACTGGCTCAGACTGGATATGAGTCCAGCAAGATAAGAATTAGGAACTGTAGCCCTAAATAATCTTAACCTCTCTGGTTTAAGGAACTCTTAACTGTATTATCCCAACTGCTGCTTTGGCTAAGGTTGGATAGCTCGATGCAGACCAATGATCGAACCTGATCTCTTATCTGCGCAGTTGGGTTCTGTGGTCTATTACCAACATTCTAGATTATTTTGACGTTTGTAATAACAATATCCTAACCTCTGCAGTGACAGATCCACTATTGGTCATTAATTACCAGAGATTAAGAAATTGGCGTATATTCTAAACTGAATATCCCGTTTTTTCAAACTTAACTTCACAGAAATTGTAAGCGAGATGCAACCTGACTGGTCATTTTTGGTACTGAGGCTGGGAACCAATTGAACATTTCAAAGCTGAGATGATAGAATTCTGTTGGTCAAGCATATACAGGGTTTAAGGAACCAAGGCAAGCAGATATATTGGAGACAATCCCGAGGAGGTTCATGAAGTTGGTCCCGGGAATGGAGGAGTTTTTCTATCAGAGGAGGTTGAGCAGATTAGGCCTGTACTCTTTGGAGTTTAGAAGAATGAGAGACAACCTTGTTGAGACATATAGGATTCTGAGGAGGGTTGACAGAGTAGATGCTGAGAAGTTGTTCCCTTGTGGAAGAGTCTAGGACTAAAGGGCATAATCTCAGAGTAAGGGGTTGCCCATTTAAGACAGAGGAGGAGGAATTTCTTCTCTCAAAGGGTAGTGAATCTGGAATTCTTTACCACAGAGGGCTGTAGAGGCTGGTAGTTAAGTATGTTCAAGGCTGAGATAAACAGATTCCTAATCAGTAGGGTCAAGGAGATAAGGCAGGAAAGTGGAATTGAGGATTATCACATCAGATCTGTCATTATCTTATTGTATGGCAAAGCAAACTCGATGGGTCGAATGGCCTTCTACTTCTGCTCCTATGTCTTATGGAGTTAAGAGAAAAAAGAGCCATACTTTAACTGATATTGGAACAAGCACTAAGAGTTAAAAGGCCCACTCCTGTGCCCACGTTATCACTGGAGTACAACAACATCACTTGGGAAGTTGTGGACAACCACACAACCAGCGCAAAATCCTGACATAGCAACCAACAAATGCATCCGAGGCTGCTGTAACATCAACAACTAAGGAAAGAAAGGAGGAGTGAAACATCGCTGGGCATTTGCAGCTCTCTATACATGAAACAAAGTGGCCCACCACAACAGAAAGCAAAAGTAGAAAAAATATTTCAGACGGTAAGCCAGAATACACCAGTGCAACTTGTACTCTTCTTGCGATTACGACATCCAAGTATACAGTAAGTTACTTCACACATACCAACCCTGAACAGATTATTAAAAAGCTACTGTCAGTGACTGAGATCAAATAAAACTACGGGTGACAAAAGGTTGGAGTTCACTCCTCATTGTCCTTGTCAGCACTGCTCAAGATCATGGGTCAATCCGTGGCATAAATGGCAATACTCACTCAAAACTGAGTGATTAGATCAGACTGTGAAAAAAATCAAATTATTTATACATTTAGAATAAGTTTCCTCAAATAACAAACCCAGAGCAGTTTCTATGAAGCTGAAAGCCAAGGTTCAGGGCACCACTAAGGAAACATCTGTCATCTGTAAGTTGTTGGTAGTAGCCTGAGGCCTGCACCTCTGGAGAGAAAGAGAGTTTCAGCTGGGTTGAGACACCATTTGGAAGCAGTGGGTTTGACTGACAGCAGTCCAGGTAAGAGCTCTACCCAGGCAGGGGACTGCACCCCGCGCTGCACCATGGGATTTGTAGTCCTCTTGCCCACTCCTCCCATTGGTATCTGCCAGTGAGGAACTACATTCCCCACAACCCACCGCGGGGGACTCCCCTCACCCTTTGCCCGCTTTTAACTTCAGGGTGATCTTAAAACGGGCATAACGGAGCTTAACACCAAAAGGAGAGTGAACTGCAGCGGAAAGGATCGGCTCTCACTGAGCAATCTTGGCCGGTCGGTGTGTCTCTGAAGGAGGATGTGTGTGCGGCCTCTCAGTGGAGGCTGGGATTTGTAGTCCTCCCGATCAGTCCCGGCCGTCTGCCAGAACGCGCCGGGGCCCGCCGGGAAACTACAACTCCCGCCATGCCCCGCGCGGCCGCCGGCAGCTTCCGGTCCCCTCTCTCTCACACAGGCCGCGGCATCTCCCTGAAAGCCCGCCGCGGGAGGCCGAGCTGGGGGGGGGAAAGGGCTGCCCAGCGCCACCGCCAGTGTGAGGGTATTCCGGGTTCTCCTGTCACATTGAAACTGCCCTGAGGTGGCTCCCCTGGCCTCACTCTCTCTCTCACCTGAACAGCCGCTCGCTCGCGCTCTCTCTCTCTCTCGCAGCGGCCTCCACTCCCCAACTCAACACGTCACCGCGGCCTCGCTCCCGCTGCCGCCCAGGCCACACCAGCAGACACTCGACAACATCGATCAGCTCCCCATCGACTGTGCGGCGCTCCGCTCCCTGTGTTGCCACATCAACCTCACCCCTGTCCCATGCACAGGAGTGAGAGGAGGTTGCAACATATTTTCCTGCAGCACTGCCTTCAGCAAACTCTGAAAGATGCAGACACACTCCCTAGGGGGACGCAAAAGCCTAATGGTATTATTGCTAGACTATTAATCCAGAAACTCAACTAATGTTCTGGAGATCTGGGTTTGCGTCCTGCCACAGCAGATTAAATAATTTTTTAAAATCTGGAATTAAGAATCTGCTGATGACCATGAAACCATTGTTGGGTGTGGTTCACTAATGTCCTTCAGGGAAGGAAATCTGCCGTCCTTACCTGGTCTGGCCTACATGTGACTCCAGAGCCACAGCAATGTGGTTGACTCAACTGCCCTCCAAGGGCAACAAGGGATGGGCAATAAATGCTACCCATGAATGAATTTAAAAAAGTCATGGTATGGTTACTGCATAGCATAGCAGGAGGACATTTTGCTCATGCTATCTCTCATAGAAACCCTACAGTACAGAAAGAGGCCATTCGGCCCAACGAGTCTGCACCGACCACAATCCCACCCAGGCCCTACCCCCATATCCCACCCGCTAATCTACGCATCCCAGGGCACTAAGGGGCAATTTTAGCATAGCCAATCAACCTAACCCACACATCTTTGGACTGTGGGAGGAAACCAGAGCACCCGGAGGAAACCCACGCAGACACGGGGAGAATGTGCAAACTCCACACAGACAGTGACCCAAGCCAGGAATCAAACCCAGGTCCCTGGAGCTGTGAAGCAGCAGTGCTAACCACTGTGCTACCGTGCCACCCTCTCTGCTTGAACAAGTTTATTTACTAGTGTCACAAGTAGGTTTACATTAACACTGCCATGAAATTCCTGTGAAAATCCCCTAGTCACCACACTCCGGCGCCTGTCCGGGTCCACTGAGGGAGAATTTAGCATGGCCAATGTATCTAACCAGCACGTCTTTCAGATTGTGGGCGGAAACTGGAACACCCGGAGGGAATCCACACAGACATGGGAAGAGCGCACAGACTCCGCACAGACAGTGACCCAAGCCAGGAATCGAGGCAGCAGTGCTAACCACTGTGCCACCATGCTGCCCCACGCAGTTAATCCCACCCCCTGTCTTATCCCTGTAGCCCTGCACAGTATTTCTCTGCTGTGTGGTTGCATAGCTAACCCAAACCTGTGATCAGTGTTCCCTGAAGGTTTCCCTATTGACATTTGATCCAATTGAACCACCTCATTCCCCAGATCCAGCAATGCTTCCTTCCTTATTGGGCCAGGAACCTCTGAACACCTCTCAGATATTCTTCACCTCTCTCCCTTTTACACCATTACATATATTAGAATAATTATTTTTTTCCTCACTGCTCTATAGTTCTTGCACCTCTCTGTAATTTCCCTGAAAATTTGCTTCTATTTATCTTTCCAACTAGTTGGTGGCCCATATAATACACCCAACAGTGTAATGGTGTCTCTATTAATTCATAACTCTAACCAGATTGATTCTGTACTTGATCTTCCAGGACACCCTTTCTCTCCAGCACGGTGATACCGTATTCTCCTTAATCAATCCGGCCATTCTTCCTGCTATCTTTCCTGAACAACCTGGCATTTTCAATACAATCCTGCCCTTTTTTGAGCCAGATCTGGAAGAAGATAGCCACCGACTTCAGGAACTGTAGTGGAGGACGTGCCCCATCTACATCAATGGGGACGAAGGAGCTTCAAGTTTCTAAGTGTCCAGATCATCAACAACCTGTCCTGGTCCCTCCATGCTGCGCTTTAGTTAAGAAAGCCCACCAACGCCTCTACTTTCTCAGGAGGCTGAGGAAATTTGGCATGACCGCTACGACTGATGCACCATAGAAAGCATTCTTTCTGGTTGTATCACAGCTTGGTCTGGCTCCTGCTCTGCCCAAGACCTCAAGAAATTACAAAGGGTCGTGAACGAAGCCCAGTCCATCACGCAAACCAGCCTCCCATCCATTGACTCTGTCTACACTTCCCATTGCCTTGGAAAAGCAGCAGGATAATCAAGGAGCCCACGCATCTCAACATACTCTCTTCCATCTTCTTCCACCGGGAAAAAGATATATAAGTGAGGTTACGTACCAACTTACTCAAAAACAGCTTTTTCCCTGCTGCCATCAGACTTTTGAATGGTCCTACCTCATATTAAGTTGATCTTCCTCTGCACCGTAGCTATGACTGTAACACTACATTCTGCACCCTCTCCTTTCCTTCTCTATATATGGCATGTTTTATCATAGAATCCTACAGTGCAGGAGGCCATTCGGCCCATCAAGTTGCACCGACCACAATCCCACCCAGGCCCTATCCCCACAACCCCATGCATTTTACCCTAGCTAGCCCCTCTGACACTAAGGGGCAATTTAGCACGGCCAATCCACCTAACCCGCACATCTTTGGACTGTGGGAGGAAACCGGAGCACCCATAGGAAACCCACGTGGACACGGGTAGAATGTGCAAACTCCACACAGACAGTGACCCAAGCCGGGAATTGAACCCGGGTTCCTGGGGCTGTGAGGCAGCAGTGCCGACCCATCTGTATAGCACAAGAAACAATACTTTTAACTGTGTACCAATACATGTGACAATAATAAATGAAATCAAAAAAAAAGATTTTGGTTATTGCAACAATGTCATATTCCCACGTGGCTACCTTGTGCCTGTACTCACCAATCTTATTGACCACACTCTGTGTGTTCGCGAACGTGCACATTAGTTTTACATTAAAATGGATTATTGTCATTCTCAACTCATGAAGAGTCACTGGGGCCAATGTCAGGGTGAACCCCAAGGACACCATAGAATGTCCTGGTCCAGAAATGGAAGCATCAAATGAGCACCATTGCTTTTCTTTACATGAGACACCCAGTTCAGCTTGACAATCAAGCCATTTATTATTATTATTTTTCAAGCAAACATCTAATTCTCCTCGAAAGACCTTTATGCACTCTAACTATGATTTGTGGCAGAGTATTGCACACTTTTTAAAATACATTCATGGGATATGGGCTTGGCTGCGAGGTTGCAATTAATTACCTTTCCCTAATTATCCCTGAGATACAACTGAGTGGCTTGTACATCAGACAGTTAATAGTCGACTAGACTGATGTATAGACCAGAATGGGTGACAATGGCAAATTTCTTTCCCCGTTAGTGACATTTGAACTTTTTCTGACCGTTCAACAGCTTCAGTTGTGTTGTCCCAGGTCTGAACACTGCACCTCAGCAAGTCTATATTAGTCTTAGAGGCGACACAGCACAGAATGACATCTGAGCTTAAAGGGTTAGAAAATAGAATCCTTAGAGTGCAGGAGGAGGCCGTTCAGCCCATCGAGTCTGCATTGACAACAATCCCACCCCCGGTCCTATCCCCACAGATTTACCCCTGTTAATCCCTCTAACCTACACATCCTGGGACACTAAGGGACAATTTAGCATGACCAATCAACCTAACCCGCACACCTTTGGACTGTGGGATTTTGATTTGATTTATTATTGTCACATGTATTAACATAGTGAAAAGTATTGTTCCTTGCGTGCTATACCGACAAAGCATACCATTCATAGAGAAGGAAATGAGAGAGTGCAGAATGTGGTGTTACAGTCATAGCTAGGGTGTAGAGAAAGATCAACTTAATGCAAGGTAGATCCATTCAAAAGTCTGACAGCAGCAGGGAAGAAGCTGTTCTTGAGTCGGTTGGGACGTGACCTCAGACTTTTGTATCTTTTTCCCGAAGGAAGAAGGTGGAAGAGAGAATGTCCGGGGTGCGTGGGGGTCCTTGATCAAGCTGACTGCTTTTCCGAGGCAGCGGGAAGTGTAGACAGAGTCAATGGATGGGAGGCTGGTTTGCGTGATGGATTGGACTACATTCACGACCTTTTGTAGTTCCTTGCGGAGGAAACCGGAGCACCCGGAGGAAACCCACACGGACACGGGGAGAATGTGCAAACTCCACACAGACAGTGACCCAAGCTGGGAATCGAACCCGGGTCCCTGGAGCTGTGAGGCAGCAGTACTAACTACGTGCCGTCCCATTTTGAGGACAGGTTGCTAAAACTTAGCTTGTATTCACATTCAGTTTAGAAAGTTGACGAGTGAATTAATTGAGCTGTTTTAAGATGATTTGATGTTTGGATCTTGGATATTTTCAGGATTGAAATGTGTGGAGTTTTGCTGGGAAAGGGTGTTAGGGAATTTGAAAGAGAAGCAGGTGAACGGAGCTGAGATGCAGATCCGTCATAATCTGTCTGAATGGTGGAACAGCGAGGCTGAATGGTCCCCGGTTGCTGCGATTTCATTTTGGAATGGGTTTGCAGTTTATCTCACTTCCTGTAATAATAAATCAAACGCCTAACATTTCATCAATGTTGACAGAGACAGACACTGCAGTTTGCTGAAGCACCCACACTAACTAAATAAGCTGCTTGAAGGTTAATGAATGGCTGAATGGAGTTCTGTTGGCTGGACTTCAGGAAGAGGTATTGGAAAATGGTATGGGCGGCACGGTAGCGCAGTGGTTAGCACTGCTGCTTCACAGCTCCAGGGTCCCGGGTTCGATTCCCGGCTCAGGTCACTGTCTGTGTGGAGTTTGCACATTCTCCTCGTGTCTGCGTGGGTTTCCTCCGGGTGCTCCGGTTTCCTCCCACAGTCCAAAGATGTGCGGGTTAGGTTGATTGGCCAGGTTAAAAATTGCCCCTTAGAATCCTAAGATGCGTATGTTAGAGGGATTAGCGGGTAAATATGTGGGGATAGGGCCTGGGTGGGATTGTGGTCGGTGCAGACTCGATGGGCCGAATGGCCTCCTTCTGCACTGTAGGGTTTCTATGATTTCTATGAAAACAATCAGCAGCCAAGCGTTTGAAAAAGAGGCACGACCTGGTTCGGGTTGGGGAGCGACACTTCAGAAAAAAAGGTGACGGATTATCCACTAGCCCACCGGATCACGTGTTTAAAGATCAGGTTTGTTCGGCCAATCTCTTTAGAAGTTGGGGCCGCGAATAAAGTTTTAGTGACGCTTCCCTCTTCTTTCCTTCTGGGAACAGCTTTGTCATTTCCACCATAACAGCATTTTATTGACCAGATACTTTTATTTATTTAGCACCTTTAATGTAATAATAATGTCATAAAGCAAAACTTGAAACTGAGTCGCATAAGGGGATATTCAGGCAGATAGCCAGAATCTTCATCAAAGAAGTAAGTTTTAAGGAAGACATTAAAGGATGAACGTGAGACAAAGGGAGACAGTCCAAGTAGGTTTAAGGTGCGTGGGGAAAAGTTTAGAGGAGATGTGCGAGGCAAGTTTTTTTACACAGAGGGTGGTGAATGTTGGAACGTGCTCCCTGAGGAGGTGGTGGGAGCAGGTCCGATAGCGGCATTTAAGGGGCAACTAGATGAATACATGAATAGGATGGGAATGGAGGGATACAGACTCCGTAAGTGCATACGGTTTTAGTTTAGGCAGGCATGATCGGCGCAGGCTTGGAGGGCCGAAGGGCCTGTTCCTGTGCTGTACTTTTCTTTGTTAGCAGTTTGGGGAGGTCAGGTGTAGTGAAATGCAGGTATATCCGAGGATTGTGTGTTTGCAGGAGATAGGTGTGAGGCACTCTCGGTGTTGCTGCAAGCAGCGCAGGTCTGATCCATTCCTCACTCCTGCGCTGTGGCAATCCCCAGAGCCATTTTCTGCTTCATCTGAGGTCAGAACTGGATTGTGTTCACAGCGACACGATGTACAAACCTCGAGTTAAAGGGGAGAAAATATGTGTCCAACATTGCCCTAATCCTGATGGCCACCTTTGCGTGCAGCTGCTTCAAGCAGTGCGTAGATCCTCGGTACGCAAACACCAAGTGTCTCTACATGCGGAGATTCTACCTGTCTCCAGTGTTGCGAAGGACGGGTCTGGCCACGCTCCAAGTAGATAAACCGTACCACCTGTCCCTCGTGGAAAAAAGTTATAGAGAAACACCTTTCACCACAAGTCCATCAGGCAGTGGTCTGCACGTAACGTCCTAGAGGCCCTACGGGAAAAGGAGAAGGTGGATCCTGTCGGATGGTTCCCTGAGCAGACTGTCAGAATCATCTGGCAGAATGCCTCATCACCAGAACTTTCAAACAAGCACCAAGATCGAGCTTAGCCGATGGTGAGAAAGGCCCTCCCCCGTCAGATCCTTCCTACACGCCTGGAGTCTCACCCCCATCCGCACGTTGCCCTCGAGGTGTCTGTGGTGGGGAAGAGACCATTGTCCACCTCCGTGTGGAATGTGCCTTTGCAAAGAAGGTCCAGAGAGAATTGAGGTGGTTTTTGTCGAGGTTCATCCCAAGCAGCTCCGTGACGCGGGACTCTGTGCTCTATGGGCTGTTCCCAGGGACGGGGACTCTGTGTCTACGGGCTGTTCCCAGGGACGGGGACTCTGTGCTCTACGGGCTGTTCCCAGGGACAGGGACTCTGTGTCTACGGGCTGTTCCCAGGGACGGGGACTCTGTGTCTACGGGCTGTTCCCAGGGACGGGGACTCTGTGCTCTACGGGCTGTTCCCAGGGACGCAGGACTCTGTGCTCTACAGGCTGTTCCCGGGGACGGGGACTCTGTGCTCTACGGGCTGTTCCCAGGGACGGGGACTCTGTGTCTACGGGCTGTTCCCAGGGACGGGGACTCTGCTCTATGGGTTGTTCCCAGGGACGGGGACTCTGTGTCTACGGGTTGTTCCCAGGAACGCACACCCAGACAAACATCAGCTGTGGCGAAGGATCATCAACTCAGTGAAAGATGCTCTTTGGTCTGACTGAAACTTGTTGGTCTTCTAGTGCAAAGAGTTGTCCCCATCCAAGTGTTGCAGACTGGCTCATTCCAAAGCCCAGGACTACGTGCTGAGGGATGCACTAAAGCTCGGGGGCCGCTGCCACAGAGGCACAACAGGGAATGTCACTGTCTAAGATTTTTCAGTCAGAGTGGAGGGGAATTGTATAGAACCCCCTCTGTACACCATGAATGACGCACATTGAATATAAAGGGTGAATAGTACATACAGCGCAATCATATTGAAGCCCCCAGAGTGCAACGTGATTTATGTAGACAACTTAAATATCATTGCACTTTCTGCAATGACCACTTTGAAATATTTGTAATCTTCTTTCAGATATTTTATCAATAAAGTATATTTTTGCAAAAGAAAAGTTGGAGGTATTTGGAATTAAGGATGAAAAGTTTAAAATGGAGGCATTGTGTAATCCAGAGCCCAGGTAGGTGAGCGAGCGCAGGGTTGATGAATGAACAGGGCTTGTTAATTAAAACACAGCAGCAGAGCTCTGGATGGCCCACAGAATGTGGGAGTCTGGCCAGGAGTCCATTGGAATAGTCAGGAATACAGGGAACAGGTGGTGACTAGTGGGGTTCCGCAGGAATCAGTGCTTGGGCTCCAGATGTTCACAATACACATCAACGTTACGGATGAGGGAACCAAATGTAATATTTCCAAGTTTGCTGATGACACAAAAGTTGGTGGGAATGTGAGTGGGGAACAATTCATGGATCTGGGTTTCAGCAGCAGAGGAGTTGAGGCGGGCAATGTTACAGTGATGGGATAGACAGGCTTAGTGATGCCACAAATGTGAGGCTGTAATGAAGACATCTTGGACCAAGTCACACGACCAATGAAGAAGCGCTGGTCAAATCTGAAACCCAAAAGAACTCCGCTAACCAAGTTCAGGAAGATACAGTTGGAATTTCTTGGACAAATAATAAAAAATCATGATGTAGAAAGTCTGATGCCAATGGGAAAGATGGATGCCAAAAGGAATCGAGGCAGACAAAGAACATTCTTGTTAAGCAGCATCGCAAACTGGAAGAGTGTACCACCCACGAATATGATAAACACCTCAAGAGTAAGATTCTCACAACACCAGGTTAAAGTCCAACAGGTTTATTTGGTAGCAGCACTCCGAAAGCTTATGCTACCAAATAAACGTGTTGGACTTTAACCTGGTGTTGTGAGACTTCTTACTGTGGTCATAAACCTGATTGGAGGGATTTGTGGGAAGCGACAATCTTTCAGTCTTAACACAAAATAGGACCTCTGAAACCTCGAGTCTAGTTTCAATCTGGACGGTTGTTAACTGGGACGATAGGCGGAGCTGCAATTGATCTTGGTACCCGAGGGCCATGAAAAGGACAAACATCAGCAAAGTTCTTGCTCCTCAGTGTCTGTCACTGCCGCTGGAAGGTAGGGGAATGAGGACATCAGAGCAAGGCCCTGGTACCCTCTTCAAAAGCTCGAAATCCGAAGAGAAAATGCTATAAACAGGTTAAGTTGGTAGCAAAAGCCACACAAGCTTTCGAGGCTCTGAGCCCCTTCTTCTACCTGGTGTTGTTAAACTTCTTACTGTGTTTACCCCAGTCCAACGCCGGCATCTCCACATCATAAACAGGTAGCAGGCCTGGCAGCAATTGTGGAGAGAGAAACAGTTAATGTTTCAGGTCGGTGACCTTTTATCAGAATTGGCACCAAGGTACCTGTACTCCTCTAATTCTGGCCTCTTGAGCTTTGCTGATTTTATTCATGACACATTTGGCGACTATGTCTTCAGCTGCCTCGAACATAAGCTCTGGAATTCCCTCCTGGAGCCTCTCCTCCTCTCTACCTCACGTTTCTCTTTTAAGATACTTCTTTGGCAAAAGATTCAGACATCGATGATCTGCTGTAATATCACATTATGTGGCTCGGTGTCAAATTATGCTCCTGCGAAACACCCAGGGTGTTTTAATATATTAAAGGCGTTACATGAATACAATAATAAAAGATATTTTAAAATATAATAATAGAGGAGGTAGAAACATAGAAAACAGGAGCAGGAATAGGCCATTTGGCCCTTTGAGCCTGTTCCACCATTCAATATGATCATGGCTGATCCTCTATCTCAATCCCTGTGTATTCCCCTTGACACGTTTAGTCTAGGAATCTATCTATTGCTTTCTTAAACATATTCAGTGACTTGGCCTCCACAGCTTTCTGCGGTAGAGAATTCCACAGGTTCACCACCCTCTGAGTCAAGAGGTTTCTCCTCATCTCATCTCTAAATGGCCCATCCTCTCTCCTGAGACTGTGACCCCTTGTTCTAGAACCCCCCCACCCCTCAGCCAGAGGAACCAACATTTCTGCATCCGGTCTGTCCAGCCCTGTCAGAATTTTATACGTTTCAATTCGATCCAGTGAATACAGGCCCAGTTGACCCAATCTCTCCTCAGATGACAATCCTGCCATCCCAATCTGGTGACCTTTTGTTGCATTTCCTCTATGGCAAGTGTATCCTTTCTTAGATAAGGAGACCAAGACCGCACACAATACTCCAGGGGCTGGATTTTTTAGCCGCGCTCACCCCAAGACCGGAAAATCCCACCCGAGGTCAACGGATCTTTGCATGGTCCTCCACCCCCCCCCCCCCCCCCCCCCGCTTCCACCTGCTACGATTCCTGTGGCGGGCGGGATGGAAAATTCTGCCCTAGATGCGGTCTCACCAAAGCCCTGTACAGCTGCAGTAAGACATCCTTGTTCCTGTACTCAAGTCCTCTTGCAATGAAGGCTACCATACCATTTGCCTTCCTCACTGCTTGTTGCACCTGCGTGCTTGCTTTCAGTGACTGGTGTACAAGGACATCCAGGTCTCTTGGTATGTCAACATTTTCCAATTTATCATTGTTTAAATAATACTCTGCCTTTCTTTCTCTGTCCAAAGTGGATAACTTCACATTTATCCATGTTATACTGCATCTGTCACGTATTTGCCCACTCACTCAATTTGTCTGAATCATTCTGAATCCTCTTAACATCCTCCTCCCCACTCACATTCCCACCAACTTTTGTGTCATCAGCAAACTTGGAAATATCACATTTTGTTCCCGCATCCGTAACGTTGATGTGTATTGTGAACATCTGGAGCCCAAGCAGATTCCTGCAGAACCCCACTAGTCACCACCTGACACTTTGAGAAAGACCCATTTATTCCCACTCTCTATTTCCTGTCTGCTAACCAATTCCCAATCCATGCCAACATATTACCGCCCCCCCAATCCCATGTGCTTTAATTTTGCACACTAACCTCTTAGGTGGGTATTTATCAATAGCTTTCTGAAAATCCAGATGCATCACATCCACTGGTTCTCCCCTATCTATTCTACCAGTTAAGTCCTCAAACAACACCAGTAAGTTTGTCAAACGTAATTTCCCTTTCATGACCCCATGTTGACTTTGTCGAATCTCGTTGATATTTTTGAAGTGTCCTGTTATCGTATCCTTTAAAATCGACTCTAGTATTTTCCCAACTATTGATGTTAGACTAACCGGTCTCTAATTTCCACTTTTCACTCTCCCTCCTTTTCCTAAATAGCGGGGTTACATTTGCCACGTCCAACCTGCCAGGATTGTTCCAGAATCTGTCAGATTTTGGAAGATGACAACCAACACATCCACCATTTCCAAGCCACTTCCGAGAGCGAGAGGGAGGGAGGATGCTGATTGACAGGATCTGGGTGAGTGAGGAGACAAGATGGCGGCAGATTGTGCCAGAATGAAGGTGCCTCAGCCCAGGGGTGAGAGAGAGAGACCCAAATCCCACCCCCACTCCCCTCCAAGCTGGTCATTGTCCCATAGTTGCCCTCCCCCCTCCCCATGGGCATCTACTCTCATCCCCTGCTTCAGTGGGTGAGTGAGGTTTGGGAATGGGGAGTTTATCAATAACAGTACAGATGCCATCCCCACCCCCCTCCAACCACCCCCCCCGCCCCTGCCCCTGCCCCCCCCCCCCCCCCCACCGCCCCCCAGATGCAAATGTCCACAAACTGTTGAAAGTTATCTTCTGAGGAAAGGTTGAGTAGATTTGTGTACAGTGCACTCATTGGAGTTCAGAAGAATAGAATGTGATCTTAGACTATATGATTTTGAGGGAGGTTTGACAGGATAAATGCTGACAGCATGTTTCCCCTCGTGGGGGAATCTAGACCCGGGGGGGGGACCCGTTTCAAAATAAGAGGCTTTCCATTTAAGATCAAGAAGAGGAGAAATCTCTTCCCTCAGTGGGTCATTAGTGTTGGCGTTCATTAACAGGGGGTTTGAGTTTAAGAGCCGTGGGGTTATGCTGCAACTGTACAGGACCTTGGTGAGACCACATTTGGAATATTGTGTGCAGTTCTGGTCACCTCACTATAAGAAGGATGTGGAAGCACTGGAAAGAGTGCAAAGGAGATTTACCAGGATGCTGCCTGGTTTGGAGGGTAGGTCTTATGAGGAAAGGTTGAGGGAACTTGGGCTTTTCTCTTTGGATAGAGGTTTATAAGATGATGAGGGGGATAGATAGAGTGAACGTTCAAAGACTATTTCCTCGGGTGAATGGAGCGGTAACTAGGGGGCATAACTATAGGGTTCATGGTGAGAGATATAGGAAGGATATCCGAGGTAGGTTCTTTACGCAGAGAGTGGTTGGGGTGTGGAATGGACTGCCTGCAGGGATAGTGGAGTCAGAAACTTTAGGAACATTTAAGAAGCTATTGGATAGGCACATGGAGTACTTCGGGATGATGGGGAGGAAATAGCTTGATCTGGGTTTCAGACAAAGCTCGGCACAACATCGTGGGCTGAAGGGCCTGTTCTGTGCTGTACTGTTCTATGTTCTATTAGTCTGTGGCGTTCTCTTCCACAGAGATCGGCGGAGGCTGCAGGTCACTAAATATTTCTAAGGCTGAGTTTGATAGGGTTTTGATTGCCAAGGGACAGGATAGTGGAGCTAAGGCCACAATCAGATCGGACATGATCTCATCGAATGGTGCCTCATTAAGGGGCAATTTAGCACGGTCAATGCACCTAACCCGCACATCTTTGGACTGAGGGGGGAAACTGGAGCACCTGGGGGCAACCCACACAGACACGGGGAGAATGTGCTAACTCCACACAGTCACCCAAGCTGAGAATCAAACCCAGGTCTCTGGAGCTGTGAGGCATGCTACATTGCCCCTTAGTGTCCTGGGATGCGTAGGTTAGAGGGATTAGGGGGGTAAATATGTGGTGTTACGGGGATAGGGCATGGGTGGGATTGTTGTCGGTGCAGATTCGATAGGCCGAATGGCCTCCTTCTGCACTGTGGGGATTCTATGATGGAGCAGGCTCAAGGGACTGAATGGCCTGCTCCTGTCCCTGGTTCATATGTTTGCATATAACTATGTAAGGGTGGCAAGGTGGTTAGCACTGCTGCCGCTTAGCACCAGGGACAGGCCTTGGGTGACTATCTGTGCGGAGTCTGCACGTTCTCCCCATGTCTGCATGAGTTTCCTCCGGGTGCTCCGGTTTCCTCCCACGGTCCAAAGATGTGCGGGTTAGGTTGATTGGCAATGCTAAATTGCTCCTTACTGTCAGGGGGACTAGCTAGGGTAAATATGTGGGGTTATGGGGATAGGGTCTGGGTGGGATTGTTGTCGGTGCAGACTCGATGGGCCGAATGGCCTCCTTCTGCACTGTAGGGATTCTATGAAGTATGATGCATGTTGCTGTTGATTGATACTGTCTTACCTGCTGAGTATTTCCAGCATTTTCTCTTTTTATTTCTTAAAGCTGACTCTCGTGTCCCCAGGTTCACAGCTGAAGGTGGGCGGGCGATCAGAGACCCCAGTGAAATTCCACGGCCGATCGTGGGGGAAGGCCAGAGAGGAGGGGGGAAGAAAAAGTTTTTGGGGAACTGAAACTGCTTCTCTTTTGCAGTTTTGCCCAACTCACCTCAATTCACCACAAGATGGCCTGCTCCCCAAAGCAATGGGCTCCATGCAGGGTCAGGAAGAAGCTGAAAGAGAGAGAGAGAGACGGCTGAGCAATGGAATGTAGTGTTTCTGCTCTCAGCCCCGGGCGCTGTGCCAAGAACATTGGGCTCCACGTTCTGGAAACAAGCTTCCCCGCGGCCAGCTTAAAAAGACAAAGGAATCCGTTTGTACATGATGCAGAGATAAATTTCTAAATCAAATCCACGGCTTTATTGTTGACGTGAATGCGAAATTGCTGCACTGTATCCTACCCACTTCCTACATTCACACAGAGTATCAGTCCATTGAGTACTTATCTGTAACTTATTGCCCAGACATGACACAGTGGTGGAGCTGAACCCTGGATCCCACCCACCCTCACCCCGGCGCAGTGGAATCTGTGTCTAAACACTGCTCTGAATTCCACTGCCCCGTGCAGCAGGCTCAAATCTTTTTCCCAGTGCTGGAGCCGGGAGAGGCAAAAATGCAGCCCCCAAATTTACAGTGGAATCTTTTTTCTCAGTCTGTGGCTTCAGAATGCAGCAGTTGTGCCAGCCCCTCTCAGCTGGTCTGACGCCAGTCACCCAGTAAAACTCAGAACAAAGCCCTCACTCTTGTGCTGAGAGCTGGGTTTCTGCTTTTCCTGTACAGACGTCCCTGCTCTCCAAGTTGTTGACTCTTGGAGGACAATGGTTCCAGAACAACAGCGTGCATTTGTATAGCCTTTTTCACAGAATCCCCACGGTGCAGGAGGAGGCCATTCGGCCCATCGGGTCTGCGCCGACCACAATCCCACCCAGGCCCTATTCCCGTTACCCCACATATTTACCCTGCTTATCCCCTGACACTCGAGTCAATTTAGGAATGCCAATGCACCTAACCCGCACATTTTTGGAGTGTGGGTGGGAACTCCGGAGCACCCGGAGAAAACCCACGCAGACACAAACAGAACGTGCAAAAGTCCACACAGACAGCCACCCTAGGCCGGATTTGAACCCGGCTCCCTAGTGCTGTGAGGCAGCAGTGCTAGCCACTGTGCTGCCCGTTTAATACAGTAAGCTATCCCAAGGTGCTTGGCAGGAGGTTTATTGAGCAAACTTTGGTGCTGAGGCAGCTTCTTGCACTGTGGGATTGTCCTTAGGAAGAACATTTGTTGATGCACTGTCTTGGAATCAAAAGGCCTTTGTAGTTTGTGTTACCTCATGTTTTGCCATTGCCAGAGAGCATCAGGTACATGTTTCTGCCAATTTTCCACAGTCCAGTCTTATAGAAGATGATTGGTCAGCTTTCCTCCCTCCTTTTCTGTAGTGATTCCCATTCCAAATCTTTGATCAAGGATGTATTTCCCATTCATGCAGAATCATGCAGCATGTCTTTGGGTCACTTCAATCTTTTCTGTATCGCTCACCATGGACGGCACAGTGGTTAGCACTGCTGCCTCACAGCGCCAGGGACCCGGGTTCGATTCCCGGCTTGGGTCACTGTCTGTGCGGAGTCTGCACATTCTCCCCGTGCCTGCACGTGTTTCCTCCGGGTGTTTAAGAGGCGGCTGGATATAGCATTGGGGGCGAATGGGATCAAAGGTTATGGGGAAAAAGCAGGATTAGGCTATTGGGTTCGATGATCAGCCATGATCATAATGAATGGCGGAGCAGGCTCAAAGCTCCTGCTTCTATCGTCTGTGGTTTTATGGCCTTGAACAGGCGCCGGACTTTGGTGACTCGGGGATTTTCACAGTAACTTCATTGCAGTGTTAATTAGGCCTACTTGTGACACTAATAAATAAACTGAAACTTGATCCCTTGCAAACACCAGGATTGGCTGAACTAATGTTTGATCAAATAAAACTCTGACATTTTTATCGCAATGTCAAATATTCCTCATCTGGAATCCTTTGGATGTGAGCAGCTGGATTTGGAAACCCCATTGCAGATTGGGTTTGAGATGAGCCCTCGGATATGGTTGTGTATCTACCTGGTGGAGGATTTGACTGCAGAACTTAAAGCTATCTAATAGCAGATCATTTTTGTTGGCTATGCAAATGACAGAGCATTTTCTGGCACTGAATGCCCTTGGCTCTGCCATTTTTGCAATTCCTGATCATCTTAGAACATAGAACAGTACAGCACAGAATAGGCCCTTCAGCCCACGATGTTGTGCCAAACTTTATCTGAAACCAAGATCAAGCTATCCCACTCCCTATCATCCTGGTGTGCTCCATGTGCCTATCCAATAACCGCTTAAATGTTCCCAAAGTGTCTGACTCCAGTATCACTGCAGGCAGTCCATTCCACACCCCAACCACTCTCTGAGTAAAGAACCTACCTCGGGCATCCTTCCTATATCTCCCACCATGAACCCTATAGTTATGCCCCCTTGTAATAGGTCCATCTACCCGAGGAAATAGTCTTTGAACGTTCACTCTATCTATCCCTTCATCATTTTATAAAACTCTATTAAGTCTCCCCTCAACCTCCTCCGCTCCAGAGAGAACAGCCCTAGCTCCCTCAACCTTTCCTCATAAGACCTACCCTCCAAACCAGGCAGCATCCTGGTAAATCTCCTCTGCACCCTTTCCAGTGCTTCCACATCCTTCTTATAGTGAGGTGACCAGAACTGCACACAATATTCCAAATGTGGTCTCACCAAGGTCCTGTACAGTTGCAGCATAACCCCACGGCTCTTAAACTCAAACCCCCTGTTAATAAAAGCTAACACACTATAGGCCTTCTTCACAGCTCTATCCACTTGAGTGGCAACCTTCAGATATTTGTGGATATGGACCCCAAGATCTCTCTGACCCTCCACAATCTTCAAAACCCTACCTTTGACCCTGTAATCCACATTTAAATTTGTCCTACCAAAATGAATCACCTCACATTTATCAGGGTTAAACTCCATCTGCCATTTTTCAGCTCAGCTTTGCATCCTATCTGTGTCTCTTTGCAGTCTACAACAGCCCTCCACCTCATCCACTACTCCACCAATCTTGGTGTCATCAGCAAATTTACTGATCCACTCTTCAGCCCCCTCCTCTAAGTCATTAATAAAAATCACAAAGAGCAGAGGACCAAGCACTGATCCCTGTGGCACTCCGCTAGCAACCTCCCTCCAGTCCGAAAATTTTCCATTCACCACCACCCTCTGTCTTCGATCAGATAGCCATGATCTTGCATGAATTGATATGATCTTGAGTTTTCTGTGGTGTATAAACCACACACAGTCATCTGTTAATAGTTACACCCTGTTTTTAACTTATTGGCAAAGTTGTTTATGCATGTTAAGATGACTATAAGGTCCCAACACAGTTCCCTGGGGCACTCCATAGAGGATGGGATCGGGGAAGTGTATTGAGATGGATAGAAAACTGGTTGGCAGAGAGGAAACATAGAGTAGGAATTAATGGGTCCTTTTAAATTGGCAGGCAGTAACTAGTGGGGTGCCACAGGGATAGGTGCTGGGACCCCAGCTATTCACAATATATATTAATGATTTGGATGAGGGAACAAAATATAACATCTCAAAGTTTGCAAATGATACCAAGTTGGGTGGGAGGGTGAACTGTGACGAGGATGCAGAGACCCTTCAGAATGATCTGGACAGGTTGGGTGAGTGGGCTAATCAATGGCAGATGCAGTATAATTTGGGTAAGTGTGAGGTTATTCACTTTGGAAGCAAAAACAAGAAGGCAGATTACTACCTGAATGGCTGTAAATTGGGAGAGGGGAGTATGCAGCGGGACCTGGGTGTTCTTGTGCGCCAGTCACTGAAGGTAAGCATGCAGGTGCAGCAGGCGGTAAAGAAGGCAAATGGCATGTTGCCTTCATTGTGAGAGGTTTCGAGCACAGGAGCAGGGATGTGTTGTTGCAATTATACAGGGCCTTGGTGAGGCCACACCTAGAGTATTGTGTGCATTTTTGGTCTCCTTTTCTGAGGAAGGATGTTCTTGCTCTCGAGGGAGTGCAGCAAAGGTTTACCAGGCTGATTCCAGAGATGGTGGGACTAATGTATGAGGAGAGATTGACTAGGTTAGGATTGTTTTCACTGGAGTTCAGACGAATGAGGGGGGGAATCTCATAGAGACTTATATAATTCTAACAGGACTAGACAGGATAGATGCAGAGAGGATGTTCCCGATGGTGAGGGGAGTCCAGAACCAGGGGTCACAGTCTGAGGATACAGGGTAGACCATTTAGGATGGAGGTGAGGAGACATTTCTTCACCAAAGAGTGGTGAGCCTGTGGAATTCATTACCACAGGAAGTAGTTGATGCCAAAACATTGAATGTTTTCAAGAGGCGGCTGGGTATAGCACTTGGGGTGAATGGGATCAAAGGTTATGGAGAAAAAGCAGGATTAGGCTATTGAGTTGGATGATCAGCCATGATAGTGATGAATGGCAGAGCAGACACGAAGGGCCTAATGGCCTCCGCCTGTATTTATCTTCTATGTTTCTATGATAACTCCAGGAGAGGAAGATTCCCTATCTCACACACCACTCTTTATCTTTTGCAGGTTAAGGAATTTGATAATGTTCCCCTTGATTCAGCCAGTGTTGATTGATGCTTGAAAGAGATTAGTCAATATTGGAGCCAATCCATCAAATGCTAACTTTAAAATCCACTGGGGGAGTACTTGTGACACTAAAAAATAAACTTAAATTTTAAAAAATATGTAGGGTTACGGGGATAGGGTCTGGGTGGGATTGTTGTTGGTACAGACTTGATGGGCCAAATGGCCTCCTTCTGCACTGTAGGGATTCTATGATATTTGGCATTGCCAGAATGGCCAGGATTTGTTGCCTATCCTTAGTTCTCTTAAGAAGTTGGTCGTGCGTCCTAGCCAAACAGGTGTCGGAGTGTGACGACTAGGGAATTTTCACAGTAACTTCATTGCAGTGTTAATGTAAGCTTACTTGTGACACTAATAAATAAACTTTAAACTAAACTTTTCTCTGGTGAAGACATTTCCTCTTTAATTCTTCCACTAATGACTTTAAAATTAGCTATTGACCTCATGCTAAGGGAAATATATCTTTCTCATTCACTCTATCTGGGCTCCTCATAATTATAAATGCTTCAATTAAATCTCCCCTCAGCTTCCTTTGTTCTCAAGAAAACAAGCCCAGACTATTGACTCTTCCCTATTGGCTAGAATTCTCCATCCCTGGCAACATCCATGTGAATCTCTGTACCCTCCGCACTGTGGTCACACACCGTTTGTCACTAAGAGGGTAAAGAATTATGTTCAACAAATGTCAAATTGTGAACCCCTGGTGTCCCAGATTGGGTGGGCAGGAGGTCAGAGTTTGAAGTTGAGGCATAAAGGAGGACAGATCTGGGACTCGCAAGAAGCGTTTTACTTGGAGTCTGGATCCAAGCTTGTTCAGCCAGTAGATACAGAATCCTGCACTTGAAGCAGATACTGCTGAGGCCAACCAAAGCTTAAATGTAGTAGTCACATGATTTCCTTGTAGCTTTGCCGACTCTATTTGGACATTTGCCTGGAGATTTTATCAAACGACCTCCCAGCCCAAACAGACTTTCTTCCAGTTTCCAACATTTTTACAGATAAACATAAAGTGTTGTAGACTTCATTTTTGTAAATGCCTGATTTTCTCCCAGCAACATCTCAGCAGCTAATCTTTAATTCCTGGGCAATACAGGAGGGTTGGCAACCCTACATCCTTGATGCAAGGAGATCTCCACTGTACAGGAAGCTGGAGAAGGAGGTTAACAAGACTCATCCTACTCCAGTTTTGCTACACTTATACAGGGCATTGGTGAGACTGCTGTGTACAGTTTTGGGCTTAGTTAAGAAAGGATATAATTGCATTTGAAGCAGTTCAGAGAAGGTTCAGTTGACTAATTCCTGAGATGAAGTAATTGTCTTAGGAAGAAAGGTTTAATGGATTGGCTGGTATCCATGGGAGTTTAGAAGATTAAGAGGTGACCTCAGTGAAACATTTAAGATCCTGAGGGGTCTTGAATGCTGGAAGGATGTTTCCCTTGTGGGAGAGACTAGAACTCAGGGCACAGCTTAGAAATAAGGAGGTCCATTTAAGACGGAGATGAGAGGAATTTTTTTCTCTCAGAGGGACATTAGTCTGCGGAAATCTCTTTCTCAGAAGCTGTGGAGACTGGGGAATTGAATATTTTTAAGGCTGAGTTAATTCTTGATTGACAAGGGGAGTCAAAGGGTATAGGGCGTGGCAAGAAAGTGGTGTTGAGGCCACATCTTATGGCATGATCTTGTCAAATAGCGAAGGAGGCTCAAGAAGCCAAATGGCCGACTCCAAACTTTAAACTTGTTTCTAATTTGTATGTTTATACATATCCATCACAGTCACAGTCATTTTATCCCCAGCTCCAACACTCTCAGTGGTGGGGGGGGGGGGGGGGGCAGTGTGAGATTCCTGCCCATGGTATGGAGCAGAATTGATTATGGCTTGGGGATGACACAAAAACTAGGAGGACTAATTGCTGGGAGGACCAGTTCCTGGCAGCCTCAGCTCCTGGGAGGACCAGCTGCTGGGAGGAATAGTTGCTGGGGACTATCTTGCCCACCTTGCTGGCCGTTGGCGGGGCGGGGGACTGGACTCGGTGGAAACTCTGCATCGCGATTGGTGGGTTCTCCCTGGCAACGGTGCCGGCAGATGGACCAATGGGAGGCGACGTTACTGGTGCCGGGGCCGCGCTGCGATGGAGTCCGCTTCAGGCCGTTATGTGGGAGAAGTGAAGCAGCAACTGCGGCACGGTGAGAGCGGGAGAGTCCCGGGTAAAGGGGCAGAGTGGCCGGCCGGGTAAAGGTTTGACCAGGCTGCCTGGTACACACGGTGTTGTTGCTATTGACAAGATGCTGTCAATGATTTTTTAAAATATGCACGCACTAATTATAACCCCCAGCACAATCCTGTCTCTGACCAGTTACTCGAATTTCAACCATGAACTATAACCCTAAACCCCAACTCTAGAATCATAGAATCCCTAAAGTGCAGGAAGAGGCCATTCAGCCCATCGAGTCTGCACCAACAACAATCCCACCCAGGCTCTATCCCCCATAACCCCACGTATTTTCCCCTGCTAGCCCCCCTGACACTAAGGGGCAATTCAGCATGGCCAATCCACCTAATTCGCACGTCTTTGGACTGTGGGAGGAAACCGGGGCACCTGGAGGAAACCCACGCGCACACGGGGAGAACATGCAGACTCCGTACAATTGCCCAAGCCGGGAATTGAACCCGGATCCCTGGCGCTGTGAGGCAGCAGTGCTAACCACTATGTCACCATGGTGCCCCGGTCCTAAACTTTAAGCACTCACTCTACCCTTCACCGTTCCTGCACTGTCGCTGGGTCCGAATCTTAGAACTTCCTTCCTAACTTCCTTCCTACCTATGCCACATGGACTGCAGCAATTCAAGAATCATAGAATCCCTACAGTGCAGAAAGAGGCCGTTCGGCCCATCGAGCCTGCACCAACAACAATCCCATCCAGGCCCTATCCCCGTAACCCCACATATTTACACTGCTAATCCCCCTGACACTAAGGGGCAGTTTAGCATGGCCAATCAACCTAACCCGCACTTCTTTGGAGTGTGGGAGGAAACCGGAGCACCTGGAGGAAACCCATGCAAATACGGGGAGAATGTGCAAACTCCACACAATCACCTGAGGCTGGAATTGAACCTGGATCTCTGGCACTGTGAGGCAGCAGTGCTAACCACTGTACCACCGTGCTACAAAGAAGGAAGTTCACCACCACCTTCTCAAGGGTTACAGCACTGACATCTACCTGGCAATGTGGAAAATTGCCCAGGGGTAGCACAGTGGTTAGCACTGCTGCCTCACAGCACCAGGGACCTGGGATCGATTCCCTGCTTGGGGCACTGTCTGTGCGGAGTTTGCACATTCTCCCCGTGTCTGCGTGGGTTTCCTCCGGGTACTCCGGTTTCCTCCCACAGTCCGAAAGATATGCTGGTTAGGTGCATTGGCCATGCTAAATTCTCCCTCGGTGTACCCAAACAGGCGCCGGGGTGTGGCGACTAGGGGATTTTTACAGGAACTTCATTGTAGTGTTAATGTAAGCATACTTGTGACTAATAAATAAACTTTAAACTAAACTTTTAAAAGCTACGTCCTGCACACACACATCAGGACAAATTCAACCCAACAAATCATAGCTCCACCTGCTCTCAATGGAAAGTGCCATTGACACTGCTATCAAGCGGCACTTGCTTAGTAATACCCTGCTCACTGATGCTCATTATGTATTCTGCCAGGGTCACTCAGCTCCTGACCACCTTTCACCCCTTCTTCAACATTGACAAAGAAGCTGAACTCCAGAGGTTAGGTGAGAGTCACTGTCATTGACATCAAGGCAGCATTTGACCAAGAATGGCATTAAGGAGCCTTAACAAAACTAAGGTCAATGGGAATCGGGGAAATCTCTCTGTTGGTCGGAGTTGAAATAACTCCTCCAAGGCTAGAGTCCCTTCACCAAATTTAGATTTATTTACATAGTAACCAACACTCAGACAGCTACTTCCTCATACAGAGTATAAACCTGGAGTGCCAGTAACCCTGACACTCCACATTATGTACACATACAAGGCTCCCTGATTGGACAAACCATTAACACCTTATTCTGGGAGCTCGTATTCTAAGAGGTCCACATTGTGGACCTTGTTAAAGTCATTGGTGGATTCATACCCGGCACAAAGAAAAATAGTTGTGGTGGTTGGAGGTCAATCATTTCAGCTCCAGAACATCATTGCAGGAGTTCCTCATGGTGGTGTCCCAGGCCCAACAATCTTAAGCTGCTTCATCAATGAATTTCCTTCCATCGTAAGATCGTAAGTGGAGACGTTCGCTGATGATTCAACAATGTTCAACACTATTTGTGACTCCTCAGATACTGAAGCAGTCCATGTACATATGCAGAAAGACCTGGACAATATCCAGGCTTGGGGTGACACATGGCAAATAACATTTCCACACACACGTGTCAGGCAATGACCATTTCCAACAAGAGAGAATCTAACCATTGCCCTTTGATATTCAATGGCATTACCATCGCTGAATTCTCCACTATCAACATCCTGGGAGTTACAATTGTAAGAAGTCTCACAACACCAGGTTAAAGTCCAACAGGTTTATTTGGTAGCAAATACCATAAGCTTTCGGAGCACTGCTCCTTCGTCAGATGGAGTGGAAATGTGCTCTCAAACAGTGCAAAACAGACACAAAATCAAGTTAGTTGATTTTGTGTCTGTTTGCACTGTTTGAGAGCACATTTCCACTCCATCTGACGAAGGAGCAGTGCTCCGAAAGCTTATGGTATTTGCTACCAAATAAACCTGTTGGACTTTAACCTGGTGTTGTGAGACTTCTTACTGTGTTCACCCCAGTCCAACGCCGGCATCTCCACATCATGGTTACAATTGTCACAGAGTATCATTTGAGTACAGAGTGTTCTTATCAGCCTTTCTCCTATGTAATTATTTGACTGGCATCTGTTGAGGCTTCTGAGCATGTGTGGGCTTTGGCAAGTTTTGCAGTCTGCAAGAGGATGACCTGTAAGCAAGATCTGTTTTACTAGTGCTCCTGTTTTCATAGATATTACTGTTCTGCCGAGTTAATGTTATTGTTAAACTTTGTTATTTATTGATATAAAGAAGTTCCTTCTTTTAAGCAACACATTCAGCTTCCTTATTTGTGATCTCAAGTTACCACAACCATTGACAAGAAACTGAACTCGACTGGGCATATAAACACTGTGACTACTGGGAATCCTGCAGCATGTGGCTCATCTCCTGACTCCGCAAAACCTGTCCACCATCTACAAAGCACAAGCCAGGAGTGCGATGGAATACTGTGCACATGGCAGGATGAGTGCAACTCCAACAGCACTTAAGAAGCTCAACACCATTCAGGATAACGCAGTACACTTGATTGGTACCCCATCCTCAATCATTCACTCCCCTCACCACTGACACACAGTGGCAGCAGTGATACACTAGAAAATGCACTGCAGGAACTCACCAAGCTCCTTAGATCGCACCTTCCAAGCCCATGACTGTTACCATCTAAAAGGGACTAGAACACCAGCACCTGCAAGTTCCCCTCCAAGCCAATCACCATCCTGACTGGGAAATATATCGTCGTTCTTTCACTATCGCTGGGTCCCTCCCGAACAGCAATATAGATGTACCCACACTAAATGGACTGCAGCAGTTCAAGAAAGCAGCTCACCACCACCTCAAGAGCCAGCGATGCCCACATGCCATACTCAACCCCAAACCTTCCCAACCCCAAAGGTGTTTAACAAAAGTGATTACGTTTTGAATGTAATGTAGACAAATTCAGCAGCGAACTTGTGCACAATGTTACGAAAGTGAAACTTACTTTAATATTGAAAGCGGAGGTTGAGAACTTCAACTCTTGACTGGCCTCAGAGCTTTTGTGTATGCGCAAACCGGGAGCGGGCTGCACATTTGCAAGAAGAAAAATGGTGTGGGAACCCAGTTAAAAGGAGAGGAGCTGAGAAACAGGTTCTAAACAGAAAAATGGCTACGGGGCAGACTTAGGTGAAGAAGGTAGCCAAGGGCTGGTGACTCCATTGCTGGCCATTGGGGCAACGGTACTCCTTTAGAGCAATAAGGTTCTGTTCAGTGCAGCCAAAGATGTGAAGTTATGTCTGTAATATGGTGTTTATGGGCATCATTGGGAATTTAGGGGAATGGAATCTCGGGAGATGAAATTGAAATCCTGCGAGGTGGGCTTTGTTGAGGCTGTCTGAGATGGAGTGACATTTCGAGACAATCCCCAGCTTAGATCTTCGGTGGTGAAGACTGGACCCCTTCATGAGAGACACAGCATGTCACTGAGATTGGTTGACAAACATTGTTTACTGATGGCTGGTTAAAATCCATGGACTCTGTATTGGTCACATCTGCTCTTTATTGAGCGGTGTGTTTGACCATAGTTTGCTTGTTAATTCTGAAGTATCTCTTATTAACCCTGAACATAAAAGTATAAGATAGACATGATAAATTGTTTTTTTTACCCTGTATGGTAAAGTTTATTTTTTAAATTCAAAATCAGTGAAGTCTTATGACTTAATTCACTTAAATCAGTATCTTGAATCTCAAATTTTGGCTCCTTTATTGATCCCTAACCAGATTTTACCAAAAACTCGGGGACTAACCTAGGATCATCATAACAATAAGATCCTACCAACCATAAATGAGTTGAATAACCTGTTGGTCTGTTTAAGGTGGTATTAGTTGAGGGAGAGATATTGACTGTACTGCAGGCTCTTTGAATAGTGCATGAAGCATCTTGTCCCCACCAATATGTTAGGTGGGTCTCAGTTTCCTGCCTCACTTGAAAGACAAAAGTTGAAATTGAATTCAATCAATTTGGTAAATTTGTGCCAGTCCCAGGAAGGATTTGACTGTGAATTGAATTGTTATGCGGGCGTTGCTTTTAACGAGTGGGATCTCTGAAGTGGTCTACCAACCTCACTCGATGGTTAAAAATCATTACTAGCACAAAGCTCAGCACCAAATTACACTAGCTAGGAGAGTAATTTAAAGCGGGTTTGCTAGATTGCCTGCATCTCAATAACACATTTTTTAAAAATCATACTCCAACAATTTCTTCATTGCAATATTCCTTCCCCCTGGACCCTATGAAACCCCTTCATCATTTTCCAATCTTTAAAATGGCAACTACATTGACACTGATGTCATCAATAGAAATCAAATTTAAATTCACAAACGTGTTTCCTTTTTAATCAAGCAAGTTAATCAATTTAAAATTATAATTAAAACAAAAGGAGATGTATCAAATCAAAATGTTGTTACCATGTCGATAATGCACTCTGATCCATCTGGTTTGCAAAAGCCTCAGGAGTACCAGCCGAGACCATGTGCTCGCTCTCAAGGTGACCCAGGTGTGGACATAACCACGGAACAGAAGCAAGCAGTTGGGCTGAAGAACCTTTTAGCTGCTTGTTGCTTGAACCTGTTAATGGCCAGGCCCTGGAGCAGTTCCATGAGGAGGTCCTTTGACTTGCTTGCCTCTCTATTGCAGTCAACCAAAGAGTAGGACAGAAATATCACTGGAAATTGAGGAACCGCCCAGGCGAAAGAGGGGCCGGAGCATCTCGCCACCATTTTCTAAGCTTCAAGTGAATCTCCTCTTTGTAACTTTCCCCCGAGTGTTAATAGGTGCCAGAATATCAGGTCTCTTATAAATATAGCTCCACGTCACTGGTGTCATTTGGGTCTGCTGGAGACACGTTACAAATTGTGCATATGGGAAAGTAGAAAAATTAGTAGAAAAATGCCAGGAGTTTTTGCTGTCATGGGACCCCTTGATGAAATGATGGAGCTCCGATACTGAGTTTTGACTATTTTGCACAGGCAAACAAAATAGCTGAAGATATTAAAGTGCCCACTTTGCTGAACATGATGAGGGGAAAAACATTACTCTCCTCTGTAGTTTAGTGCAACCTGAGAAGCCAGGCATTAAAATGTATGAACAAATTGTAAATATTTTGCAAGCACATTTTTCTCCAAAGCCCTTGGCGATTGCAGATTTCACAAAAGAAACCAAGAGGAGGGGGAGTCAATGTGGCTGTGTTTAAAAAGACCTGCAGAATATTGAGTTTGAAGATGTGCTGAATGATACTATTCGGGACAGATTCGTCTGTGGTCTACACAGGGAAGCAACACAGAAATGTTTGCTAATGGAGAGTAACCTTAAGGCCATGGAATTTGCTGTTTCTATGGAGCTGGCTGCAAAGGAAGCTCAGCAATTGAGTTTGTGTAGTCGAGTGAACAAAATGGCAGCAGAATTGACACCCCGGAACCTCAAAATTTGTACATGTCACCCGTGTGCAAAGCTAGGGCATTGTGCAGCTAGATGCTGGTGTAAAAACATGGTAGACAAAGCTATGGGAAAAAGGACACATCGAGTGTGCCTGCTGGAAGGTTAAGCAAGCTCTAAGTAAAAATAAGAAACAAGTACAAACCAAGGCAGTATTTAAACAGAACAAAAGTTGAAATGTTCATGCTGTACAAAAGGCTCAAGAAAAACAGAGATTCACAGTCTGAGGAAGAATTACCACTGAAGGTGCTAGCCATTGTTGGTGTCACACACCGATACTGGGTCACTCCACTGTTGGATGGACAGCCAGTAAGGATGGAAGTTGACACTGGGGCAGCAGTCTCGCTGTGCCTGAGGCGTTTACAAGGAGAAACTTAAACGCTTTCCCTTGAAGCCTATCAAGGATATTGCCGAAGATGTATACAGCGGTTCCACTGAAGGGCTGCATGAAAGTAGCTGTGCAATTTAATGGGAAAACAACAGCAGATTGGATTCTACATGTAGTAAAGGGCAACTATTCAGCGTTGATGGGCTGTACATAACTGGAGAAGATTCAGCTGAACTGGGCCAAAGTCGACATCATGACCAATGGAGAGAATCGGGCCTCTCAAAAAATTTTAAAAGCACACAGTTGTTATTGATGGAGATTTAGGGAGCATGAAAGGTATAATCATTAGACTGAAAATAAAAGAAGGAAGCAAAGCAAAATGCTTGAAGGAGAGGTCTGTAGCATCAGCTTTTAGGCTGAAAGTGGAAGCTGATTTGGAACAACTTGTAAATCATTGGCTTCCTTCTGCACTGTAGGGATTCTTTCGGCCCACTGAGTCTGCAGTGACTCTACATAAGAGCATTTTATCCAGTCCCACTTACCCCCACCCCGCCCCCCATCGCCATTTTAAACCTCGCGCATTTTCCCATGGCTAATACACCTAACCTACACATCTTTGGACACTAAGGGGCAATTTAGCATGGCCAATCCACCTAAGCTGCATATCTTTGGCCTGTGGGAGGAAACCGGAGCAGCCGAAGGAAACTCACGCAGACATGGGTAGAATGTGCAAACTCCACACAGACAGTCACCCAAGGTGGGAATCAAACCCTAGTGCTGTGAGGCAGCAGTGCTAACCATGATGCCACTGTGTCGCCATGAAGATCGGAGTCTTGGAAACTGTCAGCATTAGTGAATGGGCCATGCCAATAGTTCCAGTCATCAAGAAGGATGGATTTGAAAGGATTTGTGGCGACATCGAGGTCACCATTAATCCAGTGTTGTGTGTGGAACAGTACCCGTTACCCCACATTGAACAGTACCCGTTACCCCACATTGAACAGTACCCGTTACCCCACATTGAAGACTTGTTTGCAGGATTGGCAGGAGGCCAACATTCCAGCAAAATTGACCTGAGCCAGGCTTACTTACAGATGAATGTGGGCAATAAGTCACAAGAACTTCTGGCGATTGTGACATAAAGGCTTGTTCCAATACCAGAAATTGTCATTTGATACCACCTTAGTTACTGCATTATTTCAAAGAGCAATGGATCAGATCCTGAGTGGACTGAGCAGAGTCTAGTGCGATCTGGCTGACATCCTAGAAACTGGAAGAGATGAAGTGGATCATCTTCAAAACTTGGATGCCACTCTTCAGAGACTGGAAGATTATGGTCTTGGAGTCCGTGAGGACAAGTGCAAGTTCTTCCAATCCTCCGTTAAGTATTTGGGACATGTGATTGACTCCACTGGCCTTCACAGATCTCCTGATGTTAAGGCCATTACAGAGGTGCTTGCGCCTTAGAATATTAACCAGTTGTGTTCCTTCCTAGGATCGCCGAACTATTACAGAAGGTTTGTTTCAAACTTGGCAACCATTCTGAAACTGTTACATAACCTCTTGTGCCAAAACAAGATATGGGAGTGGTCAGATCAATGCAATAATGCCTTCACGCAAGCCAAAGTACTTCAATGGTAATGAAATGGTTGGGAGATTCAAGAGTCTAGATCACCAACAACCTGTCCTGGTCCCTCCATGCTGATACTATAGTTAAGTAAGCCCACTAATGCCTCTACTTTCTCAGGAGATGAAGGAAATTCAGCATGTCCGCTATGACTCTCTCCAGCTTTTACAGATGCACTATAGAAAACATCCTTTCTGGAAGTATCACAGTTTGGTATGGCTCCTGCTCTGACCCAAACCACAAGAAATTACAAAGGGTTGTGAACGTAACCCAGTGCATCACGCAAACCAGCCTCCCATCCATTGACTCCGTCTACACTTCCCGCTGTCTCAGGAAAGCAGCCAGCATAATCAAGAACCACACGCACCCCGGACATACTCTCTTCCACCTTCTTCCATTGGAAAAAATATACAAAAGACAGATTGTGCACCAACCGACTCAAGAACAGCTTCTTCCCTGCTGCCATCAGACTTTTGAATGGACTTGCCATATATTAAGCTGATCTTACTCTACACCCTAGCTATGGCTGTAACACTACATTCTGCACTCTCTCCTTTCCTTCTCCCCTATGTAGTCTATGAATGGTATGCTTTCTATAGTGCACAAGAAACAATACTTTTCACTGTATCCCAATATATGTGGCAATAAAAAATCAAATCAAAATCTGAAGTTCTTACGCATTTTGATCCTGCTGTACTCCTACGTTTAGCTTGTGATGCATTCCCTTCACCCATCGGGTGAAGAAAGACCCATTGTTTTTGCGTCTCAAACCTTGAGCATAGCTGAGAGTAACTATGACAGATTGAAAGGGAAGTATTAGGGATCATATTTGGAATAAAGAAATTCCATCAGTTCCTGTATGGGAGAGAAGTTACATTGTTGATGGGCCATCATCCGCTAATAACCATTTTTGGACCACACACAGGAATTCCGTCACTTGCTGCAGCAAGTAGAATGCAAAGATGGGAATTGCTTTTGTCTGCACATGCTTACACCATTAAATATTGACAAACAAGTCTACATGGTAATACGGATTGACTTTCAAGATTGCCACTGCCAGGCAGTTTGTCAGGCTACTCAAATGGAAATATTTTCTATTTGAACAAGTAGACAACACACCTGTCACTTCCAAGGCAAGTGAGAAAACACACTCAGAGCAATCCTGTGTTCCCAAAAGTGATGGATCTGATTTTACAAGGAAATACTACAGAACGAACCTAACCTGAAACCCTACTACTCCACAAGTTTGGAGCTGGTAGCACCATCAGGATATCTTCTATGGGGGCTCAGAGTGATCATTCCGCCACCACTGAGAAAGCGGGTGTTAGAGAAGCTACATGAAGGCAATTGTGGAATCATACCCACAAAGGAAATAGTGAGAAGTTATTTCTGGTGGCTTGGATTAGATATGGAAATGGAAGAGAAAGCTAGAACATGTTCTTCCTGTGCAAAAGTAAGAAACCCAGCACCATGGGAATGGCCGGAAGAGGCTTGGCAATGAGCGCACATGGACTTTGCAGGAGCTTTTGAAGGCCATATGATGCTTACACTAAGTGGCCAGAGGTCGCTGTGATGAAATTTTCTTCATTTGAGAAGACCATCGAGAAGCTAGAAGTATTTAGTTGATTTGGATTCCATGAGCAATTGGTAAGTGCCACTGGACCTCAATTTGTCGCACAAGAATTTGAAAGTTTCTTACAAGAGAATGGTATTCAGCATATTAGGTCCATACCATATCATCCTGCTACCAATGGACGAGCAGAATATTTCATCCAAACCATGAAACATACACTAAGAGCAACCAGGGAACAAGGTTCGCTGATCAAACGGCAGTAAAACATAGAATTTTCCATCAAGGAAAAGGGGTTTTGGCTAGGAATTACCCCACTGGGGAGAACTGAGTTCCTGCCACAATCCTTGCACAGACTGGACCTGTTCCTTGCGTTATAATTCAGGAAACTCCAAAGTGTTTTATGAAGCCCGCCTGGATCATAGGTTTTGCACTTTGAATTTGGCTAGGATAAGCATGATATGTTCCATTTCAGGTATGATTCAAATGACCCACCAGGGAGCTTTTATCAAACAAAGATTATTTAAGAATGTAGTTAACATGTATGGAAAGAAAAGAAAATTAGCAATAACTTTTATCAATTACAAACAAAAACAAAACAACCAAAATAATGTATAACCCTTATCAAATATATCTCAAATCAAACAAAAAAAACTTTTCACAGGTTTAACAGAGCAAAGACTAATGCTCACGTGATACTGGAACTGAGTCCTTTGGTTGAATGCTACAGTTCTCTTGAGGCACACACAGTCAGGCTTGGAATCAGAACAGCTTCCCAGAACACCAGGGAGAGACTCTGGTCAAGCCACCAACCGCAGATTTTCTACACCAGGATGACAAGAAGCTTTGTTTTCAGCAGAATTTCCAAAACCAGGGAGAGAGAGAAACAGTTCTTTTCAGCTTTATGTCCCTCCTAAACTCAAACTGCAGCCAGCCAAAACTGAAAATGAAACCTTAAATTCACTAGGAAGAAAAACTGTCCAAAACACATGACCTTCCTCCTCACAATGCAGGGTCATAAAACATCCCAGAGTTAAAATAACCCGGTTTAACCACTGAAGGAGCAATAAAAGGACTTCTAGCAGCTGGCCCAGCAGCAATGAAACCAACATTGCTTATAGCTGCAGAGAACATGATTTATAAAAAACATTTTTTAAACCTACATTAACGTCACACTTATACTGTCCAGACCAGAGATGGCGTTATCTGGAGGGTACATGCAGACCAGCTGCTGGCTGAGAATTCGGGTTCAACCATACAAAGTCCTGACTTGAACCTTCCTACAACCCTGACACCAACAGACACTGTAGAAGAAAGCAACACCTCAACTACTGAGTAGACACAAAGACAACCTCTAGTTCCTTGGTCAATGCTGGTCAAACCAATTACTGATGATGTTTGTGCAAAGAAGACGCCAGAGCTTCTCCATCAGCCTTTCCAAGAGTGACGACCACCAGACCGTCTGACTTATTAATAGTGACTGACTTATTGATTATCATTCATGTTGAACTCATTGCAGACATTAAATTTAAGGGAGAAGGAATGCTATATATTTGTATTACTCTTATTGGCTTACTGAGCTTTGTTGTACACATGTATTTAGCTGGAAGTGATGTCGTAAGTCCCTAGCACAGGAAACAGGCTGAGAAGCAGCCATGTAAGAGAACACACACCTGTAAGTAAAGCTCCATTGTTTTTAACCCTTTGTGCGTCTAGCATCATTCTCCACTATACAACAGAAATACTTTTTGATTGTTTTACACCTGTAATGATTACGTGTGGTGTTACACACCTAGCAATATAAATGGATACAGTTCCACACTTTGAAACTAACTAGGATTTTCTTTCTCCCAGGTTTTGGTCTGTATGCTTATCCAAACAGCTTTTTTGAGTATGAGGGAGAATGGGAAAACGGGAGAAAGCATGGTAAGTTATCCTGAGATATAACAATCTCACTTAAAAGCTTCCTTCTCTGAGATAAAAAGAACTTGCAATAGGTTTCCCAACCTCAGGATGTCTGAAAGTGCTTTATAGCCAATGAAGCAGTTGTGAAATTAGGCCGGGAAACGCGGGTTCAAATGGCGACATGGGCGCAAACTCCCGTGAGAGGCCAAAAACGAGATCTCAGGGTGCAATCATCTCCGCTCCTCGCCAGTGATCTAACGCAGTTCATGTACAGGAAAGTAAATACGTTACCAAGCCATTAGCGGGCTTCCCCGCTATATCATTCCCCCTGGCATCTGGATTCCCTCCTTGCTGATGTGGCATCACGTCAGCGAGGTTTGCAAAAAGGTCTGGAGCAACTGGGTGAAGAGACTACTCTGGGCGCGCACATGTAAATACAGCCCCGAGGTGGCGGAGGGACATGCCAAGGCAGTGCCCTTGTGCTGCCCCTTGGCATTGCCTCCTGGTCCATGAGGGGGGACAGGGGAGATTTCCTTGTGTGCATGGGAGAAGGGTTCCCTGTGGTATGTGGGGGAGGGTGGGGGATTTACTTTGATTGCCAGAGAGCCCACCCCGTCAGCATGCCAGTGTGGGACACATTTCCAGCAATTCTTTTATCCGAGTGCTGGAAAATATGGTGTGAGTAGCCTGCTCGGATGTGCTGCACACTGCTTTTCTCACCTGAACCTGAAAAAATATGGGAAAAAATTCCACCCGTAGTTATTGATGTAACAGAGGAAAGAACGCAGCTAATGCAGGGCGGCACGGTGGCACAATGGTTAGCATGCTACCTCACAGTGCCAGGGACCAGGGTTCGATTCCCGGCTTGGGTCACTGTCTGTGTGGAGTCCACACATTCTCCCCATGTCTGTGTGCGTTTCCTCCGGGTGCACCGGTTTCCTCCCATAGTCTGAAAGACGTGCTGGTTAGGTGCATTGGCCGTGCTAAATTCTCCCTCAGTGTACCCGAACAGGCGCTGAAGTGTGGCGACTTGGGGATTTTCACAGTAACTTCATTGCAGTGTTAATGTAAGCCTTACCTGTGACACTAATAATAAATAAATTTACACACAGCAAGCTCCCAGCAACAGCAATGTGGTAATGACCAAATAATCTGTTCTGATGATGCTGAATGAGGGGTAAATATTGACCAGGATACTGGTGAGAAATTCTATGCTCATTTTCAAAATGGTGCCATGGGATTTTTTTTTAAAGTCTGCCTGAGATGGTTTAATATTGCATTCTAAAGACAGCACCTTCGATGCTGCAGCATTCCCTCATTGCCGTGCTAGAGTCTCAGCCTAGATTTTAGTGCTCGATCTCTGAAGTGGGGCCTGGAACACACAGCTTTCTGACCCAGAGGCATCTGTGCTGCCCATGGAGCAGTGGCTGATACTGTATGATTATATTCTTCTAAAAAATTGTTTTGCATTACATGCCTGCTCCTGACAGATGCTACTTTCTGTGTCCTATCATGACATTTTCTGCCCTACATTTCTTCTTAAAAACAGCGTTACAATTTTTGTCACCTGTTTTCTCCCTCGTCGGCAGTGTCTATCTCGAAGCCAACCCAGGTGGTACGGTGGCACAGTGGTTAGCACTGCTGCTTCACAGCGCCAGGGACCCGGGTTTGATTCCCAGCTTGGGTCACTGTCTGTGCGGAGTCTGCATGTTCTCCCCATGTCGGTGTGGGTTTCCTCCGGGTGCTCCGGTTTCCTCCCACAGTCCAGAAGATGTGCTGGTTGGGTACATTGGCCATGCTAAATTCTCCCTCAGTGTACCCTAACAGGCACCGGAGTGTGGCGGCTAGGGGATTTTCACAGTAACTTCATTGCAGTGCTAATGTATGCCTACTTGTGACACTAATAAATAAACTTTAAACGTTGACTTTGTAAAGAACAAGGCAGGTCTGTTTTGTCATTGATTGCTGTCAGTATTCTGAGATTTGTAAACAGGTCGCACAGTTCAAATTTGAACCCACTGGCTCTGACAGGCACGATAGGCAGTGATTGACTTTATTTTTGGCCCCACTAGGTATTGGGAAGTTTCTCATGAAGGATGGCAGTTACTACGAGGGGGAGTTTGTGAAAGGGGAAATCGAAGGGAATGGTGTTCGGTACTGGGCTTCCTCAGGTACGAAAACTCCTCACATTGCTAGCTATTAAAATAATCTCTTGCAGATGAGCTTAAACATCCACCATCTTTCAGAAAAATCAAAGCTAGCAAACTAGGAGTTGAGAGACATTGAGCAAATGAGCTAGCTATGTGCCATTTACATTCCAGTGATTTCACCCATATATGATTAAACATTTTCTATATTATTACATTTTGTGTTTCTGAACAGTTGGAAATTATTAGTGTCTTTGTTTCCTGTACGGACTTGGTGCTCTTTTATTAATTTCTTTGTTTCTAAATGTTTGGGCTCTTTTTGGACAGTTTGTATTATCTCCATCCTATGTGTAAGATTGCTTGGGAATTAGAATTGCTGCAGCTTCAAACCTGCCTGCTGCTTCAGTTGATCGACAATTACTTGCATTTGTTTTGCACGTTTAATGTGGTAATTATAGAATCATAGAATTCCCTACAGTGCAGAAGGAGGCCATTTGGCCCATCGAGTCTGCACCGACCACAATCCCATCCAGGCCCTACCCCCATATCCCTACATATTTACCCGCTAATCCCTCTAACCTACGCATCCCAGGACACTAAGGGGCAATTTTAGCATGGCCAATCAACCTAACCCGCACATCTTTGGACTGTGGGAGGAAACCGGAGCACCCGGGGAAGAGGACCTGGGTAAGATGCTCTGTCGAAGAGTCAGCGCAGATTTAATGGCCTAAATGGCCTCTTCTGCACTATAGAATTCTATGATTCTATGAACATTTGACACTCTCCCACATAAGGAGGTATTAAGGCAGATCACCAAACACTTGGTCATCGTTGGTGGAGCAATTAAAATGGGTGATGTGGGAGATGCCAGAATTGTAAGAGTGCAGAGACCTTGGGAGATTCTAGAGCTGGCAGAGGCTACGGAGGGGGAAAGGCCATGGAAGAATTGGGTTAGAGTTTTAAATTCCAGGTGTTGCCAGACGGAGAGGCAGTGTGGATCACCGAGCATTTATGGTGATGGGTAAATATGAGTTGGTGCGAGTTGAGATACAGGTAGCAGAATTTTAGTTGAACTCATGTTTAGGGAATGTGCAAGGTGGGATGTCACCCAGGGGAACGTTGGAATAGTCAAGAGGTTTTTAGCAGTGGTTAGGCTGAGGGGGTTACGGTTATTTTATGAGGTGAAAGAAGGTGGTTGTTTTGCGGATCAGTGGTAATCATTTTCCAGTGGTTCCTTATGGAAAGTGCCTGTGTATGGATATCTGGTAAGGACAGGACTGGGTTTCTCTGTGATGGCCACCCTGGGCACACAGCCTTCTTGCCACTTACTATCTTGTCTCGTACATGAGTGGTAGAAGCTTGGTGCAGTACTCAAGGGCGTCAGGCCCTTTTGGGAAGAAAGAAAGATAAGGTGGTTATATCCGACACTTCACACAAAGGATGGGTGTTTACTGAGGTATCTGAGGGCTTCATGCTCTTTGAAATGAGTAGCAAAAATTCAGCATGAGAATGAAAAGGAGGAGTGGAACTTGAATATTAATTTATAAAAAATACTTATACATTTTTATAGGAAATGAATATTGCGGACAGTTCCGCCAGGGAGAGATCCATGGTTATGGAGTGATGAAGTACCATGATGGTGCCCGGTATGAAGGGGAGTTTCACTATGGCACCCGAGCAGGTGAATGATTGTATTTTTGTCTGATTTTGACTACATCTGCAGCCTGGCTGTGCAACTTCATGTTGTACCTTGTGGCGTCCTCTGTAACTACAGTGCCAGAGGCTGACTCTCTGCTTGTTACTGACAGAATGTGTAACTCTAACTTGTTTTCTTTGTCGAGGGCATGGAGCACTGATAGATAATGCGGGCCAAGTGTACCGAGGCTCCTTCCACAACAATAAGAAACAAGGAGAAGGAGAGTTGTTCTATAAGTAAGTGAATGCCAGAGCTGAGAATCTGTTGATGTTTCACTCAAGTCCTCCTAGTTAGTGACTTACAAATGAGGCACACAGCTGTTTCTAGCTCATCTGCTTTTCTGATTTTTTCCCCAAGCTTTTACCTCTTTCTTTCCACTCAAGTTTGAAAGTCCCAGAATATATATAAAATTAAATAGAATTTATATCACAGAAACAGTCATTTGGCCCAACTGCAGCATGCTGGTGTTTACCCTCCACACAAGCTGTCTTCCACCTTAGTTCCTCTCACCCCATCAGCATATCCTTGGGATTGGAAAATCACCTGGGAAATCCTTTCATAAAATAGACACCATAGGATTCCTACAATGCAGGAAGAGGCCCATCTAGTCTGCTCTGACTCTTCAAAAGAACATCCTACCCAGCACCACCTCCCCACCCCACCCCCCTGCCATAACCCAGTGCAATTACCATGGCCAATCCACTTAACCTACACCTCTTTGGGCACTAAAGGGAAATTTAGCATGAACAATCCACCTAACCTGTACATCTTTGGACTGTGGGAGGAAACTGGAGTACCCGGAGGAAACCCACGCAGACAAGAGGAGAACATGCAAACCCTACAGAGTCAGTTACCCAAGGCTGGAATTGAACCCAGGTCCATGGTGCCGTGAGGCAGCAGTGCTAACCATGGTGCCGCCTGGTTTTAAGTATGGTGCATAAAATGGGAAAATATTATCAGTGTTTTGGAGGGGAAATTCCACCTCGCTCTCACAGTTCAATCAAATCTGAAATGTCACACCTTGGATAAGGTACAGAGCATGATAGTCTCCATGAAGTGTAGCTCATCTGGGACTCAGTGCTTTCAGAAGGAGGCAGGTGGGGATTAAATTGTCAGAAAAGGCTGTTTAGAAACTTGGTCCCTGCTCTCATTGTACACACAACACATAGAACAGGTCACTACACCCTGCATATGAGGAACTTTAAAATCAATTAATGAGGAAAAAGATTGCTTTGACAAGAACTAATGACTCCTGTACTGCTGGGTTAGAAAGTCTTTGTTGCTCCATCAATACAAATTCCATTTTGTCAAATCTCAAGTGGATTCCTTTGTGAAAGATTTCATTAATATTCCTGCTCCCAGTTACTCATCTACACAGTCATGTTTTAATGACCTTGTGCCCTTGTATCATGGCAGTGCCTTGATCAGAAGCATTGCCTGCCTTCTCTCAAGCAGCTTTCTCATACCTTTAATATCCACTATGTTTTCATTGGAATTGATTGTCTGACACAGCCTGTGTTTGAATGGTAAAGTTCAGTCGCCGGTCTGTGCTGACCTTGGCCTGGATTGGAAGAAGGGAAAAACACAACGGCAACACCAAGCCCCTAGGCTAGAACAGAGTAAATCAGCCAGGGTTCCTACTCCTGCTGGCTCGCCAGTGACCCCTCTTGGCAAGTGCGTGTTTGTGATCATTGAGTGAGGAAGACAAGAGGCTCAGCTGAGGTACCCTCTGGGCTCACGTGCAATGGGAACTGTTTTATTGAGGCATCAGTAGACACTTGGAGAAACTGGGCAACGTCAAGAGAGAAATAAATAAGTGAGGAAAAAGCAGATGACATCTGGATGGAACCAGAAACAAAGCAAAGGTGACTGACCTTGGTACTGGCATCACCTACAATTATATTGGGCTCAGGCTGCAGCTAGTGACACCAACTGCTCACACTGCCAGGAAACTGGGCTTTAGGTTTATTGGGTGCAATGATCAAAGTGCTGTATACAACCATGCCTGATTATTCCATTTTTTCCACATTGTACATGGGGTACTGACTCAATTCTAAAGTTTATTTATTAGTGTCACAAGTAGGCTTACATTAACACTGCAATGAGGTTACTGTGAAAATCCCCTAGTCGCCACACTCCGGCGCCTGTTCGGGTACACTGAGGGAAAATTCTCATGGCCAATGCACCTAACCAGCACGTCTTTCGGACTATGGGAAGAAACCGGAGCACCTGGAGGAAAAACCACGCAGACACGGGGAGAACGTGCAAACTCCACACGGACCGTGACTCAAGCCAGGAATCGAACCCGGATCCCTGGTGCTGTGAGGCAGCAGTGCTAACCACTGTGCCACAGTGCCGCCCTCAGATAGGATTTTCAATGAAAACTGGAGAGAGTTAAGGTACTGGTCCATACACTGACACTGAGTAATGTTGGGGTTCAGTTCCAGAGACACTGAGTAATGTTGGGGTTCAGTTCCACTGACACTGAATAATGTTGGGGTTCAGTTCCACAGGCACTGAGTAATGTTGGGGTTCAGTTCCAGAGACACTGAGTAATGTTGGGGTTCAGTTCCACAGACACTGAGTAATGTTGGGGTTCAGTTCCACAGACACTGAGTAATGTTGGGGTTCAGTTCCAGAGACACTGAGTAATGTTGGGGTACACTTCCACAGACACTGAGTAATGTTGGGGTTCAGTTCCACAGACACTGAGTAATGTTGGGGTTCAGTTCCACAGACACTGAGTAATGTTGGGGTACACTTCCACAGACACTGAGTAATGTTGGGGTTCAGTTCCACAGACACTGAGTAATGTTGGGGTTCAGTTCCACAGACACTGAGTAATGTTGGGGTTCAGTTCCACAGACACTGAGTAATGTTGGGGTTCAGTTCCACAGACACTGAGTAATGTTGGGGTTCAGTTCCACAGACACTGAATAATGTTGGGGTTCAGTTCCACTGACACTGAATAATGTTGGGGTTCAGTTCCACAGGCACTGAGTAATGTTGGGGTTCAGTTCCAGAGACACTGAGTAATATTGGGATACACGTCCACAGACACTGAGTAATGTTGGGGTTCAGTTCCACAGACACTGAGTAATGTTGGGGTTCAGTTCCACAGACACTGAGTAATGTTGGGGTTCAGTTCCACTGACACTGAATAATGTTGGGGTTCAGTTCCACAGACACTGAGTAATGTTGGGGTTCAGTTCCACAGACACTGAGTAATGTTGGGGTTCAGTTCCACTGACACTGAATAATGTTGGGGTTCAGTTCCACAGACACTGAGTAATGTTGGGGTTCAGTTCCACAGGCACTGAGTATTGTTGGGGTTCAGTTCCACAGGCACTGAGTAATTTTGGGATACACTTCCACAGACACTGAGTAATGTTGGGGTTCAGTTCCACAGGCACTGAGTAATGTTGGGGTTCAGTTCCAGAGACACTGAGTAATGTTGGGGTTCAGTTCCACAGGCACTGAGTAATGTTGGGGTTCAGTTCCACAGACACTGAGTAATTTTGGGATACAGTTCCACTGGCACTGAGTAATTTTGGGGTTCAGTTCCACAGGCACTGAGTAATGTTGGGGTTCAGTTCCAGAGACACTGAGTAATTTTGGGATACAGTTCCACAGGCACTGAGTAATTTTGGGATACAGTTCCACTGGCACTGAGTAATTTTGGGGTTCAGTTCCACTGGCACAGTGTAACGTCGGGGTTACAGTTCCACTGGCACTGAGTAATGTTGAGATTTAGTTCTACATGCACTGTTTAATGTTGGGGCACAGTTCTATAGGTATTGAGTAATATTGGGGTACATTTGCACAGACACTGAATAATGCAGGGGTGCAGTTTTAACGTATCTCTCACCGAGGCAGCATTTCTTTGTGTATTTTGGCAGAATGTTCTGCTTGTCATGAACTGGATAGTCAAGTTTTTCAGTGGGCGTCTAGCAATTCCAAAAATGGAATTCTGCTGCCAAAAGTTTATTTGTTTAACTAGAAACCTATTTTAGTTGACATGCGAGAACGTTAGTTTATTGTAATGTTTTTAAAGATTTTAATAAATTTCTTCATCAGCAAAGCATTATCCTGCATCTTTCCCTGCTCCTGTCCAGTCTTGATTTTAGCTAAACATGGCTGGCCAGTGTTTGACCCTGGTAAACCACAGCGGAGGCTGCTGTTGGCCGCACCTTATGTCCACACACCTGCACTTTCCAACAGAGAGTACTTGATACTGTTTAGGAGCGGAAAATTCTAGCCAATTTTCTTCAATCCCACTTCCCGCTATGCAGAGGCATTAAAGCCAGTTGGTGGATCCTCTCCTTCATGCCACTAAGATTGGCAGATTTAGCACAGACCAGGGACTAAAACCTCTCTATTATGTTTGACTCTGTTACATTGAGCAAAGACTTTACTCAGTTAGATGCTGGAGGAGTTGCCAAGATCACTTGTACAGATTAATGGCTTGGAGTAAATTACATGGCGATATACTGAACTCAGACCACTCATTGTATAAAATCTTGAGGAGAAGGGGTATTATCTGAATTCGTCTTTTCATTAGCTAACAGTATTTCTGCTGTTTTAACCAGCCAGTGGGAGCTGTGTGTCCCTACAAGACAGGAGTATAATGTTAATAGAAGGTGCAACAGTGCAGAGGAGTGAATGTAAATGTGCCAGTATGACTCCACAGAGCCAATTCCTGACTAGACTAGAATAGAATTGCATGGGACACACCGGAATGAATTGGTCTACTCCCATTGTGCTTTGGACTACATGGAGTCTAACTCTAGTACTGAGTAAAGACAAACAGGGAAGGAGTGTTTGCAATGAACTGTCTGTCAGTGGTTGTCCTTCTGTCTCTATGTTGGAAAGCTGTAAGTTAAAGTCCCACTTCTGACACCTGGACATTTGATCGAGGCTGAAACCTCAGTGCAGCACTTGAATGAGTGCAGCATTGTTTGAAGTGTGATTTTTTTTGGATGAGACATTAAACTGAGCTCCATCCGCCTGCAAGTTAAATCATCACACTATTGAAATGGAAGCAGTGGACTTTTCATGGTGTTTCAGCAAGCATTTATCCCTCCACCAACATCAGCAATGCAGATAAGCTGGTCTTCACCTCATTGCTGTAGGTGGGCTGCATATATGGTCTCACCTACCTGCCTGTAAAAGAGGTGACTACAGTTCACAGTAATACATTGGCTGTTTCTTTTCATTCATTCTTGGGATGTGGGCTTCACTAAAAAGGTGACATTTATCACCCCTCCCAAGTTGCCCTCGTAGTAGTGGTGATGAGCCACATTTTGGAACCACTGCTCTTTGTGTGGTGAAATGCCGTCACTGTGACGTTGGGCAGGGAGTTCCTTGACTTTGACCTCGCGTTGATGAAGAAGTGACAATCTATATTTCCAACTTGCGATAATGTGTAATTTGGAGGTGCTGAGGTTCGCCTATGCTAGCTGCCCCTGTTCTTTTACATGGTTAAGGTCGCAAGCTTGGGAGGTGCTTTCTAAAAATCCTTCATAAGCTGCTGCATTGTGGCCTTATAGATAGCACATGCAGCAGTCATGGTGTGCCAGTGATGGAGGGAGTGAACATTTAAGCTCTGAAACACTTTGGAACATCCTGACATGAAAGAAGCCTTCTAAATACAAGCTACTTCCTCCTTTTTATTATTTGGAGCTTATTTAAAAGTTTTGAGACAGATTTCTGCAGAATAAGTGCAGCCCCGAAGACAGGTGAAGTGGGGCAGCTGCCATTCTTAGCATCCCCCAGTAAAACTATTGTTAGTGCAGTCTCAATAACAAATTTGCTTATTGGTGACCCGTGTCTGTCCTCTGGTATTTCCTGTAGGAGATTAAAAATGTCCATGAAAATTTTACAAAGATTTTAAGAAGATATGATTGTAGTAAATCCATTTACAACTGAAAGGTGTGGAGTTTAAGCAATGGAGAAGTTCTATCCGCCAGCAAAGCATGGATTGTACTGTGCTTGTAGCTGAAGAGTAAAGTTGCGCCTGATGCACTGGATCTTATGGTACTTCCTCTTTGTCTCGCTTCGCTTCAGGAAACTCCAGCAGACGGTCTGGAGCCTGCAGAGAACAGATTTATTTATTTTTCTGCAGTTTGAGCATACCAACAACAGCAACAGCAGAAAACTTTCCAATAGCAAATTGGCAGCATTGCTTCAGCTGAATCGATGTCCTCTGTCCTGCACCTGCCCCTAATACTTAGTCAGCACTTTATTTGCCTTTTCACATTTTATCATAGCTTGCTGACTCATGCTGTGTTACAATTCCATGGGCACAACAAGCTTCTGGTACCTTGCCCAAGGGCTCATTATTTATTTGCAAACGCAAGCAATTACTGTTTGCTGGCTATTCAACCCAGGGAGGAATTGCAGAATAACCCAATTTTCTCCTTACCCAGTGTGCCCTTTTCGACAGGGGTCACTGCACAATGATCAGGGCAAGACCATGGCCCCATCTCACTCCACCTCAGCTTCGAAGATCAGTTGTAGGGCTCCTACCTCTACCTCTTCTTGAGGTTACCATCAGCTAAACCTGTCACACCAACAGGGAACTGAACCTCCACGTGTATACAGCTCTGTTTCAAATTGGTTGGAGTTCTTTCCTGCCAGTAAGCGGCGGGGAGGGGGGGAGTAAGCTGACTACATGTTTTTAAATTCAATGCTTTAAGATGAATTGTTCATGAATCTGTTGAAGAGTGAAATAGAAAACATGTCCCCTATTTTGCTTTCTTATTCAGGAATGGGGACCACTACCAGGGAGATTGGGTCCTGGACCGGCGGCAAGGCCATGGCATACTGCAGTTTGCAGATAGCTCCCTTTACGAGGTATTCCTATTTGGCAGTAGATGTCACTGTGCGCATGTTCTTCAACTCAAAGGCAACACTTTGCAGGCTTTAACAGACTGCAAATTTTCAGAAGCAAAAGTCAACTGAAACTTTTAAAACTGCAATGTTATTTCAAAAGAAGTCAAAGAATGACACCTCACAAAACGCTGTCGGGTTTCTCCTCTTTACTCTCTTCCTCACACTTTGACCTTCGTCCCATCCAAGCATGATAACATTGACATTTACCCAGTTACCCCTCCAATAAAGGTATCACCCCTGCCATATCTCAACCAAGTCGACATTCCTCATGTGAGTGCTTGTACAGTGAGCATCAACAGGTTATTTAACCATGGAGGCCATCACACCCAACCTCAATCTGATGCTCATCCACTGCTGCTATGTGCCATGTAGACTGCAGATAAAGTTGAAATTAATATTCCTCTTGATTCCTGATGTCTCAAGTTGCTGTCACTATCTGAGCTTGGTGTTTGAATTTAGGATTTGTAAGATTTAGGATTCAGTAAGAGAACAACTCCTTTGTAACCTACAGGCCCATCAAATTCAAATGGGGAAAACTAGGATGAACTAAACTGTGTTACCTCTATTCAATCTGCTAGCTTGTCAAAGCTGGATATGGCTCATGTAATGTAGGTTGTACTCCCGTGACATTACTAGATGGAACATTTGACTTGTGACAGTTGAAGCCCAGTCCAGTCTGAGATCAGCTAACATAGCACAGTCTGGGGATGAAAAGTGGCACCTTCCCACTTAGTACAACAACACACAATCTATTTATAGTACTGTACTAAGCCCTTCAGGTTTAAATGTTGTCACACTCTCAATTGAAGCTTTTCTTACAACACAGAATGAAAGTACCAACTTCTGAACCAAATCCCAAAATCTTTCATCTGAAAATAGAACTCTCTTTGTAGTCAGGAGTTTTGAAATTTACATAAGAACATAAGAAATAGGAGCAGGAGTAGGCCATCTAGCCCCTCGAGCCTGCCCCGCCATTCAATAAGATCATGGCTGATCTGAAGTGAATCAGTTCCATTTACCCGCCCACTCCCCATAGCCCTTAATTCCCTTACCGATCAGGAATCCATCTATCCGTGACTTAAACATACTCAACGAGGTAGCCTCCACCACTTCCGTGGGCAGAGAATTCCAGAGATTCACCACCCTCTGAGAGAAGAAGTTCCTCCTCAACTCTGTCCTAAACTGACGCCCCTTTATTTTGAGGCTGTGCCCTCTAGTTCTGGTTTCCTTTCTAAGTGGAAAGAATCTCTCCACTTCTACCCTATCCAGCCCCTTCATTATCTTATAGGTCTCTATAAGATCACCCCTCAGCCTTCTGAACTCCAACGAGTACAAACCTAATCTGCTCAATCTCTCCTCATAATCTACACCCCTCCTCCGGTATCAACCTGGTGAGCCTTCTCTGCACTCCCTCCAAGGCCAATATATCCTTTCGCAAGTAAGGGGACCAAAACTGCACACAGTACTCCAGCTGCGGCCTCACCACTGCCTTGTACAGTTGCAGCAAGACTTCTCTGCTTTTATATTCTATCCCCCTCGCGATAAATGTCAACATCCCATTTGCCTTCTTGATCACCTGTTGTACTTGCAGACTGAGTTTTTGCGACTCATGCACAAGGACCCCCAGGTCCCTTTGCACAGTAGCATGTTGTAATTTTTTTCCATTTAAATAATAATCCAATAATAACATTAATAAATTGAGTGTTTTTCAAAACTTTTGACAAGCATTGGCAAACCTTGTGGGGCAGTAAATAGGGGTAAGCGTTCTCCAAGGCGGCCTTCGCGACACACGACAGCGCAGAGTCGCGGAGCAGAAACTGATAGCCAGGTTCCGCACACACAAGGACGGCCTCAACCGGGATATTGGGTTTATGTCACACTATTTCACATAAATATTTCTGCTTTTTTCCTCCTGAGTCTTTATCATGCGATCCTAGAATCAGAATTTATGTCACACTATTTGTAACTCCCACAGTTGCGTGGACCTGCAGAGTTTCACTGGCTGTCTTGTCTGGAGACAATACACATCTTTTTAGCCTGTCTTGATGCTCTCCCCACTCCCATTGTTTTGTTTCTTAAAGACTGGATTAGTTGTAAGTATTTGCATTCCAACCATTATTCATGTAAATTGAGTCTGTGTCTTATAAGTTCTGTTTGTGAACAGAATTCCCACTCACCTGAAGAAGGGGCTCAGAGCCTCGAAAGCTTGTGTGGCTTTTGCTACCAAATAAACCTGTTGGACTTTAACCTGGTGTTGTTAAACTTCTTACAGTAAATAGGGGTCCAGGCGACTGGGAACAATGTAGAGGTTTCTCCCGCTTTGGAGCAGCAATGGGAGGTTCATCCCCACTGTGGACTGGTAAATGGGGGTCTCTCCGGCTCTGGAGTAGTAAATTCTGATTCAAAGAATAGTACATTACAGAAACAGGCCCTTCGGGCCTCCAAGCCTGCGCCAATCACATTTACCTATCGAGACCAACCGCTTATATCCCTCTATTCCCTGTTTGTTCATATGCCTATCAAGGCAAGTCTTAAATGTGGCTAACGTAACTGCCTCAACCACCTAACTAGGCAGTGCATCCCAGGCCCCCACCACCCTCTGTGTAAAAAAACTTCCCCCACACATCTCCACTGAATCTTTCCCCCTTATCTTGAACTTGTGCCCCCTTGTAATTGTCATTTCTGCCCTGGGAAAAAGCTTCCAACTGTTCATCCTATCTATACCTCTTATAAACTTCTATCCGTCTTTCCAGGGAGAACAATCCCAGTTTATTCAATCTCCCCTCATAGCTAATACCCTCCATAGCAGGCAACATCCTGGTAAACCTTTTCTGTACTCCCTCCAAAGCCTCCAGCAGAGCAGTAAATGGAGTTTAATGCAGGCGCAGAATGGCAGATGGGCCACGGGGGGTGTCCTCTACCATGCAGCAGTGAATAGGGCTTCCGTTCTCCGACTGTAAGGTTGTTAATGAGGGTTTAGGTGGAACCTCCATGGAGCAATGTATGTGGTGAATCCCCAAGATGTGGAGATGTCGGCGTTGGACTGGGGTAAGCGCAGTAAGAAGTCTCACAACACCAGGTTAAAGTCCAACAGGTTTATTTGGCAGCACAAGTTTTCGGAGCGCTGCTCCTTCATCAGGTGAGTGCGGACTTGTGTCCACAAACAGGGCATATACAGACACAAACTCAATTTACAAGATAATGGTTGGAATGCGAGTCTTTACAAGTAATCAAGTCTTAAAGGTACAGACAATGTGAGTGGAGAGAGGGTTAAGCACAAGTTAAAGAGATGTGTATTATCTCCAGCCAGGACAGTTAGTGAGATTTTGCAAGCCCAGGCAAGTCGTGGGGGTTACAGATAGTGTGACATGAACCCAAGAATCCCCAATCCAGGCTGTGCCATTGCAAGGAAAAGAAGGGGAAGGGAGGGAGCGGGATTGTCACAGGATGCTGCAGCTGGTTTATAGAACACCATAAGCAAAGACCTGGCAGCTGGTAGCCAAGCTGGGGAATGGTTTGTGCTTTGAGAAAAAGGGATGAGAACAAAATAATGAAACATTTTAAAAATTAAAAGAATAAATTAGTATACAGTCCTAAATTAACATTCTTCTATAAAAATAGTTCTTCCTCGACCATTTTGTTTCCTCCTTTTATTTTTAGCTCTGGTTCTCAGACAGAATCAAAAAAGTGCACTGTGTTATTGTGTTAGATAGCTGTGTTCTATGTGGAGCAGGGACCAGCAAATGTAAATCCAGCCTTGGCAGAAAGTAAAACTTTGGCATGCAAATGGTTAACTCCTGCAGGACTGTGGATGCCATTTGGCGTCATTGCCCACTGTAGGCTCCAGGCTCCAGTCTCCCCAGACGTCAGTAGTGCAGCTGTGTGGAGTGCGTGCAGGCAGGAACACGTTACCTCACCATGGCACTGTGTAATGAATGAATTAATTCAGATTCAGTGCCTGATAACATCATTTTCCCATAGTATAATCACTTCTCTTTTCACACCATTCATTGGAACTGTTTTTATGAGTGCGGTTTGTGTGTGTGTTTGGAAGTTTCGCTTAGCTATAAATTTTAAAAGTCTTTGAATATTCTGATCTCCTGGAATCCTGATGAACTGAAACCTGCCAAAGTTAATAATGTGAGAATTAAATAGGGTAATAAAATCCAACTTTTATTGGAAAGTTTCTTCTTCTCTGCTATTCCAATTTGTGCCTCCTCTGCGCCTTTCCCATGCTCTACCTCAATTCCACTATTCGTAGTCAATTCTTCCGAAACCTGAGCACTTTGCTCCTCCCTAAATCCCTGCCTTTCAACGCCCCTCTCCCACACTTCAAAAGTTGTCGACTGTGCTCGGCATGCAGTGCCTTGGGCTTCTTCAATAATGAGATCAAAACCTGTCTGTTTTCCCTTTAGCTCAGAGTAGAACTGTCTGCAGCCTGTGATTGTCTGTTCTAGTCACTGCCGTATGATTGAGGAGGAGAAAAGGCTATTGAGGTCATCAACTTCACATTGGTACTACCCCTCTTGCCCCCAGCCACCACATCTACCCAGATCCACCAACTGTAGCCAATGTATGCATTAGAATAACTATATAATAATACATTATTGCCTGGACTCTGATTTTTGAACTGACACTGCAGCTTCTTAGTACCAGTGAGATCCAAAACCACCCAGCACGAACCCTTCCATTGTTGCGTAAGTGCAGCTTGAGGTGCTTTCAGTTCTTAGAGTTGCAGTAAATCTTAGAGTTAACAAAGCAAACCAGTTCAGGGATAAACAATTAAAGTATAAGTGTAATTTTCTAAATTGGTGCTGCAGGCGGAGAGTAGTGCCTGCTGAGAGCACATGTTGGGGATCCAGGTACACATCAGTTTTCTGGTGATTATTTTAAATAACCTGAATTTCTCACCAGTGGGTGAGGAAATTTTTGGTTAGAACATTGCCCCAGCATCTTAAAAGTCTCTGGACAGTGTGAGGACTTTTGTCCCGGAAGCAGTACAGCAAGGAAAATTTGTAATTCTTGAAATTGCCTGTAGAATCTAGAATTTCCTTAAAGAACATTTGAAGATGATTTTTACGAGCTTACATCAAATGTAGAAGGATCAATTATGGTTTTTTTGGTTAATAAGCAATACTGGTCTATGCGAGGGGAAAGTGAAGCTGACTCAGAAAACACTCCTGTTAATTTTGATTTGGCAAAGAGTTACTACCTGGATTTAGTGAGGGGGGAGTGGAGATGCACTTCTTATCATTCTAGAAAATTTCTATGAATGGCTGAAAGAGCAATGGATTATTCCTCTACAAAGTGTCACAGTAGATACTTTGGAGGTGTACTCACCTCTTTTAGCAGAGCACTCTGTGATTACAAGGAAGTTGCCAGAGGTCTACAAATAGAAATATCGAAATCTGCGAAAGAGAGCAGGCCTGACCAATGCAAAATTTGCCTTGGGAAAGGAAATAGTGTTGGATAGGTGCTATAGACTGATGAAGGTGGAACCAGACTTAACCTTAGGGAGATGATGTTGGTGGAGGAATTCAAAATTAGTGTCCCTGTAGGGTTAAGGTCTTACCTGGAGGACCATAAAGTTCATTAGATAAGGGAAACCTCGTTGGCAGGCAATTATGAGTTAACGTTTAAGACGATTAATAACAGATCCCACTTTGGAATCTTCCAGAGGAACTGGAAGGAGAGTAAGGTTGATGATAAAAAGCCTGGCTCTGTTGAGAAAGATGGAAAAGGTAAAAGACCCAGGTCCTTCTCAGATTGGACACGAAGGCTCAGAGGACAGGTTTAGTTCAGTGGCTACTTGTGTCATAATGGGAAGGCAATATAATAATATCACTGGGCTAGTAATCGAGAAGCCCAGGCTAATGCTCTGGGGACACGGGTTTGAATCCCACCATGGCAGCTGATGGAATTTAAATTCAGTTAATAAATCTGGAATTAAAGGTAACAGTAATCATTTTACTTATTTCTTAGTCACAAGTAGGCTTACATTAACAATGCAATGAAGTTACTGTGAAAATCCCCGAGTCACCCCACTCCGGCGCCTCTTCGGGTACACTGAGGGAGAATTTAGCATGGCCAATGTACCCAACCAGCACATCTTTCAGGATGTGGGAGGAAACCAGAGCACCCGGAGGAAACCTGCACAGACACGGGGAGAATGTGCAGACTCCGCACTGACAGACAGTGACTCAAGCCAGGAATCGAACCTGGGTCCCTGGCGCTGTGAGGCAGCAATGTTAACCACTGTGCCATCCAGAGGATTCAGACAAAGTGCAAACCCAGTGGGAGAATGAAAAGTAAAAAAAAATTGTGAAAAAAGAATCAAGTTTTCTTAGCTGAACATTAACATAACCTGAACAGAGTTCTTAAAGTAACTAAAGAAGATTTTACTCTACAGAAGAATAAACTGCTTGCTGAAAAGGAGGCAATCTAATACCTGTGTATCCTAGAGAAGAAAACTGAAGGGTTCAATCATGGTGAAGAATTTGAAATTAAAAATGAACCTAAATATAAAGACTTGGGGCAACGTCACTGGACTAGGATTCCAAGGCTCCGGTTGTTGCGCTGGAGACACGGGTTCGAATCCCACTATGGTAGCTAGCGAAATTTAAGTTCAGTTAATAAAATCTATAGTCTCAGTAATAGTGACCATGACAGCTATAGTTGATTGTTGTGAGAACTCATGTCCTTTAGGGAAGGAAATCTGTTGTGCCTAACTACTCCTGCCGACGTGTTTTTTTTATAAGTAAAGTTTATTTATTAGTCACAAGTAAAGCTTACATTAACACTGCAGTGAAGTTATTGTGCAATTCCCCTAGTTGCCACACTCCGGCGCCTGCGTCTTTCGGACTGTGGGAGGAAACTGAAGCACCCGGAGGAAACCCATGCAGACACAGGGAGAACATGCAAACTCCACACAGTGACCCAAGTCGGGAATCGAACCCGGGTCCCTGGTGCTGTGAGGCAGCAGTGCTAACCACTGTGCCGCCCATTTTTTTTTTTCTGTGTGCCTCCACACCCACAGAATTGTCCTCTGAAGTGGCCAAGCGAGCCACTCAGTTCGAGGGCAATTAGGGCTGAGCAACAAATGCTGGCCTTGCCAGTGGCACCCACATCCTACGAAAGAATTTTTAAAGATGAGGTGAATTCAATTGTTATGAAGGACGATTCGCAAGTTTGACGGGTTGAAGCTTTTTTCAAAGAATTGGACATCAAAAACCTGCAAACACATTCTGAAAGTGGAGATCAGGATATAAAAACTAAAAAGTGGTTCAGAATCTGTTTTACAAAGTTGTAAACACACTGATGACAATTTAGTGAGGAAGAACAAAGGAAATGGCTGTATCCAGAGAGAAGAAGCAGTATGACAGGGGATTTGTCCTTGATTCTAGTTCACATCCGCCAGTACCCAGAAGCTCAGCTGGTTTGCCAGGTATCAGTAGTGTTGTTCTTTACAAAGTTAACCACACCAAACAAAACTGGAAAACCTTTGTACCCCTCACAAATACAAATCCAGGCTCCTGACTGTACAAAGTCCAATACAGATTTTTTTTAAAAGCAACATGAAGAGTACAAAACTAAGGTAGAACATAGAACAGTACAGCACAGTACAGGCCCTTCGGCCCACGATATTGTGCTGAACTTTTTCCGAAACCAAGATCAAGCCATCCCACTCCCTATCATTCTGGTGTGCTTCATGTGCCTATCCAATAACTGCTTGAAAGTTCCTAAAGTGTCCGACTCCACTATCACAGCAGGCAGTCCATTCCACACCCCAACTACTCTCTGAGTAAAGAACCTACCTCGGACATCCCTCCTATATCTTCCACCACGAACCTTATAGTTATGCCCCCTACCAACAGCTACATCCACCCGAGGAAATAGTCTCTGAACGTCCACTCTATCTATCCCCCTCATCATCTTATAAACCTCTATTAAGTCGCCTCTCAACCTCCTCCGCTCTAAAGAGAAAAGCCCTAGCTCCCTCAACCTTTGCTCATAAGACCTACCCTCCAAACCAGGCAGCATCCTGGTAAATCTCCTTTGCACTCTTTCCAGTGCTTCCACATCCTTCTTAAACCAAGAGCCAAAGGCTGTTTTGTTGGAGTTTGATGCTGCAGCCACTAACACTAAAACTTGTGCATGTTGCAGACCAAAACAATGTGACTGTAGATGCGTGATTTTAAAGAACAAGGGTTGGTAACAATGTCTTAAAGTCACATGAACGTATTGGGTTTATACGATTGTTAAAGAAACAGTATGTTGGTCATAAGGGTTGTTTTTGTAAGTACAATGTACCATTGTTGTTCCTTGTGTTAGTGTTTATGATGTTAGAACTTGCTGTATTGCAAACATTGTTGTAGGAAACTTTACTATGGTAAAACTTTCTCTTTCTGCGGTGGTGGGAGAGGAGTGTGACGATCTTTAACTTGGAAGCAGTACAGCAAGAAAAATGTGTAATTTCAAAGTATCTGTGCCATCTGTAATTGTTTTTAAGAATGTTTGAAAATGACTTTTAAGAGTTTGATCCAATTGTACAGGGATCAATTATAATTTTCTTGGACAATAAGAAATACTGGTGTAAGTGACCTGGTGACCCTCGACCTAGAAGCAATAGCAACAGTTAACGACAGAAGCTGTGTGGCTGGCCGACACCAAGGAGAGCTACAAGCAGAGGAGCTGGAGGATGAAAGCAATCAGCATAGACATGCAGACACAAAGAGCAGACAGATAGAAAGAGGAGCGTTGAGAATTCTTGTGAGGAGAAGAGGCAAACCATTCTCAGGAAGAAGTCAGGTTTTGAGTGTGAAGAACCGAGTCAAGCTAAAATAGCAACGGCTTAAATCCAGAAAATGCCAGAAAAACTCAACAAGTCTGACAGCATCTGTGGAGAGAGAAAATAGAGTTAACGTTCTGAGTTCGTATGGCTCCTTTTCAGATTTCCAGCATCCACAGTATTTTCTTTTTACTACAATGGCTTAAATCCTTTGTCTGCCCCGAGCTTGTTGATCTTAGGAGGGTTAGAACGGATCTCAACACTCTAGGGTAGTGCATGGAGGTGGCGGTGTCATAGAGTGGGGCGCGGGGGGGTTGGTGAGGAAAGAATTAAACGAGGAATTCTTGGCTTGCGAGCCAGTGTAAAATGTTAAAACCATTATCCAGGCCCTATCTCCCCCCACCCCCACCTCCTCCCTTTTGCTGGAATGACTGCAACATTTTCGTAGAAAAGTAAATGACAGGACATTTAAAGTCAAACCCCACCACCCCGCTGACCTTCAGAGGGAGGTGTGAAGGAAGCAGAAATTACTACTCAAAACCTTGAAGGCCAACTCTCAGCATAAATTTGCATTACATTCACATATTTGTCATAGTGCAGTCGAGAGTTTGGAAATGATTAAGTGTTGTTTGCACTGGTCTTCGGCAACCAACATGCAGAGAGATATTTGCAGCAAATCCAAACATTCATTCTTATAGGCAGATAGTAATTCCCCACGCAAAACTCCACAGTCCCAGCCGCTAGTTCTCAGACATGATTCATTACCCAGTCACTGGATTATTACAGAATTGTTTTGCTAAGTGCTTTTCAGAAAAAAATTCCAAAACCCCACTGTCAGCACTACAGACAAGAAAAGCATTTTTTAAGTGTAGGGAGCTTTAAACAAGGACAGATTTAGGATTCTCTAGTTCTATGTGAGTTTGACTCTATTTCTGCTGATTTGTATGATTTTTTTTTTGTTTGCTGAAGCTGAATGATAAAATTAGTTCGGGAACTGGCTGCATGGAGTTGCTGTGTGTTACAGCGCAAAGGGAGCTGAAAGTCACCTACACATTCAAAATGACACAACTGCTGAAGCACACAGGGTCTAATTGACTTTGTTCCACTTACGTTAGTTCAGTTTTCTTCCACTGTCAGGCTTAGTAACTCCTCCAAGTCTGTTCCCCAAAGCACTTCACCCATTCATTGCCCACCTCCTGTTACCACAGTGATATTATTTCACTGCTGGTTTTATTTATTTAATAAATAAAAGTTAATATTTATTTATTAGTCACAAGTAAGGCTTGCATTAACACTGCAATGAAGTTCCTGTGAAATTCCCCTGGTCGCCACAGTCCGGCACCGATTCGGGTCAATGCACCTAACCAGCACATCTTTCAGAATGTGGGAGGAAACCTGAGCACTCGGAGGAAATCCATGCAGACACGTGCAAACTCCCACACAGACAGTGACTCAAGCCGGGAATCAAATCCTGGTCCCTGATGCTGCGAAGCAGCAGAGCTAACCGCTGTGCCACCATTTCGCCCCCTGGTCATCTGGTCATAGTGCGACATGAATTCACAACTTCTGGGTTATTAGACCAGTACCATAAGCATCAGACTAGACTACTGTTTCTGAATTCTCCTTTTATGAGTAATCAAGTGATAACAATTTTATGCCGTAGAACAAGCCTGGTTATTTTTGAGATTTAAGCCCATTTAGTATATATTTTTCCAATTGTAGAATCCAAGATTTTTTTTCAGTTATGCCAAGCTTAACATTACAACGTAATTCATGTAGTTAAGAAAAAACAACTTGCATTCCTATCGAGCCTTTACCATCGTAAAATATCCAATGGCATTTCACAGGAGTGTTATCGGACAAAATTTGAAATAGTGTCACCAAAATAGATATTGAGACAGGTGACTGAGGCAGGTTTAATGGAGGAGACCAAAGTGGAGAGGTTTATGGAGGGAATTCCAGAGTTTAGGGCCTAGATGCCTTAAGGCACAGCAGCCAATGGTGGAGATGCTGAAGAGGTTAGAATTGTTGGTGTACAGAGTTCTCGAGGAGTTGTATAGCTGGAGGGGGTTGCAAGGAAGGTTTTGGAAGGGTTTGAACAACACAGGATAGAGAATATTAAGAGTTTCTTAGTATCTATTCTATCAAACCCTTCATAACTTTTAACTCCACTATTAGATCTCTCTGTTAAATTCTGTGCTTTGGTGTGTTACAGAGACAGGTCAAGTACATCTTTCAGATAGTTTGCCAGTTTTCCACAAGAGATGACGTTACAATGCTGATTCTGATGTTAGGGGGGGGGGGGAGGGGGGACTGTAAACCTAAATACATTTATTAAACAATCGTCAAAGATGAAATCATCAACAAGATTTCACCTTTTGCAACATTTACTTTAACACAAATCTGAATCAATATAAATTAAACATGAACTGACAGGTAAATGATACTTCAAATAAATTGCACTTCAAACAGTTGACACAATTAAGACATATCTAGTGTAACCACAAGCATCCGCATCACTCCCTGCACAAATGTGGCACTACATAGCCACACGTTTCCACAATATGCTGTTCTTTATTTCCACAAGGTAGGTCAGGAGGTCCCGTTCTTCAACAGATTTCACCTTTGAGTTTCATGGGTACAAATGTGTCAGCAAGACACATTTCTACAAACCCTCCTCCCTAGCATCACAACAGTTCTGACGATGTAGCTTTCCAGTGTTTCTTTTTAACTGACCAACCAATAACTTCCCGGTACATGGTTTGGCCACTTCTGTGAAGGCACCCAGCTTGTTATTGCCCCTGAGCTATTACACACAGCTTTTCAGGTATTAGACTGTTTTGCCAGCTTGCAAGGTACCTTCAGGAGCTCTTGTTTCCTTTTCTGTCAAAATGGAAAACCTGACTTCTTCCTGAAATTGGTTGCTTCTTCTCTTCACAAAGAATTCTCAATGTTCCTCTTTCTATCTCTGTCTATGAGGTTATTGGATGTGAAGCACTTTGACATGCCCTGAAGGTGCGAGGAAGTGCTATATAAAGGTGCATTCTTTCCTTCAAACCTTTCCTTCCTTTCCTGGACCTGGACCTTCAGAGGAACAGCTCAGCTTGACATTTGTCTTCCCTCGGCTTTACCACCGTCTGAAGGTTCCCTGAGGAAGATTGTTGCCAATTTAGTAACTTATTATGGGCAGTATCTTGGTTGGGAAACTGAACCTCTGTTCACTTTAGAACCTTAGAAGTGGCAGGGAGGAGATATCCTACCAATCAGCTGGATTCAGCAGATTATTCTAAACTGGATACAGACAGAGCGTAAGGTAGAATAAACACAGAAGGGGTACTGGCATATCTAGTTCATGAGCACACAATTGTAGGTTGGGAGGTGACTGATGTGAGGCATAAAACACCAGCATGGACCAGTTGAGCTAAATGGCCAGTTTCCACGGTGTACAATCTATGTTTGTAATCATACATGAAGACCCAGGTTCCTGCTCTTCACCTCACTGCTGGAAATAAGGGCGGATGATTGCCAGGAGAGGACAAGATCATGTTGAGCTGTGATGTCCTCCGCACGCAGGTAGCCTGTCAAAGCTGACATATGTAGGGGACCACTTGAATGAGGAAATAAGTGGTGTGGCACAAATGAACAATATTTAGATAGTCTGATGAAGGGTGATCCAGACTCAAAACGTTAGCTCTATTCTTTCTCCACAGATGTTGTCAGCCCTACTGAGATTTTCCAACATTTTCTGCTTTTATTTCAGATTCCAGAATTCATAGTAATTTGCTTTTATTTAAATAGTCTGTTTTGTTTATATCGGAATGAGGGAAGGGAAGAAAAATAACTTTCTAAATTCAACATTCTCCAAACTGATGGCACAATAAGTTATCTGCCCTTCAGGTTCAGACTAATGTTATCATAGAAACATAGAAATCATAGAAACCCTACAGTGCAGAAGGAGGCCATTCGGCCCATCGAGTCTGCACCGACCACAATCCCACCCAGGCCCTACCCCCACATATTTACCCGCTAATCCCTCTAACCTACACATCCCAGGACTCTAAGGGGCAATTTTTTTTTAACCTGGCCAATCAACCTAACCCGCACATCTTTGGACTGTGGGAGGAAACCGGAGCACCCGGAGGAAACCCACGCAGACACGAGGAGAATGTGCAAACTCCACACAGACAGTGATCTGAGCCGGGAATCGAACCCGGGACCCTGGAGCTGTGAAGCAGCAGTGCTAACCACTGTGCTACCGTGCCGCCCATGAGAATGTGTTACCTGTCCAGCTGTGGGAGGCCTACACAAACTGACTGGAAGGCCACACCCAGATCTTCATCGGCCAACGACCACACTGAAACTCTTTAATAATCCTATGAGTAGGAAGCCATAAGAATGGCTGGAAATGATACATCAGTTAAGTGATGATACTCTCCTAAACCTGAGGTTAGATGTGTAATTAAGACAGCGCATTGGGAACCTAACCTCTGCTTTGTCCAACTTGGGAATTCTCACTGTTAAGCCTGGATTCAAACAGTGGAAAATATCTCATTCCCTTGCATTGTCATCCCTAATTTTGACTTTTTTTGTTAAATTTTGATAAGTATATACACGCCTCCCTTGACTTTCAGGACATTAAGACCAGAATACCATTTAAATAATCCATAAATGGGCTGAAGCTTTGTTATTAAATTTGAGCTGTGATAAAATCATAGGAAAGGACCATTCATTCCATTGCGCCAGTACTTACACTTCCATTAAAGCTATCTACTCGAATTCCATTTCTCTACCCTTTCCCTCTGTTATTTTATATTCTTTTTAAATGCTTACCCAGTTCCCCTTTAAATAATGTTATGGTCTCTACCTCAACAGCCCCTCGAGGTAAAGCATTCCATGTTCTAATAACCATCTGTGTAGGGGGAAAAAACATTCTTCTCACTTTCCTCTTCATTCTTCTGAAATTCTGGAGTGGATTCCTCTCTTATAATTCCCTCTTGGTAATCTCTTTCCATGCCTGCGTTTTATTGAAAATATTCCAGGGAGTTGATTTGTTTTCCTCTGTGTTCAATGGACACAGGGGCATTCTGTTATGTACAAAAGGTTGAGAATGGACAAAACATTCAAATACAGCTGCCATTAGTGACTCAGTTTCCAAGTGCATTGACCAGTGTATCACTAAGCTATACAGACCAGAAAGGTTTACTACCCAGTCTGCATCCTAATGAGGAAAAGAGGTGTAGAGGGACAGGGTGTCCTGGTGAGAGACAGGTATAGACGGACTGTACGTCCTGGTGAAGGGCAGAGGTGTAGAGGGACTGTACATCCTGGTCAGAGACAGAGGTGTAGAGGGACTGCATGGCCATGGCCTTTACACCTCTGTCCCTCACCAGGCCATGCAGTCCCTCTACACCTTTATCTCTGACCAGGACATACAGTCCATCTACACGGACAGAGGTGTAGACGAACTGTATGTCCTGGTCAGGGACAGAGGTGTAGAGGGATTGTTCACACAGATTTTAAATGGACTGGGTTCGGGCCAGTACCCTATTTCTTCAGGATGCACAGTCACTTTTAGCGGCAATATGTTTGCTTGGTTTGAGGATAGGTTAATGGATAGGAAAGACAGAGTGGGAACAATGGATTATTTTCAGTTGGCAGGTTATAACTGGCAGGCTGCCATGAGGGCCAGTGCTAGGGTCTCAGCTTTCCAAGGTCTCCCGTTTCCAAGTCTGCTGATATTCAAAGTTAGGTGAGAAAGCGAGCCTTGAAAGGAGCGAGGGAAGGTGCAAAGGATATAAACAGAGTGGTAGGAAGGTGTTAGATGGAATATACTGAGAGAAAATGTGAAATTATCTATTTGGTAGGAACAATAGAAAATGAGAATATTTATTAAGAGATGAAAGATTAATAAACATTGGTATTGGGTCCAAGGAAAGTTATTACATAGTTATATCGTACAGTTAGGAAGGCAATTACATAGGCAATTACATACATGTTATTACATAGTTATATCGTACAGTTAGGTTAGTCTTTATGGCAAGCCGTTTGGAGTATAAGAGTAGAGAAGTCTTGCTGCAATTACATAGGGCTTTGTTGAAACAATACCTGGAGTACTGTGCACAGTTTTTGGTTTTGTGGGATATGGGCATCGCTAGCAAGACCAGCATTTGTTGCCCATTCCTAATTGCCCTTGAACTGAATGGTTTGCTAGGCCATTACAGGGGGCATTGCTGTGGGTCTGAAGTCAGATGTAGGCCAGATCAGGTAAAGACAGCAGATTTCCTTCCCTAAAAGGACATTAGTGAACCAAATGTGTTTTTCTAACAATCAATGATAGTTGCTATGGTCACCATTACTGAGGTTTATTAATTGAATTTAAATTCCACCAGCTGCTGTGGTGGGATTTGAACCCATGTCCCCAGAGAAGACATCTGGATTACTAGTCCAGTGATGTTACCACTACTTACCTTAGAGGGGTTGCAACAAGGGTTCACTAGGCCGATTCTTTAGATGATTGGCCTTTGAGAAGAGATTGAATAGGATAAGCCTATAGTCTCTGGAGTTTAAAAGAATGAGAGGTGACCACATTGAAATGTATAAAATTCTCAAAGGCTTGAGGGGGGAAATACTGAGAGCTATTTCCTCTGGCTGGAGTGTCTAGAAATAGGAGACATAGTCTCAGGACAGGGGGTTGACATTTTAGAATGAAATGAGGGGAAGTTTCATGGCTCAGAGGATTGTGAATCTTTGGAATTCTCTATCCGAGAAGGCTGTGGATACTCAGCTGTTAAGTATATTCAGGATTGAAATGGATGGATTTTGGGCAGTAAGGGAACAGGGGGTTATGAGGATAGGATCTGACGTTGAGAATCAGCCGTGATCTTTTGAACAAAGGAACAGACTTTAGGGGCCCTATGGCCTACTCCTGCTCCTATTTCAAATGTTCTGTTGTATGTCTATTTAGCATCTGTCAGGCTTCGGCTAAGATTCTAAAGCAGACATTTTACTGTGATTGTTTCAAATGTTTGGAGTATGGAAGGTTTTGTTGGTTGCGATCCTTCCCAGAGGAGATCTTCCTCTTGTCCACACCTACTCATTCATCCCCGATTGTTTACTGCAAGCAACAGCTCGGGATTCTTATGGATCCTCTCATCTGTGAAATTTTAGGAAATTAAGTTGATGGGAATATGTTCTCCATGCATTCCAGTCTCTCTGAAGAAGCATGTTCATTTTATCTCCCTGGATCCTTTCTTAGGAGTACCTGCAGGAATCAGACTAGTGTTATTTAAAGGCTGACTGATTTGATTGTACACTAACATCCTGCATGGGTTAAAAGTTGCCTGCTCCACACCATTTATTACCAGAGTTGCTTTGGAAACCACCAATACTTCTGTTGTGCTCAGGGGCAGGGTGGCACAGTATGTTCTAGTGCTATTCTTTCATCTCTGGGCATCAGATCCAATGCCAACCAGCCAGGCCATGTAAAGTGAAGCATAACTGATGAAGCACATTCACTTTTGGCAAGCAGTCCCCTCTATAAATCAACAAGGCAATTAAAAAATTAAAGAAGTTCATTTGACCAGTGGTTTTGCGACTGTCCACGGGTCTCAGCATTACTATGTGTAGATGGTGTATGCAGAGGGGACAGTAATGGTGCCTAAGAGTCAGTTCAAACAAATTGACAGTACCAAGTCCGTCTGATTCTGAAGTCCCATTGTATCCCGTGAAGTAAATTTCTTACGTCTCACCTTTCTGTTCAATATTGGGATCCTCTTGTGTGTTTTGAAGAATCATGGAGTCCCGGCGGTGCAGGGGGAGGCCATTTGGCCCGTCGAGTTTGCGCGACCGCGGTCCCGCCTGGGCCCTATCCCTGTATCTACCCTGCTAATCCCCCTGACACTAAAGGAGCGTTTTGGCGTGGCCAGTCCGCCTGGCCTGTGCATCTTTGGACATGGGGTCAATTTGGCGTGGCCAGTCTGCCTGGCCTGTGCATCTTTGGACACGGGGTCAATTTGGCGTGGCCGGTCCCCTTAGCCTGCGCATCTTGGACATTAAGGGGCAACTCCAAGTTGTGACATTTGTTTCGAGGGCCAAGCATCGGGGTTGCCTTGGTAACAGGTAACATTCTAATAGCCTATCAGTTTAAAAAAAAGACAATCAGCCATTAAGAGCCTATCAGATTTGAATTTGCTGTTGTTGACAACCTCAGACCAATTGTGGTGTAAGAACATTGTGAGGTCATCGCAAATATAAAACCCAGAGCAACAGCCTTCTCAGAGGAACATCTCTTGAGCCAGAGCCAGGGTCAGATTAGCTGAAGCAGTTAAAGGCAGTTAGATCAACAGTTAGTTCTTAACTCTGCCAGCTTCAGATATGCCTTAAGAGAACTCACCATTCAACCAGTGAAAAGTACCCAATCGGACAGCGCTTACAGACAGCGGACAACTACAGAAGAACCTCCAAATCTTTTCCAAGCCACCAGACCTGGTTGTATCTAGTTTTTTTGAGAGTGACTAAGATTCTGTTATTGCTGTTTTGGTACTAAATGATCCTTATCTTTATTTGAACAGCATTTCAGTCGAACCATCCTTTAATTAAAATTGTTACTGGTTTAAAGTTCCCGGTTGGTTGAATAAAAAAGGTTGTTAATTATTCACTTAAAGCCACCTTTAGGAAGGAGCACTGTGTACAGTTCTGGCCACCCTATCGTAGAAAGGACATTATTAAGCTAGAAAGAGTGCAGGAAAGATTTACTAGGATGCTATTGGGACTTGATGGTTTGAGTTATAAGGAGAGTCTGAATAGACTGGGAATTTTTTTCTCTGGAGCGTAGGAGGCTGAGGGGTGATCTTATAGAGGTTTATAAAATAATGGGGGGCATAGATCAGCTGGATAGACAACATCTTTTCCCAAAGGTAGGGGAGTCTAAAACTAGAGGGTATAGGTTTAAGGTGAGAGGGGAGAGATACAAAAGGGTCCAGAGGAGCAATTGTTGCACACACAGGGTGGTGAGTGTCTGGAACAAGCTGCCAGAGGTAGTAGCAGAGGCGGGTACAATTTTGTCTTTTAAAAAGCATTTAGACAGTTACATGGGTAAGGTGGATATGGAAGGATATGGGCCAAAGACGGGCAATTGGGACTAGCTTGGTGCTTTTAAAAAAAAAAGGGCCGGCATGGACAAGTTGGGCCGAAGGGCCTGTTTCCATGCTGTAAACCTCTATGACTCTATAAGTCCTCCTTGCCAATATAACAAGCTTGGCATTGAGATGCTCCCACTGTCGATAGCCAACACTTACTGTCTAGGCTCTCATATGAAGAATGGCCATTTTGAATGAAATGGTAGATAGTTAGAATCATAGAATCCCTACAGAGCAGAAGGAGGCCATTCGGCCCATCGAGCCTGCACCGACAACAATCCCACCCAGGCCCTATCCCCGTAACCCTATGTATTTACCCTGCTAATCCCCCTGGTATGGCTAATCAACCTAACCGGCACATCTTTGGAATGTGGGAGGAAACATGAGCACCCAGAGGAAACCCACACAGCCACAGAGAATGTGCAAACTTCACGCAGTCACCCAAGGTCAGAATTGAACCTGGGTCCCTGCCACTGTGAGACAGCAGTGCTAACCACTGACACCTGATGCTGACACCTGTGAAAATGGAAGGCGAGAAGGGGCAACACACTCAGGAGAGAAACAGCTGATAATGGGAGGGACAGATATGACCTGTTGAGTGCTTGTCTCATTTGTTTACAGGTGGCATTTACACAAGAGTTTCTGATCACTGCTCTAAACATAATTTTAGGTGAAGAACTGGGATTGGGGCACTTTACATTTTGGCAATGTGAACAGCAAAGATTCCCAAATTAGGTACAGCCTGTGAGATGCAGTGGCAAGCTCCCTCTACCTTCTAACAATGTGGACATATGGTATTGGAGAGGATGCATGGTTCTGTGGGGAATAGGGTTCTATCCTGAGGGGTATGGTTTTGCGAAGGATATCGTTTTATGGGAGCATTATGGTTCTGCGGGTGGGTATAATTATGTGGGGATATAGTTCTGTCGTGGGGGATATGGTTCTGTGGGCAATATTATACAATGGTTGAAACCTTTTCCTTTCATTTCAGGGACAGTGGAGAAATGACCTGTTTAATGGACAAGGCTCTATGATTCATTGCAGCGGAGTCACTTACGATGGAATGTGGATCAATGGTCATCCCGCCGGTGCGTAGTCTATAGACTGCATTACCAATTGCATGTGTGGCACTGATAATACAGACATTGATTAATTATCGTCCTGTCTGTGTTGTTGCAGTGATGAAGGAAGAGGTTTAGATTTGGATGACAATTTCGAGGACAAGCTTTCTTAGTATTTTTTTTCCCTTTTCTGCATATTATCCATAGTCATTCCAGACAGCTCTGCTTTCTCCATTTTATGTTTCAGCTCCAAAATTATAATGTAAACTGGCCAAACTACTGCATTTAACAAGTGTTTGTGAAACATTCTTGGGGTTGATTCTGATTTTCTTTGTGTGTTAGGGAGGGGGAAATCATCCCACACCCAACTCCAGTTGGAAGTGCAAATATGTGGACAATTGATGAAAATCCGATCAAACTCTCTGTGATGTATATTGTGATGGAATAGTTTGTCACTGTGTACCGTCAGTTATTACGGATGAATTATGGTTACCCTGCACGTTCCTGTAAAACTGTAGCCCAGTGAGACTCAGTGCTTTGAGGGAGAAGAGGGGAAAAGTGTCACTAAAAAAGACAGAACATTGGGTTGCTGCTGCTGAGGCTAGTTGTTTGTAGAATACCTCAAGCCAGGAAAGGGTGGAGATTGGATTTAACGTTTCTCAGTCTTTATAACTTCTCCACTAGACTGTTCCAATTTGTTCTTGATCAGTGTCCTCCACTCTATAAGCTTGAGGTCATCCAAAACTTTGCTGCTGCTGTCCTAACTCGTATCAAGTCCATTTCATCCATCAACCCTGGCTGTCTGACCAATATTGGCTCTTGGATAAGAAAAGCCTCAATTTAAAAATGTCCATCCTTATTTTCAAACCCCTCTGTGACCATACCCCTCTCTATCTCTATGACCTCCTCCAGTCCTTTATCCTTTCAAAGCATCTCCTCTCCTTCAATTCTGGTCTCTTCAATATCCTTGATTTTAATCGTTCCACCATTGGCAGCCGCACTTTCTGCTGCCATGGCTTTAAACTCTCAAATTCCCTCCCTTTAACCTCTCTGCCTCTCTATCTCCCATTCTTCCCTTAAAATGCTCCTTGAAACTTACCTCTTTGGACTAGCCATGGAAATACTGTGGCCAGAAGAACAGGTCGGTGGCTGGTTATACTGAGGTGAGTATCTCACCTACTGACGTCCCAGAATATTTCCACCATCTCCAAGACACAAGTCAGGAATTTGATGAAATGTTCTCCACTTGCTTGGATGAGTGCATGAGTCGAAGAAATTCGACACCATCCAGGACAGAGCTGATTGTCACCTCAACCACCAGCTTAAACATTCGCTCCCTCACCACCAATTCACAGTGGCAGCATTGTGTACCATCTACAAGATGCACTGCAACGACTCACCAAGGTTTCTTTGAAAGCACCTTCTGAACCCATGATATCTACCACCTCGAAGAACGAGGGCAGTGGGCGCAAGAAAAATGGTTGCCAAAGAGCTAGGGATAAGGCTGAAGGATCTGGATATATTAATGTTCTTGACACTCCACAAGTTTGATCACAGCAAAGCAACAATAAACAAAACAAAAAGAATGCCAAACCATAAAGTTAGAAAGAAAGTGTACAAGCCTGAGGCAAACATGTTCAAATAGTACAGTGATCAGATCAGATCACACCTTGAGTACTGCATTCTTTGCAGGCTTTGTGATGTTTTCTAAGTAAAATCTGGTGTTGCTCACCTTACAGTGTGAGACTAACAATATCTTACAAATAATGGAATCTGTTTCTTTTTGGAAAAAGCTGAAGCCAATAAGCTGGTGATCCTTGGTGAGGAAATACAAGAGGTGGTGCAGGGGTCTCCATTTACCATTGAAGTTCAGCTCCAAAACAATGAAGGAGAGCTTGTGAAAGGTAAGAAACCATCCATTATCCTAATTGCAGGGCTTCCAGATATCACAGGCAAACACCATTCGAGACTGGCCGCTGTCTAAGTGGCTTGGTGGGCACATGCACTGCCTGTCATGGAACCAAGTCATACAGGTTTGGAAAGCCTTGCTGCCCAGTTGTCTAATCCCACTCGGGGTAACAACTGCGCAGTTGCATTTGGCCTCGATGCTGCTGATCACTTTGTGGTGGGCCCAGTCGGAAAGGGCATACATGTTGGGCAAGAACAGGATTAGGCTTGGATGTGATGCTTCTGCTTCCTGCTCCTCCTAGTACCACCACCTCCCACCAGCAACCCCTACTCCAGTTCCATAGACTGGCAGGAATTACCAATTGGGTGATGAACCAAACTCCAGCAGCAGAGTGAGCACCCTGAGAACAGAGGACATGAAATAACTCTGGCAGAGTTCACTGCTCAGGATAAGGTGCAGCAGACAATATGTAGTTGGGAAAAAGCGGAATTTCTCCGCACATATTAATAAGTGGTCTCAGAAACAGTCTATTATTATTTGGTGAGCTAGTACCAATGTTCTGATGTATTTTTATACTCCTTTAAGGCTTTATTCTGTCTTTAATAGCATGCAGAGAAATGTTAAACCTGCACAGGAATTCTTTTTGGGGAAAAAAAGGACTAATGGGGCTGGGAGGTGTGAATAAAGCAGCCGCTTGCTCCCATTATCTTGGATTGTGCATCGCTAGATGTCACGCACGACAGCCTGCAGCAGATGACCTAATTTCACATCTTTTAAATGCGCAAAGGGTACCTGAAAGAGCAAGACTCCAATTTAATTTATTTCACAGACAGCAAATGCTTGCTAATGGCTAGGACCTGTCAGTTGCAACACTGGTTTCCCACTAGCAAAACTGATCCAAACCAAACCCAAACTGACAAGCTGGCTGGCTGGCAACAAAAAGACTAATTTTTGGAAGGAACAAACTGTCAGGCTATGTGAGCATTTCCTACAAATGCTCACAAATTTGTGAGCCCTGAAAGGACTTGATGCTGATCTGACTTTGTACTATTGCACCCAATGCCTTGTTCACAATGAGCAGAGTGGTGTCTAATTCATAGGTAAATGCAGTCTGATCATGCCCGTTTTCTACTCATCTGCTGAACTGGGTGGGCTCAGAGTAAATAGGCATGGCTTCTTCCACTGTTGGCTCACTGCCTGACACAAAACCGACCAAGCACCTGATCTGGACAGTGAGCCGGTGGCTCAAGCAGGAAAGGACGTGTGTTTGGATGTCAGTTGAGGACAAGATCAAATCCAGATAAGGTGACCCCCGTGGTGGGAGTGCCCTGTTAGCAACTAATGTCAAGGCTCATGCAAGGAAAAAGAGCTGCCTGGGTGAATGTTTTTAGCATATGTCAGAAAGGAAATGGGAATAAAGGTAAAGGCGCAAATAGAAATTTTGGAGTTGAACAACAGGGGTGGCACGTGGTTAGCACTGCTGCCTCACAAGGTCAGGGTTCAATTCCAGCCTTGAGTGACTGTCTGTGTGGAGTTTGCACATTTTCCCCGTGTCTGCGTGAGTTTCCTCTGAGTGCCTCCGGTTTCCTCCCACCGTCCAAAGTTTTGCAGGTTAGGTGGATTGGCCATGCTAAATTGTCCCTTAGTGTCAAGTAAATACATGGGGTTACAGGGATAGGGCCCGGGTGGGATTGTTGTCGGTGCAGGCTTGATGGGCCTTCTACATTTTGGGATTCTATAATTCTAACAGAAGCCAATGAAGCTAATAAAGGACAACAGTTATATAAACAAACTGACCTGAAACCAGCAGGCTGGAGCTGATATATTTGGTGCGGCGCTGCTATGCTGTGAGACCTGAGAAACAGATAGTGAGGTACGAAGGGAAAGCGTAGTGAAGAATAAAATAAAAAGCAGACTGCAAGGTTAAAGAGAGAGAGAAAAGACCTGTGAACAATAACCAGGAATGAAAAGAGAGAGAGAGATAGCAAAAAAGGGGAAAGTATAAGATCATGCCAGATACTGAATTTAGAAAGGAAATATGAAGAGACAGGGTGAAACTTGAAGAAAAGCTTTTTTAAATTGCAGAGAGAGCATATGTGGGACTGTCAGGACCGGCTGCTATAGACTGGTGCTTGTTCAGCTTTATTATAGAAATGAGACAATAAAGGCGGCCTGCAGAGACAGCCCTTACTATAGACTGGCACTTGTCCAGCTTTTTAAGAGTTAGAGCTTGCGAGTGGGGCCTGTGGAGACAGATCTCCCTGTGGGCCGATGATAGTCTGCTTTGTTTATAGAGAGAGTCGGATCCATGGCGATAGGCTCACTATGGAGTTCTGCTCATCCAACTTGTATTAATAGAAACAAATGCCTCTCGCTTCTCCGATAATTCTGCCCAGTGTGAAGCTCTGCCACACACACCGGGACAAACACATTTCTGAAGCTGTGCTCGGGAGTGGCGTCTCTAAAGATATTTCCCATATGCTGAAACTTAGTTCAGCTCTGTAGGATGGGATAGAGAGAGGTTTTCCCTGAGGCATGGAGAAACAGAGGAAGTGAATTCTGAGCTGTTTTCACTGTTGACTTGATTGGCCACAGCAGGCAAAACTCTTCTTTCCCTCAATAAGAAGAATTGATGACACTCGTTATTTGGCATTGGCTCCGAGTGTAAATTGTTCCCATTCCTTTAATTATAACTTACTTACAATGTTCATCTCCTAACGCCAGTGACTTCCCTGGACCCATCAGAAGCCTGCACTGTGTAATGAATAATTATGTAAATGAGCACACTTTGGAGAATTGACTGTTATTAGCATTTGACCTTTCGGGTGGGATTTGCAACAGCTTTAAATCATTTAGAAATCACATAGACCCGAAGATGAAAATTGGCCCCAGTAGTCGGGGCAGCCGTGGAAACAGTAAATTGGCATCAGTGTCCCTGGGACAAGAGAAGGGAGGGGGGGGGGCAAAGTAATCAACCAGGCCTGTCTTACCTGATTGCTGTCAAACGCTGAAGCCTGCTGTGTGGAGATTTGGTGAGAGCAAAACTTGGCTTCTCTCCGTTCGAATAGTCTGCGGTGACTCACCATTGAGGCGCACACGAAGGGGTGACCACGTGGGCGAGATACCAGATGTCAATCGTGAGGCAATAGCCCAACAAGATTCAGCAACCTCAGAAGGAGAGGAGAAAATTAGGTGCGAAGAATCGAATTTAACAAATCCTTTTTGATTTTCCTTAATGTCTAAGCTACAACGTGGCTTGCCTCCAGGTGCTGGGCATCATTCCAGCATCAATGATATGTGTTAACAGCTTTGAGTCAGGTTGGGTAGCTTGGGCAAAATGTTTTTGTAGCATTCAGTTGGGTAACCAGGAGAGTTACTCAATAGTGCAGTAAAATCTCCCTCCAGTGATCTCCTTTTGCCAAAATGTTAAGAAGTGGATCGAGTTGTATTCCCCTCACAGCTATCTTTGGGAAGAAACGAGGCAGCCAGATTCTCTCATGTTTCCTTTTGGCAGGCGTAGCGCTCTGATGTTATAGCGTTCACTGTGGAAGTTATAAAATGCCTGGTTAATCTGCTCGCGGTCAGGTGACCAACCCATCTGTTGCCCATATAATAGCAGCAATAACTCGAAACCATTGTTGTGACAACAGATACCTGGTAACACTCCACTGATGGCTGCGAACTGAAAAATCCACCAAGAATCTTGCTAGTGCACAGATGTTATATTCCAGCTGCGCAAAAGAATTTATTGCCTTCTTGTTGCTATGCCAACAAAAATATATGTGAAAAAATACTGGATTTCTTTTTGTTGTCAGGTTAATACATGTGTCACACTTGTATTTTCAGCTCTCTTTCATTGGGGCTGAGTTAGTGGATATGAACTGGGGCAGTGACAGGACTTTCTGCAACTAGCCTCAGAGATCCCAATCTAGGGAGGAGAGAAACAGTCATAATTCCCACTGCTGGCCCCTGCTGGGAAGTACATGTGCATAGGAATTAGGAGCGAGAGTAGGCAATTCAACCTTTCAAGCCGCTCCGCCATTCTATATGATCATGGCTGATCTCCATCTCATCCTAACTCCACTCCCCTGCCTTTCCCCAAAGCCCTTTATCCAACTTTTGATCAAATATTTATCTATCACTTTCTTGAATCCATTGATTGATTTTGCATCCACTGCACTCTGGGGCAGTGAGTTCCACAGATTCACAACCCTCTGTGAGAAGTAGCTTTTTCTTATCTCTGTCTTGAACCTCCCCCCCTCTTACTCTACAACTATGACCCCTTGCCTGTCGAGCTGAGATGTGGAGATGCCGGCGTTGGACTGGGGTAAACACAGTAAGGTGTTGTTAAACTTCTTACTGTCGAGCTGAGGACAGGATTGGACTCAGTTGCGATGCCATCCCATAACCAAACAGCCCGTCAACAATCTCTGTCATGAAAATAAGAAATAAGGAGCCCATCAAGTCATCATCATACAATAGAATCTCGTTGAGTCGAATCGCAGGGGAACTGCCCCCAAATTCGGGTTAAGAGGAGTTTCATACTAGCCATTCTCACATGAATGTGTCTCTATGCAACCTGATATGCCTACAAATGTGGTCTGTGCCAAAAATAACAGATTCAGATGCCAAATAAAAAGAGTAAAGCATTAAATATGTTTTTTAAAAGTCTTTATTCATTTTATTCACATCTTACAATTACCTGACTTTGCAAAAATCTGGGGCCTTGCATTGAGAAATTCCGGGAGTGAGATCTGGAAAATCTCTGTAATCTTTTTCTGCTTGGCATGCTGTTTTCCATTGTGCCCGACACAGCCCGCCATGCTGTCAGTGCAGTCAAACATGTTTTCAGTGTTTTTGTGCTGTGTTGCAAATTTCCGGAGCATCTCGATGGCCTTCATGGCATCAGCCAGGGAAATAGGCAGCTGAGCAGGCAGCCATTCATCAGCCTCTACAAGATTGAAGCACATATTTCTCTGAAGGATTGAACCGGAGACGGGAACATCCTCAACAACGCCGTCAACTTTCTCTCAGGTTTAGCCATGCTTGCAGGTTTTCCCATCCTTTCTCTGCTCTGTGCTCCTTGACTTTGTACTCTTGTGTGGTCTAACTCCACTCTGATTGGTTGCTACAGTCAAGTTTAGACAAGTTCGGCTAACCTGGAATAGCCAGTTTGGAGTTTTGGCCCAGCACAGGCATCATTCTATGGAATTCCCACTCTGAGTGGGAATGGCTGTGGTTTCGACATAACTGGAATTCTTTGTCATCCATGTTTGATTCATCGTGATTTCACTGTAATTCAGTATGATCATGGCTGATATTCTATTTCAACTGCACGTTATCCCCATATCTCTGATTCCCTTTATACCGAAAAATGTATTAATCTTTGCTTTGGATATTGTTAATGATGGAGCATCTGCAGATCTCTGGGGTAGAGAACTCCAGGAATTCACAGTCCTTTGAAATTTCTACTCATCTCATTGTTAAGCCCCTAATTCTGACACTATGACTCCTAGTTCTAGACCTACCAACCGGGGGAAATGTTCTGCCAGCATCCACCCTGTTAAGCTCCTGAAGAATTTTGTTTCAATTACATTACTTCTCATTCTTCTAAACTCCAGAGAGTATTGGCCTAGTCTATTTGACCTCTCAAGGGACGATCCCCTCATCCCAGGAATCAGTAAATCTTTGCTGCACGCCCTTTAAATAAAATAGCCTTTTGGGCAAGGTACCCCAGGAAGGGTGGCACGGTGCCACAGTGGTTAGCACTGCTGCCTCACAGCTCCAGGGAGCCTGGTTCAATTCCAGCTTTAGGTGACTATGTGGAGTTTGCATGTTCTCCCCATGGCTATGTTGTCTTCCTCCGGGTGCTCCAGTTTCCTCCCACAATCCAAAAGATGTGCAAGTTGGATTGGTCATGCTAAATTGCCCCTTAGGTTAGGGGGATTAATGGGGTAAATGTGTGGGGTTTTGGGATTAGGGTGGTTGTTGGGCCTGGGCAAAAATACTCTGTCGGAGAGTCGATGCAGACTCAATGGGCCAAATGGCCTCTCCTGCACTGTAGGAATTCTATGATTCAAAGAGTTGGTACTCTCAGGAGGATGAGCATGGAACTGGCAAATAAATAAACTCTGTTACTGGACATATTTAACTTTGTGCTAATGCACTGAGAAAGAGTAAATTAAGAATGAGTTTTCCAGCAGAAGTTGGAACTGGGTTGACAGCTGGTCACTTTGCCAGGAAGTGGGGTGCGTAAAACGAAATGGAGGTGGGCAAAATATAATTTTTTGTTTATACTTAAAATGAAAAAAATGTGGCGCACTGTGTGTGATCTCTTTTGGAATATAGACAATGCATTTTAGAAGGTATTTGAATGGCCATTTAGTACTTTCCAAGCCTGTAATGTGATCCAGATGTTTGGATGACCTCATAAACCAGGAGTGTCCAAAACCTTTGTCTTTTGTAGCATTGAGCCTTATGGGCGATGTGGCAGATCTGAATCCATGTTCTCCATAAATTCCAAAGTACCTCAAATTGCTGATACCAACAGAACCTAATTATCTCATCAAGACTTTATCTGGCAATGAGACAACAGCTCTATTCAAACAGACATTAAATATAAGAGCAATCAAAGCCAAGTTGCTAGGGCAGCCAATGTGATCATAAACTGTGAGCCAAGGCCTCTCTGGTCAGTCACTGGCTCGTATATAGAAGACGGACTGAAGGGGAAGACAGTGCTTTAATCGTGATATGCTTTTGTCTCTTTTTTTAGCTGAAAATGGGCGAGTGTTGCAGATCTGGGCAGGCGTTAAGCACAATAAGCTCTCCCCAACTGGCAGTGACACCTTCCTAGAGATGGTGGATCTGGAAGAATCTCTTTTTGAAACACCATTGTAAGTGTTGTGGATAAGGATACAATGCAGACCTGCCTCATTCAAATTGTTTATCTCCTCATTTCCCTTGTATGATGCCATTCTCATTCCAAGTTGCTAATCATCATATGTGAGCCTGGATAGTAAATGTTGGCGTGTTGTTCAATTATTCAAGCACCTCAAACTGATTTGTCGCCTTATTGAACACAAGGACACACATATACATGTAGATTCTTTGCATTGGGAGTCACCAAACTTTTCCTGACTGTGACCCCACTTTAATGCTTGAAAATTATTGCAACCCCAGATTGAGAACTGGGGAGAGTCATTGAGTGGGGAATGAGTTGCTGAGTGGGGGACGTACGTTATCGAGTTGTTGAGTGGGTGTGTGAGTTGCTGAGTGGGGGCACATAAGTTGTTGACAGGGTGACGGGGGTGGGGGGGATCGGGGAGTGTTTGAGCATACGTGTAATGAGGCCTTACCTCCAATCCTAGGACTGTCCTGCCAGAGTCTCCTCTTGACAGTCATCATTGGGTCTCTGAGGTTGTGACCCACAGTTTGGGAACCCTTGTACTAGATGATGGTCAGCAGCCTTGGCTAATTCCTTTCCTCCCTTTGCCCAGGATCTCTGAGGCCAATTGTAGTCCATATTGTTGGCTAGCACGAGGGGACATAGCTTTAAATTGAGGGGTGAGAGATATAGGACAGATGTTAGAGGTAGGTTCTTTACTCAGAGAGTAGTAAGGGCGTGGAATGCCCTGCCTGCAGCAGTGGTGGACTCGTCAACGTTGAGAGCGTTCAAGTGGTTATTGGATAAACATATGGATGATATTGGAATAGTGTAGATTAGAGGGGCTTTAGATTGGTTCCACTGGTCGGCGCAACATCGAGGGCCGAAGGGCCTGTACTGCGCTTCTATGTTCTATGTTCTATATACTCGCCCTGTCTCAGATTAGTTAACACTGCAGATATCATGGCTTGGGTATGGGTCAGTACCATTCACTGCATTTACCCATCAGGGAAACAGCTAACTCTGAAATACATGGCTCTTGATGCAATAAATTTTTGACACTTTCCCTGATAGAGAATCCATATAAAATGTCCCATGTACAACACCTTGCAGCTGTGATTCCTCTGTGTGCTATTTTTTAGTGGTGAATGTATTCTACCTGGGTGACCAGCTGGTGGAGCAAGCTGGTCAGCTGTCCATCCTGACAGTAAAGGGACGGCAATCTTAAGGATCCTGCCACCGTTTAAACTCGTTTAAAGACTTGATTAGCTGCAAGTATTCGCATTCCAACCATTATTCATGTAAATTGAGTTTGTGTCTTTATGTGCCCTGTTTGTGAACAGAATTCCCACTCACCTGAAGAAGGGGCTTGGGGCTCCGAAAGCTTGTGTGGCTTTTGCTACCAAATAAACCTGTTGGACTTTAACCTGGTGTTGTTAAACTTCTTACACCGTTTAAACTCGGCAGGCAGGCTGCATTGAGATTTCTGGCTGATCATAGAAGATGGGGAGGGCAAAATTGGACTTGGTGGGCACTATGTATGTTGATTGCAAACTAAAATGGTGTTCAGCGGGTTTGCACACATTTCTGTCACAAATTATGCTGGACATCATATAGGGGAGGGTGTTAACGCATGTGCAGCTAATCCCCCTGAGAAATACACAGAATAGACAGATCATGTAGTTAATCTGCATGCAGTGCACATTTTTTGTTTTCTTTATTTCACAGGGTGTGGGCATTGCTGATAAGGCCAACATTTATTGCCCATCCCTAATTGCCCTTGAACTGGGTGACACACTATTTTAGAGGGCCATTAAAAGTCAACCACATTGCTTTGGGTCTGGAGACACTTGTAGGCCTGACCAGGTAAGAACAGCAGATTTCCTTCTCTAAAGGACATTAGTGAACCGGACGGATTTTCTTATGACAATTGACAGATTTCTTTAGTGACAATCATGGTCAGTATTACTGAGACTAGCTTTCCCAATTCACATTGTTAACTGAATTTCAATTCCACCATGGTGGGATTTGAACCCTTGTCCCCAGAGCTTTCCTCTGGGCCGTTCGGTTACTATGCCACTGCCTCCACATGCTTGAATGACAGTGACGTCTCTTTGGACCAAACGCTCCAGCCAATGCCCTTTCTTAATCTCACACAGCTGAACATGCATTAAACAGTAGGAAGGACACCCTCACCATGCACTCTTCCACCCCACCCCCACACCACCACCAGCACTATTTAAATAGATCATTAACTACTTTCAGGTTAGTTGCCACTTGATTTCTTCTGGCAGTTGCTGCGATATGAATGTTTGGAGCTCTCCGGAGTTGATTTATGTTGCAAGTGTCCATAGGGAATGGTATGACAGGCGCTGAAAGACTTCTTGCTGACTCCAAGGCTTCTGCACAAGCAATTGCTGCCGGATATGGGTGCACTGGTATGCCTTTCCTTTTGAATACATCATCACTGAAAGGATGAGCAGAGGTCACACAGAGCAGGTCAAGCTGCTAGAAGAGGGAGAAGGGGGCAAAGTGGAAAGGTGGAAGCATCCTAGACACCTCTTCTTTCCGGAATGTACGTGAAGAACTACTTTTAGTGAGAAAACAATAACTGGCTAGCTGACACAACAACTCCCCATTTACCAACTGCCCAACAGCTTCCCTTCCCTTTGTCACCGATTATCACATCATCATCTTGGCCTCAATGCTGGAATAAAAATCACCACAAAATAAACATTCCAAATGACATTTATAAATTATAGTATTGACATATTGCAGGCAAACATGAACTAAAACCCTTGCACATTCCATTAGTGCCTGTCCTCTATGGGCCTTTACCTTGCCTAGTGCTCTGACACAGTGCTACCTCATTATAGCTGGTGAAAGGCTGTTGAAGTCCAGGAGGGGATACTGGGAGGACAGCTTGAGCAGTTCTCGGCCTAGAAGCAAGGCTTCAGACTGCACCATCTTGGCGTGGGCAGCAGCAGTCTGGGCTGGCTAGCTGACACAGCAATAGTGAGAGCATTGGTGGAGTCCCAGGGATGGGACAAAAAATACTATCTTCCTGGGAGAGGACCGCAGTTCATATATTATGGAGCATTCCTATGGGATGGCACCTCAGCAATCCCAGTGACCTGTGGAAGGACAGATTACTGGACTGCTGTGACACATTGCAAGCCCCTTTGAAAACTGATATCTGCAGAGATGATGGCTGCAGTCTGAGCTTGCCCAGCAGCAAGTTGACTCGGCTGATTTTGGTCTGAGCTTGCACAGCAGCACTCAGGCCTCTGGCGTAAGCTGCTTACGCTGTAGTAAGAAGCTTAGACATCTACCCTTAGAAGCGACATCACAATCAGGTCCACAGGTGTGCTAATGGAGTTGGCCGCCACCTCTAAGCTGGAAAGGATGAGCTCTAAGCTCTGCACAAAGCCCTGTGCCAAAAGAGCAGCACAGTGCAAAGTGGTTAGCACTGCTGCCTCACAGCGCCATGGACCCGGATTGAATTCCAGCCTTGGGTGACTGTCTGCTTGGAATCTGCATGTTCTCCCTGTGTCTGCGTGGGTTTTCTCCGGGTGCTCCAATTTCCTCCCATAATCCAAAGGGTTAGGTGGATTGGCCATGCTAAAATTGCCCCTTAGTGTCAGGGGGATTAGCAGCGTAAATATGTGGGGTTACAGGGATAGAGCTTGGGTGGGATTGTTGTCGGTGCAAGTTTGATGGGTCAAATGGCCTCTTTCTGTATTGTCGGGATTCTATGATTATATGATTCTATGAAATTAGTCCCGCATTATATTTCTGGCAAACCTGCCAATAAACCAAATATTTCATTCTGCATACCCTTGAATCTCCTTCTGTAACATACCCTGTTGATGCTTTCTTCTGAGCCCTCTGTAACAGAATTTGTGTGTGGCTATGCCCTCTGGCAAGCTCATGTTTCCACTATCCATTTCTCTGGCCTGGTCGGAGACCACTCGAGCCAGGTGTCTCACCAGTTACAGATCGCACCTCTATTCTAAATGATGCACAGTATCAGTATCTGAATTGGTAGCTTTGTATGCATCGTTGTGTGATGGTATGTTTTCACCATCATGGCCTGCTCACTGTTCCTCCACTGTCTGAACAGGTTGCATTTCTTGGTTATCTGAAAGGAGAAAGGCTAAACAGTAAAATTGTAGCATGAGGAGGAAGCAAAATAGCAGGTGCATGTTTGCAAATCAGAAGAGAATATTGGATGAGGAGTTGGTGGAATATGACCAGGACAATTAGATATGAGGTTACCATCATCTTCAATTAGCAAACCAATAATGGCCACGACCATCTTCTCCGTGGGGTTAGAACATACAAATGTGACTGTTGCCCTCTGAGTTAGCTGTGGCTGCTCTGGTTGTGTGCTACCTTGTCCTGCAAGAGAGAGAAAGAAGTGTGTCTGTGTGTGCTTTAAATTCTGTTTGGCTGTCATGGTTGAATAGCTGATGATGTGCATAACTTGGCAAATGTGGGTGTGAGGCTTCCAACAGTCTAAGTGTATGAAGGTGAGGTGAAGCATATATCAGACATGAGTTCTGATGGATAGCGATTGTTGGTATGTGAGTGGAGTTGTGATGAATTGAGCATTGTCTGAGGCTACTGGTGCATAAACAAGGATATGGCATTTGACAACACATTCACTGACCACCGCTCGTGTGAGGGCATTGAACATTTTGTGGCACTGCCTGTAGATTCTTGGGCAGAGACTCCTGGCATTGACCTCCATGACTTTCTGTTCCCACTTGAATCCGCAGGGCGCCAGGAGTCACTCAAAATAGAGGATATTATCTCTCCTACCTTCCACCTCCACCACTAAGACCAGTGTCTGAAAACCTTGGAGCCCATGTTCCCCCGTGTTGTCTCATTCTTCATTGTTTCCTCAGTCAGAATCCCTTTTTACATGACTGTCAGCACTTATTGCAACCACAATACACCATCCCAAGAGGCGCAGGCTAGCCTTGAGAAGTGCTAAGAAGTTATGATTTTGGGCCCCATGCTGATGCATCCAGCCAATGATTAGTGCTGGCTGCACATTGCAATAATTCGAAAGAGCAGGCAGCAGAAAGTTAGCAAGAGTTAGCAGAAGGTTAGCAGAGAGAGGGTCGCTAGCATTTCAGTCACTGGGTGTGGGTAAATCCCACATCACAATCCTGATGCCCATTTTTGGGAATGATCCAAGCTAGCCATAAGGATGTAGAATTTCTTCTGCACACATAGGAACCTGTACCATCCCTACATTCCTAAGATGAACTTGCTCATGGTGGGTGGATAACAAGAGAGGGAGTTTCACCACTGGCTCAATTTATCCTGAAGGATGGTCAAGGAACTGCTTAATCTAAATGAAAAGGTCGTTCCTATGTGACCGAATAACAGACAAGTGACTGCTGTTTTTTCCCTTTCCTCTAAAATTTGGCCGATTGGATAAGTAACTGGCTATCTCATAGAGTTTTAACAACACCAGGTTAAAGTCCAACAGGTTTATTTGGTAGCAAATACCATTAGCTTTCAGAGCGCTGCTCCTTCGTCAGATGGAGTGGAAATGTCTCCACATCATATCTCATAGAAGACAGAGGGTGGTGGTGGATGGAAAATTTTCAGACTGGAAACCAGTTACCAGCGGTGTACCACAGGGATCAGTGCTTGGTCCTCTGCTATTTGTGATTTTTATCAATGACTTGGAGGAGGGGACTGAAGGGTGGGTCAGTAAATTTGCTGATGACACCAAGATTGGTGGGGTAGTGGATGAGGTGGAAGGCTGTTGTAGGCTGCAAAGAGACATTGATAGGATGCAGAAAAATGGGCCGAAAAATGGCAGATGGAGTTTAACACTGATAAGTGCGAGGTGATTCATTTTGGTAGGACAAATTTGAATGCGGATTACAGGGTCAACGGCAGGGTTCTGAGGAATGTGGAGGAACAGAGAGATCTTGGGGTTCATATCCACAGATCTCTGAAGGTTGCCACTCAAGTAGATAGAGCCGTGAAGAAGGCCTATAGTGTATTAGCGTTTATCAACAGTGGGTTTGAGTTTAAGAGCCGTGGGGTTATGCTGCAACTGTACAGGACCTTGGTGAGACCAGATTTGGAATATTGTGTGCAGTTCTGGTCCCTCATTATAAGAAGGATGTGGAAGCATTGGAGAGAGTGCAGAGGAGATTTGCCAGGATGCTGCCTGGTTTGGACGGTAGGTCTTATGAGGAAAGGTTGAGGGAGCTCGGGCTTTTCTCTTTAGAGCGGAGGAGGATGAGAGGCAACTTAATAGAGGTTTATAAGATGATAAGGGGGATAGATAGAGTGGACGTTCAGAGACTATTTCCTCAGGTGGATGTAGTTGTTACTAGGGGGCATAACTATAAGGTTCATGGTGGGAGATATAGGAGGGATGTCCGAGGTAGGTTCTTTACTCAGAGAGTGGTTGGGGTGTGGAATGGACTGCCTGCTGTGATAGTGGAGTCAGACACTTTAGGAAATTTCAAGCGGTTATTGGACAGGCACATGGAGCACACCAGAATGATAGGGAGTGGGATAGATTGATCTTGGTTTCAGACAAAGCTCGGCACAACATCGAGGGCCGAAGGGCCTGTACTGTGGTGTACTGTTCTATGTTCTCTCATCGTATTTCAAGCCCTAATTTCAGGCTAGCTGCTCTCTTAGTGTTGATGGAGTTTCATAAAGGGGGGGGTTTTCCCCATACTGGATGTGACTAAAATTTCAAACTCTTAATTTCTGTTCACACAGTGGTTTTGATGCCATCCGCTATCCCCTGATGGAATATGTGCTTGAACCTGACAAAGTGAAGGGTAGCAGTGCTGAATCCAGCAGGTCTGGAATCACCACGATCGGTTCGTTGAGCATCAAAGACAGTGATATGACTGAAGCTAAACCGGACTTACTTGCAGTGACTGGAACCGGGCATGCTTCCTTACATGGTAAGAGCTAAAACACATGTGGCACATTGCATGTTAGGAGTTGATAAAATTTGAACAATGAATACTCGGGGTCTCTGCCCAGGGTCCGTTCCGGGCTTTGTGAGGGGCCATGTGTGGCTGTGCCAGGGACTCTCCATTACCTTCCCCAAATGGCACATTGTTCATGTATGAACCTAGAGAATGTTGGCAGCTATTCACCATCAGAGTCAAGCCAGCTGCTGTTCTTGCTCAGGGTTCATGGCAGAGTTTCTTTAATAGCACTCAGGAGCAGGGACGAACCCGCTCATCGAGGCCAATGGAATGTCACATACTCATCCTGACTGAAGCTCAGCACCATTGGGAATCAAAGCTTACATCTTTCCAATCTGTACATTTCAAAAAGAGCAGCATTAAGTTATCAGGAGCTGTAGGCGTTTTCAGTGTTAGTCAGACTATGAATAAACAAGTCAGACAAGACAGCCAAATGCTTACAAGCATTGCTGTTTAATTGTCTTCCTCTCACTCTCAGATAGGTCTTTCCTCCCCCAACCCTAATCTTGAACATACAACTATCTGTACATTCAGCAACTAGGCCCGAATTCCGGAGTTCCTTCCCTAACCTCTGCCTCTCCACCTCCCTTTGCTCTTTTCAGATGTCCTTAAAACGTACCTCTTTGACCAATTATTGGGTTAGCTGTTCTAACATCCCAGTTTTGGACTTGATTTTTAACCCTTGCCGGGATGAGGTGCAGAGGTGGGCAGACACTAACTGTAGCACCGCCGGCTGGCATACCAGTTCCCCAGCTGGGATTTTCCAATTGGCTTTCAGGTTCCTACAGGAGGTGGTGGCCAGATTAGGTGCCTGGAAGCGGCAGTAGCCACAGACCGCCCCGTAGACTGTAAAATGGTTGTAAAGCCATTTTTTAATTTAAACTTTAAAAATATTGGAGAGAGGATGGGTGGGATTTACAGAGCAACCCACTGCAGGTTTCGCCGTGGCAGAGGGCAGCCTGCCATTGGCCAGCAGGTCCCACCTTTGTCAACAGGGTTTCCCATTGGTGCCAGGAAACCCTGTCGGCAGGACCGGAAGATCTCACCGGCGTGAATGGTCAGAAAGTTGCGGCCGTACCTCCCATTTTGAAGTGTCTATTTCCTCAAGTACTGTTTATATTTCTTCACGCTGCTGCTTTCGAGCTGAAAGGCCTTCAATTAGCTTTGCAGCTTTGAAACCCCACCCAGTGTCCTGAATTGGATGCTGAGCTGGCCCTGTGGTCATTAACCGAGTGCTCTGGGGAAAATCACAGTGAGTGACTGTTTCTGACAGTATGTGCTTCTGATCCCCACTTGATCCTGATGGCAGGGTTAACAAAGAACAATACAGCACAGGAATAGGCCCTTCAGCCCTCCAAGCCCGCGCCGCTCCCTGGTCCAAACTAGACCATTCTTTTGTATCCCTCCATTCCCACTCCGTTCATGTGGCTATCTAGATAAGTCTTAAACGTTCCCAGTGTGTCCGCCTCCACCACCTTGCCTGACAGCGCATTCCAGGCCCCCACCACCCTCTGCATAAAATACGTCCTTCTGATATCCATGTTGAACCTTCCCCCCCTCCCCCTCACCTTGAACCTATGACCCCTCGTGAACGTCACCACTGACCTGGGAAAAAGCTTCCCACCGTTCAGCCTGTCTATGCCTTTCATAATTTTATACACCTCTATTAGGTCACCCCTCATCCTCTGTCTTTCCAGTGAGAACAACCCCAGTTTACCCAATCTCTCCTCATAACTAAGCCCTTCCATACCAGGCAACATCCTGGTAAACCTCCTCTGCACTCTCTCTAAAGCCTCCACGTCCTTCTGGTAGTGTGGCGATCAGAACTGGGCACAGTATTCCAAATGCGGCCGAACCAACGTTCTATACAACTGCAACATCAGACCCCAACTTTTATACTCTATGCCCCGTCCTATAAAGGCAAGTATGCCATATGCCTTATTCACTACCTTCTCCACCTGTGACGTCACCTTCAAGGATCTGTGGACTTGCACACCCAGATCCCTCTGCGTATCTACATCCTTTATGGTTCTGCCATTTATCGTATAGCTCCCACCTACGTTAGTTCTACCAAAATGCATCACTTCGCATTTATCTGGATTGAACTCCATCTGCCATTTATTTGCCCAAATTTCCAGCCTATCTATATCCTTCTGTAGTCTCTGACAATGTTCCTCACTATCCGCAAGTCCAGCCATTTTCGTGTCGTCCGCAAACTTACTGATCACCCCAGTTACACCTTCTTCAAGATCGTTTATATAAATCACAAACAGCAGAGGTCCCAATACAGAGCCCTGCGGAACACCACTAGTCACAGGGATCCAGCCGGAAAAAGACCCTTCCACTACCACCCTCTGTCTTCTGTGACCAAGCCAGTTCTCCACCCATCTAGCCACCTCCCCCTTTATCCCATGAGATCCAACCTTTTGCACCAACCTACCATGAGGGACTTTGTCAAACGCTTTACTGAAGTCCATATAGACGACATCCACGGCCCTTCCCTTGCCAACCATTCTAGTCACTTCTTCAAAAAACTCCACCAGGTTAGTGAGGCATGACCTCCCTCTCACAAAACCATGCTGACTATCGTTAATGAGTTTATTCCTTTCTAAATGCGCATACATCCTATCTCTAAGAATCCTCTCCAACAACTTCCCCACCACGGACGTCAAGCTCACCGGCCTATAATTTCCCGGGTTATCCTTCCTACCCTTCTTAAATAACGGTTCTGAAAACCTGAAGGAAAATCCTTCTCATTGTGTCTTGATAATGCTCCTATGAGGCACCTGTTAAAGACACTTTTTAAATTAAATTGTTCTTAACCAATCAATATGGCTCGTTCAATCTTCACACCTTCCCCTTCTGCTTTGCAGTTATGAGGCCTAGAATGCAATAGAATTGCTCAGACATTAAATGGTTAACAATTCATCGGATAATGCTCGCACACTATTAACATCTGTTTAAAAGAAGCCTGCCCAAATACAAACTAAAAGCTTCAGTGCCCACAGTCACGTCTGATGGGTAATCCTAAGACTTCACAACCCTGAACCCAACCTTTCTGCCACTCTTTGAAATTGAACCATAGAATCTCTATGGGGCAGGCTGAGGCCACTTGGCCCATTGAGTCTGCACCGACTCTCCAAAAGAGCATCTAACCCAGGTCCAAACCCCACCCAACCCCCAATACCCCGCACATTTACCATGGCTAATCCACCTAACCTACACATCTTTGGATACTAGGGGCAATTTAGCACAGCCAATCCACCTAACCTGCATATCTTTGGAGTGTGGGGGGAATCCGGAGCACTCGAAGGAAACCCACGCAGACACCGGGGAGAAAGTGCAGACTCCACACAGACAGTGACCCAAGGCCCAGACTCAAACCCAGGCATTGTGAAGCCGCAGTGCTAACCACTGTCCATCGTACTACCCACAATGAACCTTAACTGGATTGAACGTCCAGTCCATGGCGTCCTCTGAAGCCCCACTATGTCCCTGTGTACATACCTTTAATTGGGTGGTTTCAATGGAATGTTTAGGGTTAATTCCAGATGATGCAGTGGTGATTGTTGAATACTCGGCTTTCAAAGGCTCCAATGAGCTAAGTGATCCTGCATCTCAGTAGGAAAAGGTGACATCCATATTTCAAGATGATCTATCATTAATTGTGCCTGTAAATGTGGATGTGGCCCAGTGCCCTGTTGCACACACTCACACCTTAACTCAAGCATCTCCACCCACCAGGATTGGCTAGGTTGATATAATGGCAGCATCTTATCCATGTTTATTTGAGGCTAAATACATCAATGAAAAGTTGCCATTGCTGTTTTAGATCTAATGGCTAGGAATGTGAGGGACAGGAGGACTCCTACTTCCTGATCACCAGGTAAACGAAGATGAACTGCAAAACAGGTTTGAGGAGCTGAAAGGCCGACAACTGTCCCTGCGTTTCTATATTTCATGATCTGTGAGCCTTTAGGTGTTGGGAAAGGTGAGGGATATTGTGCCTGTGCAACCCTAAGAGCTGTGCATGTCTGGAATGTCCGGAGAAGTTCTGATGAAAAGTTATTGAGTTCTGTTTGCCTCCACAGATGCTATCAGACCTGCTGAGTATTTCCAGCCTTTCCTGTTTTTATGTCAGATTTCCAGCATCTGCAGTATTTTGCTTCGTGTCTGCGTGTGTGTGTCTGCGTGTGTGTGTCTGCGTGTGTGTCTGTGTTTCCCCGAAGTTCATCTCTACCAATTTCTGACTTCATACAGATCTAGGTTGTCTCCTTCATACGTCAGAGACATAGAACATAGAAAAGCTACAGCACAAACAGGCCCTTCGGCCCACAAGTTGCGCCGAACAATTTCCTTACCTTCTAGGCTCATCTTTAACCCTCTATCTCACTAACCTCCATGAACCTATCCAAAAGTCTCTTAAAAGACTCAATCGAATCTGCTTCCACCACCACTACTGGCAGCCGATTCCACGCACCCACCATCCTCTGAGTGAAAAACTTACCCCTAACATCTCCTCTATACCTACTCCCCAGCATCCTGAACCTGTGGCCTCTCGTGACAACCATTTCAGCCCTGGGTAAAAGCCTCTGAGAATCCACTCTATCAATACCTCTCAACATCTTATACACCTCTATCAGGTCACCTCTCATCCTTCGCTTCTCCAAGGAGAATAGACCTAGCGTACCCAGAAACCCTAGACATAAACGTACCCAGATTCTCATCCATAGCAAATAGAATTGAGCCTCATAGAGTTATTTTAATTTTGTCAAAGTGCAGAACGCCTTTCCCCTTGCACCAGTGCCATATAGAAAATAGAAAGAACTTGCATATCTAAACCATCTTCATGTCTTCAGGATGTCTCAAAGCACTTTTGAGAAAGTGAAGGAGTTTTGAAGTGTAGTTAGCCCCTGTTGTAAAACAGGGATGTTTCCTTTGTAAATTTTAATCTTGAAAAGGTTTTGCTGAACGTTTTCACACTGTTTTCTCCAAATCAGGATCGGTTAGTTTGACAAAGCCCTTGTGAGCTGGCTAATTAACAGTTACCATTTGAGCTGCTGCATTGGTGCTGTAATGATTTACCTGAATCCACCCTACCTCTGCTCCCTCAGGGCTACCCCACAACAGGCACAGTCCTCTATTGTTAGAACCTAGAGGATTTTTAATAGGAAACTGAATGTGAAACGTGGCACTAAACATGTTCCAGCATATGCCAGTGCGTGGAGATGTTTAGCATCACAGGGGTGAGTGAGAAAAATAATTGGTAATTAGCCCCGTTGAAAGTTGGATTCTTTTTTTTATCACCGCATCAACCCTCAAAACAAGCAAATCCAGAGTGTGATTAAATTCTGAAAAATTAGTGGACACATCTTGTTCCATTTTCTCTCAGTGAGTATAGTGCAATTGCACGTGTACAAGCGCAGTTTATTTTCTCACGCAACATTGCATCGTGCCCTGGTTTCAATACCTTTGCCGTGCACGTGGATGAAGCTGCAAGTCAAGACCATCTCAGTGACAAATGAGCGCAGCGAACTAAAGCGTGGCCTTACATTCCACCCACAGTTTGTCCAGCCCCATGTCGAAGGCACGCTGAAGATTGTAATGAGAGCTAAAGAAGGCAGAGGGCAGTGGAGACACAGGACAGGCTGCTGCACTCCAAAGCAGAGAAAGTGACAGAGACTACTTTTTGTCCAAGGTGATAAAGAAGCAATGATGTGGAGATGCCGGCGTTGGACTGGGGTGAACACAGTAAGAGTTTTAACAACGCCAGGTTAAAGTCCAACAGGTTTATTTGGTAGCAAATGCCATTAGCTTTCGGAGCACTGCTCCTTCATCAGATGGAGTGGATATCTATAAAGAAGCAAGACAGGGGAAGAAGGTAATGTGGGGGGTTTGGGAGGGATGCTTACCAGCACCAGCTCTGTGCTTTGGCCTGAGATTGTGTCATTTTGTCAAATTGTACAGTTCTTGACCTTTATCAGAAGTTACAAAGAGATTTATAAAGAGAGGGTGGAGGGACCACTTGTGGCCTCGAGGTGAACTTTTTTGACCTTCTGGCATCTTTAGGACTCTTCTGTTCAATTGCATTAAAGGAATCGGGTATCAAGAGAAGCCAGACAAGAACATGGTGACGAGAGCGAGACACATCACAGAATGTACAATAATAGTGAGGATCGCACGTTACTTCAGTGTGTTGCTTTTCTGGGGCCTTAGTACTTTCAGTTCATTTGTATTACTTTGCCTATTTCTGGAACATTCTCCAGCCCACAAACCAGTGAGATCTCTTGCACTTCTTCAAATCTGGCCTTTTGTACATTCTCGATTTACATCACTCCAGCATCAGTAGCCATACCTTCAGCTGCCTCGATCCTACACTACAACAGTGATTCCATTTCGCAAGTACTTTGAGACATTCTGAAATTGTGAAAGACATTATATAAATGCAATTAATTTTTAAACTCTGGAATTACCTCCCTAAACCCCGAAATCTTCAGCAACGAGACTTTCTGGCCTGGCCATGGTGGGTTTTCCTGCAGCAGATGCGGTCATCCATTTAATTCCCAGGGAGTTTCACAGGACTGGAAGACCCAGCCCGCTGTAGGGACCGGAAAATCCTGCCTCTACTTTAAGGTGCTCCTTAAAACCTACCTCTTTGACCAAGTGTTTTGCCAACTGGCCTAATATCTGTTTGTGAGTTCAGTGTTCATTTTAACTGATAATGTTCCTGTGAGGCTCCTTTGAATGTTTTACTATATTAAAGGGGCTAACAGGTTTTTTAAAAATCCCCAATCCCCCCCACCCCCCACCGCCGCCACTGCAACCTTTGTTAAGATGCTCTGGCTTTTGATGGGTACAGTACCACAAACTCTGGCAGTCCTCAGTATCAGCCAAGTGACCACTTCTGATCCTCGAGAGTGAAAGTTGGCAGGCTATTTGACTGTAGAAAGCAGCGCACACAATCCCAGTTGTCTTCCCCACACCCTGCTTCCTGGCCTTGCACCTACACATGTGCAGTATTTAACAACGGCAAATGTACAATTTTCAATATTTCCCTGTCTGCAGGGAGGCAACCCCATTCCCTAATATCGACACATTCCTGCTCCAAACTCTCAACCTCATTCCATGCTGTAACATCCTAAGGACAATATCAACTATGCAAAGAAAACAATATCATTATTGCTGAGGGTGTATAGTAGTACACAGCAAGGAAACAATGTGCCAGGAAGTTTCCTACATCACAACCGTGACTACACTTCAAAAATCAGTGCTTAACATCAGAGATTGTGAATGGTGTTATATAAATTCAGGTCTTTCTCTTCAAGTAAAAGAATACAGAATTCTTGGTGCTTGCAATGCATAGTGAATCCGTTCCTTAACAGGCAATAACTCGATGACCTTACTGACCTCTTCAAATTCCCTCCTGGACAACAGTTTTAAAGCCTCTACTGGATGTAATTAGGAGCAGGAATCCTGGAGAAGTTTCCCCCTCCTTTGCCCATTATTAATGAAGCCAATTGTAATGTCCCTACTGCTGACCCCAGCTGAGATCAGCCACCTCAGCACACACCAGGGATCAAATCTGGTAGCAGTTTATGCTGCAGACGTATGTCTACAGAGGACAGGGTTAAGGCAGCTTGAAATCAATTCACTAACAACCCCTAACACCTCGTGTAATCCCCAAATCCGGGAAGGTACAACCTGCTGTTTATAAATCTTCTTAGCCCTGGCAGTCATCGGGGAAGGTCGGAGAAAGGGGGACCTGTCACCCTCTCTTCCCTCAGCTCCATTCAGGTCCAATGTTCTGAAGGACAAATTAACCTAGTTCCTTCAGAGAGAGAAAAAAAATCTATGTCAACCATTTACTTTTATCTCTGATCCTCCTTCCTGATTGCTGTGTCTGCTAGTTTTGCAGTCTACTTGGCAGGACGATCAACACACCCAGAGCCAGCATTTGTGGCTTTAACACAAATTGGCAGAGACTAGAGCAGACAGGACAGGATAGTTCACATTGGTTGCTCCAGTTGCATCTGTGCACAAAACAGTTATTGTCAACCTAGAAAAAGTGCCAGAGATACCCACAGATTAGTTGCCCTATTAAATAACTGTGTCAGTGGGTGTGCTAGCTTTAAAAAGAACGTTTTCAGGATGTGAGTGACACAGGAAAAGCTGTGCCTTCATTGCCCGTGCCTAATTGCCCCAAGAAAGTGGTGGTGGGCCACCTTCTTGGAGCCACAGCTGATGGCTTTCCTGCAATGGTATCAGATAGGAAACTCCAGAATACTGATCCAGCAGTAATTATATATCCAAATTATTGGTTTGACTGGAGCAGACCCTCAGAAATGAACAATCTTATTGTTCTTGTTCTTCTTGGTTGTGGAGGTTTTGTTGGAGGTGCTGTTAAAATAAGCTTGGCAAGTTGCTGCAGCGCATCTTATACATGGCATATATTGCAGCCGAAGTATCAGTGGCAGAGGTGCTGAGCATGCGGGTTGCATTACTGATGGTGAATACTCTATTCAGTCAATACAAAGTTAATCCTCTAAATTCTTGGCGTTGAATGGACCTTTTTCATCCACTCTCATTTGTTTTAAAGGCATTCTCAGTTTCCCCATGCTTTACATTTCTCATTCATGAGATGCAAATAGGGGATCTCATTGTGGCTTCTGTAGGTCCCATTTAGGTGTGGAGATGCCGGCGTTGGGCTTGCAGAATCTCACTGACTGTCCTGTCTGGAGACAATACACATCTCTTTAACCTGTGCTTAATGCTCCCTCCACTCACATTGTCTGTATCTTTAAGACCTGGTTGGTTGTAGAGATTCTCATTCTAATCAGTATTCTGTAACTTGATTTTGTGTCTCTGTATGCCCTGTTTGAGAGCAGATTTCCACTCCATCTGACGAAGGAGCAGCACTCCGAAAGCTAATGGCATTTGCTACCAAATAAACCTGTTGGACTTTAACCTGGTGTTGTTAAAACGCTTACTGTGCTCCCCTTTAGAACCAGTTGTGAAAAGGAGTGGTTGGTTTTTTGTGCAAGTCAGGGAGTTTCTGTGTTTGACATATTCTCTGTGGACTTCATGACCTAGGATACAGCACAACTTACCATTCCTCTGCCCTTCACACTCGCATCCCTACATTTTCTTGCTAAGGACATTAGCTTAGTACCAATTTTTATGTGTGCACCTGGACAATATCTGTTGTCAGCCTGTTGGATCATTGGAATGGTGGGGGTGCATCCATGATGTACTTGCCTGGTGTTTTCTTACACACACACGCTCACGCTCTCACACTTTCACATGCTTTCACATCCTCACTCTCACATCCACTATCCAGTGGCATCATACATACATGCACTTTCACACTCACACTTGCTTTCACATGCTGTCACACTCACATGCACTATCCAGTAGCTTCATACACATACATGCACTTTCACACCCACACACGCTCACTGGATGGAAATCAGTATTTGGAACTTGTCATACTTTTCTCTTCCTTAGTTCAGTGCCATTGATATCACTAATTAGCACACTAACTACTGCCTTCGCTGTAATCAGCCAACTCATCATTAAAGTCCAACAGGTTTATTTGGATCATGAGCTTTCGGAGCACTGCTCCTTCATCAGGTGCAGCTGTAGGGATTCTATACTATGATTCTATGACTTTGACCTGGTGTTGTGATACTTCTTACTGTGCCCACCCCAGTCCAATGCCGGCATCTCCACATCATGGCTATCATAATATAGACGTGCAACTTGGATCTCTCCGAACCTTTATGGTTAATTTTGTAAATTCCCAAATGATGCTTTCATAATTATTTTACAATTGACTTGCCTGAGCTGAAATGCAGACCGTTTTCCCCACAGTAAAATTACAGGTAAAGTTATGCATCCAGATTTTGTATTCTACAGATGTGGAGATGCATAGGATGGTCCCTCTCAGATTAGAGTTCTCCCCCTCCCTGCATCCATACTACTTGTGAAATCAAGGATCGATTTTCTATCTAAGAAACATTTGTGTCATCTCCTATTCAAATACATTCTCTCCTGGGATCTCCCAATTATGGAACTTTCCAACTCCTTTCATCCTCCCCGACCCCATAGTCTATATACTTTTAAAACCCTCAGTTTAGCATCACCTGAGTACTGCTTCCTTGTTTTCTTTCCTAGTCTTTTCATCCTTGGCAGTGTCCTGTATTGTGGCCTTGCTGTTTCACCTATGCCTCTCAAGTTAATTAGTATTAACAAAAATCCAAAGTCCTTCACAGATATTGGCAGCTATCAACAGGTCTGGTAGAGGAAGATCAGACCAGCTTGACATTGCTGATAACCCACAAGTTAACAGAGGGCAGGCCCACCTGCACAGAAACAGGTTGACTTAAGCTATCAATCAGTAAGCTCAAATGACCAGAAACTCTGAGTTGAGTCATTTTAATCATGCTGGACCAGAACCGGAGTTCCGCTTGGTTTAGGTTTTGACTTGCTTTAATAACAGCAGAATTTAAGCTGCCTCACTTTGCCCCTTAAGAATTTTTCATTCTGGTTCTATGGCTTTCATGGAATTTGAATTGAACTAATCTTGAATCTTTTTGGTCAGCTGACCAACCATAGTTATTTCACTGACCCCTTCTCCCAATTGCTCACAGAAGAAAGGCTTTCGGGAATTTCAAGTTACTCGTTGGTGAATCTTCAGCAGGATTGAAAATCACAGTGACATTAATAGCCATGATTGGTCACTTCTTTCCCCAGTGGAAGGACTTGGTTGTTTATCGAAAATGTGAGAACAGGCTGTGCTCAGAACAAAATCCATGAAAAAATAGTCATACATATCCTCTGGATGGGCCAGGCTGGTCAAATGGCCTTTCCTCAACCAGGACTGGTGATATGAAATCTAGTTCCATCTCATGTGGAGAGTGCATAGGCTCTGCGGTGACAAGCAAGTGGTGGAGCACCCTGATGATGATGTGGGAAAGGACAATACCTCATGTAGCGTTAAGCAGTCCAGAGCAGCAAGATCCGTGTGTAATCTATTCGCCTTTACATGAAGAATGGACACTTGATGAAGACTTGGATGGTATCCATGGAACTGTGCCCCAGCATGAATCAGAATCTTCAGGAATGCAGGAGACAAGAATGTTTAATAAAGGATGGGGTAGGTTGGGACTCCAATTCGAGTGGCAGTGCAGGCTCTGTGATTGCCCCTGTTCCCCTCACGTGTCAGCTTTCTGATATCGCTGGTTGTGAGCAGGGACTTAGCACCTCAGCTAGTCCAAGGGGCAGTGAAGAAGTGCATGAGTAAGCAGGGAGGAATTCAAAGTCTATATTATAGATTTATGTTGCAGATTAATATAAAGTTCGAGACAGTTGATGAATAATTAACACTATGCCATCAACACTACTCAGATCATCAGCTGTCTTAAAAGGATGAGGAATGGACAGAAAACATTTCAGATTAGATGACGGGGCACATTACTCCTCATTGCATGAGTAAATATGACACCATTTTGAGTACTTGCAGTTATTCATTTAACGCTGATAACACAGTAATAACATTGCTCTCTCCCCAACCACTGAGTTTCATTTGCTGGTTTAAATAGCTACTGCTTGGAGTATGTTTTATTTCACTGTCCTACATCAGTGTTTGGGAGTTCTGTTGGAATGTTATCCCTTCCACGGGTGCTGGGGGATAAGGTGGGGAAGCAGAGTGTCCTCACCGTCAGAACCTGATTGAAACCAAACCCATCAGTGTCTCTACAATCATCTGACTCCTAAATGAGCTCAGCTTGGGCACTTTCAGCCCAGCTTTGATTCTCTCAGCTTGAGTGTGGGAGCACTGCAGACAAACCATTTTTAATATAGCTCAAATTAAAATTGAAATGGAGGGCAGCTAGTGCAGGAACTGGAAGTGTCACCTTAGTGCAGTAGAGGTGCCATCCTGAGCTTGCGGGGGGGTGGGGAAGATGGAGACACATTGTTGGTAGCTGGTCTGGCAGTGCTTAATACAGGCAAAGGGGGTTCTTCCACCCCCAGTGCTGAGATCCTGCACCTTGATGAGCACAAATATTCACACCATCCTCGTACCTTCCCTCCAATAAAAATTAAATTGAAATATAAAAAAAAGCAAAAGGTGTTGACAAAATACGGTGCCAGAAAACAGCAAAGATTCAAGCAGGTTCACTGCACTTGGTCCAAGACACCAAAATATTAACCTGCAGCATGCTCTTAAAATGTAGCTCATTGATTTTCACGAGGCAAATTCCATTTTTAGTCATCCGAAGTCTATGGGCCAGCGGAGGTTTAAAAAAAATTTTTTGAAGAACCTTCTGCATCATTTTAGATCTGAACTGAATAAATGGGCAACCTTAAGCAGCTATAAAAAACAATCCAGTAACTCGACTAGACAAAACAGATAGGACAGTTACATATTGCAGCCCTAGTGTTCCTCCTGTATTGATTTGTGCACTTATGGAACAGCACTTGATGTATTAACCATGCTGAAGTGCACCAGAAATAGAAGTGGAAGCATAAGTGAATAATGCATTTGGATGGGAGAGCCATCTCCCTGAGACACAGCAAGCATGTAGACAGAGTGTCCCTTTATGGGTCTACAGAAAGCAGCTGCACTTAAAAAAAAGAAAATCACACTATTGTGACTTATCCTGGAAGAGCTTGCAACATAAAACATTGTTCATTGGTTGAAAAAAAATTGTGTCAGCCAGTCCCACATAGAATTTATTTTTCAGCGTACTAATCCTTTGTATTCGAGCTACCCTTTCACTAGTTGGAATGCTTGTTAGTTTGCAAATGCCTCGGTGACTAAGAAAACCTTTGAGAATTGCTTTGAGATTTATATTGTTCCTGCATGTTCATTTCTCCGTGACTCTTTCCTCTTCATTTTATTTTAAGTTGTCCCACATCCTTAGCATGTGCCAACTGGCACTCCCTAATGATGGGTGACCTGCTAAGGGCGCTGTGTTTTCAGCCTCTCGACGTTGACACTGTCGTCTGTGAATCAGAAGATGATGAGTCCCACTTCCAAGACCTTGAGTGTGAAATCTAAGCTGACTCCCCAGTGCAGGACTGAGGAAGTGCTGCACTGTCAGAGATACCCTCCTTCAGGTGAGAATTTAACTGAGGCACCGTCTATCCTGGATGGGAAAGATCCATGACATTATTCCAAAAAAAAAGCAGGGAAGTTCTTCCCAGTCTCCTGGCCAATATTTATCTCTCAACCAACATCGCTAAAGCACAGATTATCTGGCCTTTGTCACATTGCTGTTAGAGGGAGTCGTGTATATAAATTGTTGGTTGTGTTCCTACAACAGTCGTGACACTTTAAAAGTATTTTATTGACTGTAAAGAGCCTTGGGACACACTGAGGTTGTGAAAGGCACTGTATAAATGCAAGCCTTTGTTTCATTCCCTCTTCTCTCAAAGCTACTGCCAGTGTAGGCGAAGCCCCATGGAACAGAAGATGCCTGATGTGTTCCCCAGTCTGCACTAAATTAACTGCTCTTAGTGAGATGGATCAATGGACTCAGCTACAATGCTTTCCACCATTGAATAACTGGATAAGTGCTCACTGTCAAGGTTCAGTGAAGAATGGTCACACAGAACAAATAGCAGAGGGCTAACCGTGCTCTGTGAGACCGCTCCAGAGAAAGAAAAGAATTAGACTCTTTCCCAGTGGCAGCATTCCAGGAGGGAAAAGGCAGGGAATTAATGATAGCCTGTATCAGTACCTCAGCAGCTCTGTGGAGCTTCTTCCTCAACTGCTGAGCTTGTTAGTTTCAAAACTCCTCCTTCCGGGGATGAAGACATTTTGGAACCTTTGAATCTGGTCCGAATTTATCTGGATGCTCGTCTCCAGCGAATTACATGCGGGGAATTTCAGATAGCTCTTGATGAGTGCTGCTGTGCTGATGAAGGGAGTTTAAACAGAATTAGGTCCGATAAGAGCTTCAGCAAGAGGACTGAGGGCACATCCGTCTCCAGACAGCCTTAGCAGCTTGCAGACTGCAGCTGCTGGTACCCTCACAAGGAGACAGGAGATGCTGACTGTGTCAACAGTCTGCCAGAAAATACTTTATTGATCATTTTACTGGCACAAACCTGTACTTAGGACTATAGCATGAGGCTGTTTTATAAATATTTTATGCGGCTTAAAATAATGGAGCCCTTAAAAGGGCGATGTCTCCATTCCAGGAGCCAAAACAGTCAGAGAAGCTGCAAGCAATTCCTGTCACAGTGACAGCAAATTTATGCAGCACAGTATCTTTAATGCAAATAACCTGCTTCTTGGCTCAGTTGGTAGCACTCTGCTGCAGGTTGTTCAAGTTTCACTCCCAGGACCCAAGCATGTAATCGAAGCTGACACCCCAGTGCGGTAATGACAACATCCAGGTTGTCGGAGGCGTCGGTCAAAAACTCCGGGATTTTCACAGTGTACTGGCCAACATTTCTCCCTTCCTCCCCACCACTAAAAAGAGATGGGCTGGATTTTACGACCTCACCCCCGCCCCCATGCAAACCTCCCTCCCTGGATAACAAGTCAGGGGATTGGGGGGAGGGGTGGGGGGGGCAGGCTGTCCATGATGCCGATGGCTGCCCCGCAGCAACTTAATGCTGGGAGCAGCATTCATTTCTTTAAGGTGAGACTTCCACCTCTCTTTCAGGAGAAAGTCAGAGCTGCCGGGAGTTCCGGCTCTGGCAAGGAGTCCTATCAAGTCAGGGGTCTCGCCGGGGCCTGGCAACCTGGCCCCAGTGAGGGGGTGAAGGGCCGGGTTCAGGAGGCCAGGGCGGGAGGGGAAAGTGGAGAATGACCCGGGGTGGGGGAGCACCTGTCCATTAACTGACCACTTATCTACTGTGTGTAAAATGACTAGCTCGCTTCCTCACATAATAAGAGTTTATGTACTTAAAAGAATTCCATAATTCATATGTGAAGTGAGTTATTACTTCTGATCAATATTTATGCTGAATGTTATTTTCCAATTGAGGGACCAAGGGGAAAGAGCAAGACCCTTTGTGTGGGACATGATCAAAGTTAAAAAGGAGGGAAGCTGAGGTAATTCCACAAAACGTGAGGCAAGGCTTGGGTTTAAAGGTTTGAAAATTGTAAGAAGAAATAGAGAGTAAGAATGCATTTAAATAGCACCTCTCTCCACTTCAGGATGTCCCAACATGCTTTTGAACCTCTGTTTAATTGTAGTCACACTTGAGAAAACACAGCCTGCCAAATACAAGGTTCCACAATCAGAAATGCAATAAAATGACTGGTTATTGTTTTGGTGATGTTGGTTCAGAGATGGACAATGGCCAGAATGTTGGCTGAATTCCCTGGCTTCTCTTCGAAAGGTGCCACACCCACCCAAGAGGGCAGACAGGGCCTTGGCATAATGCTTCATCCAAAAGTCAGAACGCTGACATTGCAGCACACCATCAGCGCTGCACTAATGTGCCAGCCTGGGTTACATGCACAGGATTTACAGCAGGACTTGAACCCACAACCTTCAAACTCTTAAGGCAAGAGTGTTACCACTGAGCCACAGTCGATATCCAGGAAAAATATTAGACTGAGGGAGGTGAAGAATTTCATGATTATGAACTTTAGTTGAAGACTGGTGAAAACGATGAAGAGATCTGGTTAAATCGGATCTTTGCAAATGATAATGGAACCAACGGGGAAATCCTGAAGCCAGGAGTCACTGTTCCTGGAATGTGATGCATGCACCATGTGAGATGAGGTATATTGGCCTTACCAAAGGAGCTTTGGGCCTACCAATGCAGTTCAGGTCTGACAAGCAGCCTGAGAAGAAGGAAAATATTTAGAATGTTTTTGTTTGAGCTTTCTGCCCCTAGGCTGGGTGGAACAAGATATGGGCCAGCATTCCCAGGTCTTGTATGCCTCGTTACCAGCAAGATTGGAGAAATTGGTACTTAGCCAAATCTCCATTCACAGCAGCGGGACAGGAGAATCCCAGCCGCGGGCAAGGTCGGTGAATCCGGCTTATGGACTACCATTTTGAGGCGGAGGGGATCAAAGGATATGGGGGGAAGGCGAGATCAGGCTATTGAGTTGTATGATCAGCTACGATCATAGTGAATGGTGGAGCAGGCTCGAAGGGCCGAATGGTCCCCTCCTGCTCCTATTTTCTATGTTTCTATTTTCATGGTGTAGTTTCCACTGCCTTGTGCCAAAGAAGCATTCCCAAGTAGCAGTGGTACTTGCTGTCCCCATGCAGAGAAGATGCCCTCCTTCTGATCCCACAAATCCAGAGGGACCAGTACTGAGAGCCGTGATGCTCTGTTTGTTATGCAATTTCAGGCTCTATGTGCAAAAATGCTGGCACAGAGTTTCACAACCTTCTGTTCACATTGCATTACTGTGCAAAAACTGCATTTGAACATCATTCATAAAGCCATAAAATGCCTGTTTTAATTTTTCTGACCTTTGTTTCTGGTATACTGATGTTATATCACACAAAAAAATGCACTTCCTCTATCTACAACTCATTATCTGGTATTAGATTATCCTGTGCTCAGCAATCTCTCTAAGTCACGCGTTCTCTTATCGGTGAGATCTCGTTTGACTGAGTTAATTCGCCTTTCCATAAATAAATAAATCAGATTGATAGTAATTCATGGTAAGTTTTTGCCACAACAGATTTATGCAGCTCGTAGGGGTTGCGGGGTTCGTGGTGAAGGAAGCAATCTTACATGCAACCCTTTCCCAAAAGAGAAAATCTCGTGCCTCAGTACACTGACATCACGAACATTCACAGATTGATCCTGCAAGCCAGCAGAGAGCAGGCAAGGAGATGAAAGACAAAGTCAGCCTTTCTCCAGTCGTTCCCAGTGATATCCATGGACTGGCCCTCGGGCAAAGTGAGCTTCAGAGAGCTCATTCATAAATAGCCACGCCTGAGCAATGTGCTGCCAGAGACAACTTCTGTTCTAATCAACATCAAAGGGGCACCCTAAAGATTTGATATTTTGATGTATAACATTTATTACAAAGTCTTTTGACATCTTTGTTGGTTGAAATGTAACCTTATGTTTAATTATAACTCTGCCACTAAATGATTCCTCCTATATTTATATAAATGTATAACATTTAAATAACAAGAATCTGGGCTGGAAGGAAAGTGAAAGATCAAAATAGCTGCATTATCTTTCAAAGACTGCAACATGCTCCTCATCTAGAGTCTCAGCAACAAATTAACCCTCTGAACAGTGACATTCGCCAGCACCTTTCACAACCCATTGATGCTGTACTCCCAGCGGGGAGTCGCACTCCATGGGAGCACCGCTTGGAAGTGGAAATACAATACTATATTGACGGGGCTCTAATGCCACATTCTCTCCGAGCGTGGGATCAAGCGGGCACCCTTCTCCTCATCGTTATCCACACGGTTGCACTTTCTGGCAGGGATTGTTAGACCAAGATCATCGGCTACCCTTGGACTTCACCTCATTATCTAGAAGCTCTGGGATTCAGTTCATATACTTGAGACCCCTGTCCTGGATGAGATCAGCTAACTCAGTAGACACTGAGGACAAAACCAGGGGATGGGGATACATTGGACTTGTTAGCATAACAAAAGAGTTCCCTTCCACTGAAAAACATTTTCCACACAGAAAAGAGTTAAATGTTGGGTTAGACGTAGATTGGCATGATCCTTTAATGAAATAAACTGCACGGAAAGAGTTTCCAACATCCTTGGATACGCTGATATTCCCGCTTTCTTCATGTCAGTTGTGCATTCTTTCATAACATCGGTCAGATTTTCATGCTTCCCCCACCGGTGGGTTTTTAGGCTGCGGGAGGGAGGCCTGAAATTGAAAGATTGGGATTCCCTCTGGGTTCCTACCTACTCTAACCAAGCAGTGATCTTACCCTGGGGTGGACAAGGCTTTGGATGGGAACTTGACCCCTGGAGGACTTTAAACTTAAGGGCTGTTTCCCACCCAACCTCAATCTTTAAACTGGTGCCTCCATCAGAAGCTCCCTTCTGAAGAACTGGTGGCCTCCAGATCTCTGTCTCCTCTGGCATCTCTCCTGAGATCCCAATCACCCACTTTGCACCTCTCCTGGGCCTTCCCTTCCATCCCTACCCTGGGACTCCTTGAACTTACCTTAGCTTTGGCTGGCTGCACCTGATTTCAGCCATCCTCTTTCAGTTCCTCTTCTGTCCATTCCCTTATCGATTCTCCAAGGTGGGATGTCAGTCCAGTGTGGGGCAGATGTCCCATCAGCAGCCACTTAATGCTAATTTGAGCATGAACTGGCTGCGGAGCAATTGGAGGGATATGTTCCCCATCAACTCTTCAGATGGTAGGAAGCCAGATCAGGCCATCTGAAAAATTCGGGTCACAGAATCACACAGACACAGGCCATTTGGTCCAAGTGGTCCACGCACCACACTTGTATTCCTTTCTCTCTTATGTGTTTATCCAACTTCCCTGAAATGTATTTAGCTATTTGCAGCAACTACTCATGATCGTGAGTTCCACATCCTAAAATAAACAAAACCCAATTCACATAAAGCAGAAAAAGCTAATTTGGAGCAACTTAGGCAGCACAGTGGTAGCACTGCTCCCTCACAGCGCCGGGGGGCACTGCTCCCTCACAGCGCCGGGGGGCACTGCTCCCTCACAGCGCCGGGGGGCACTGCTCCCTCACAGCGCCGGGGGGCACTGCTCCCTCACAGCGCCGGGGGGCACTGCTCCCTCACAGCGTCTGGGGCACTGCTGCCTCACAGCGCCTGGGGCACTGCTCCCTCACAGCGTCTGGGGCACTGCTCCCTCACAGCGCCGGGGGGCACTGCTCCCTCACAGCGTCTGGGGCACTGCTCCCTCACAGCGTCTGGGGCACTGCTCCCTCACAGCGTCTGGGGCACTGCTCCCTCACAGCGCCGGGGGCACTGCTCCCTCACAGCGCCGGGGGCACTGCTCCCTCACAGCGTCTGGGGCACTGCTCCCTCACAGCGTCTGGGGCACTGCTCCCTCACAGCGCCGGGGGGCACTGCTCCCTCACAGCGTCTGGGGCACTGCTCCCTCACAGCGTCTGGGGCACTGCTGCCTCACAGCGCCGGGGGCACTGCTCCCTCACAGCGTCTGGGGCACTGCTCCCTCACAGCGTCTGGGGCACTGCTCCCTCACAGCGTCTGGGGGCACTGCTCCCTCACAGCGCCGGGGGCACTGCTGCCTCACAGCGCCGGGGGCACTGCTCCCTCACAGCGTCTGGGGCACTGCTCCCTCACAGCGCCGGGGGCACTGCTCCCTCACAGCGCCGGGGGCACTGCTCCCTCACAGCGTCTGGGGCACTGCTCCCTCACAGCGTCTGGGGCACTGCTGCCTCACAGCGCCGGGGGCACTGCTCCCTCACAGCGCCGGGGGCACTGCTCCCTCACAGCGTCTGGGGCACTGCTCCCTCACAGCGTCTGGGGCACTGCTCCCTCACAGCGCCGGGGGCACTGCTCCCTCACAGCGCCGGGGGCACTGCTCCCTCACAGCGTCTGGGGGCACTGCTCCCTCACAGCGCCGGGGGCACTGCTCCCTCACAGCGTCTGGGGCACTGCTCCCTCACAGCGCCGGGGGCACTGCTCCCTCACAGCGTCTGGGGCACTGCTGCCTCACAGCGTCTGGGGCACTGCTCCCTCACAGCGTCTGGGGCACTGCTGCCTCACAGCGTCTGGGGCACTGCTCCCTCACAGCGCCGGGGGCACTGCTCCCTCACAGCGTCTGGGGCACTGCTCCCTCACAGCGCCGGGGGGCACTGCTCCCTCACAGCGCCGGGGGCACTGCTCCCTCACAGCGTCTGGGGGCACTGCTCCCTCACAGCGTCTGGGGCACTGCTCCCTCACAGCGCCGGGGGCACTGCTCCCTCACAGCGTCTGGGGCACTGCTCCCTCACAGCGCCGGGGGCACTGCTCCCTCACAGCGTCTGGGGCACTGCTCCCTCACAGCGTCTGGGGCACTGCTCCCTCACAGCGTCTGGGGCACTGCTCCCTCACAGCGTCTGGGGCACTGCTCCCTCACAGCGCCGGGGGCACTGCTCCCTCACAGCGTCTGGGGCACTGCTCCCTCACAGCGCCGGGGGCACTGCTCCCTCACAGCGTCTGGGGCACTGCTCCCTCACAGCGTCTGGGGCACTGCTGCCTCACAGCGCCGGGGGCACTGCTCCCTCACAGCGTCTGGGGCACTGCTCCCTCACAGCGTCTGGGGCACTGCTCCCTCACAGCGCCGGGGGGCACTGCTCCCTCACAGCGTCTGGGGCACTGCTCCCTCACAGCGTCTGGGGCACTGCTGCCTCACAGCGCCGGGGGCACTGCTCCCTCACAGCGTCTGGGGCACTGCTCCCTCACAGCGTCTGGGGCACTGCTCCCTCACAGCGTCTGGGGCACTGCTCCCTCACAGCGTCTGGGGCACTGCTCCCTCACAGCGCCGGGGGCACTGCTCCCTCACAGCGTCTGGGGCACTGCTCCCTCACAGCGTCTGGGGCACTGCTCCCTCACAGCGTCTGGGGCACTGCTCCCTCACAGCGCCGGGGGGCACTGCTCCCTCACAGCGCCGGGGGCACTGCTGCCTCACAGCGCCGGGGGCACTGCTCCCTCACAGCGTCTGGGGCACTGCTGCCTCACAGCGCCGGGGGCACTGCTCCCTCACAGCGCCGGGGGCACTGCTCCCTCACAGCGTCTGGGGCACTGCTCCCTCACAGCGCCGGGGGCACTGCTCCCTCACAGCGCCGGGGGCACTGCTCCCTCACAGCGTCTGGGGGCACTGCTCCCTCACAGCGTCTGGGGCACTGCTCCCTCACAGCGCCGGGGGCACTGCTCCCTCACAGCGTCTGGGGCACTGCTGCCTCACAGCGTCTGGGGCACTGCTCCCTCACAGCGTCTGGGGCACTGCTGCCTCACAGCGTCTGGGGCACTGCTGCCTCACAGCGCCTGGGGCACTGCTCCCTCACAGCGTCTGGGGCACTGCTCCCTCACAGCGCCGGGGGCACTGCTCCCTCACAGCGTCTGGGGCACTGCTCCCTCACAGCGCCGGGGGCACTGCTCCCTCACAGCGTCTGGGGGCACTGCTCCCTCACAGCGTCTGGGGCACTGCTCCCTCACAGCGTCTGGGGGCACTGCTCCCTCACAGCGTCTGGGGCACTGCTCCCTCACAGCGCCGGGGGCACTGCTCCCTCACAGCGTCTGGGGCACTGCTCCCTCACAGCGCCGGGGGCACTGCTCCCTCACAGCGTCTGGGGCACTGCTGCCTCACAGCGTCTGGGGGCACTGCTCCCTCACAGCGCCGGGGGCACTGCTCCCTCACAGCGTCTGGGGCACTGCTCCCTCACAGCGCCGGGGGCACTGCTCCCTCACAGCGTCTGGGGCACTGCTGCCTCACAGCGCCGGGGGCACTGCTCCCTCACAGCGCCGGGGGCACTGCTCCCTCACAGCGCCGGGGGCACTGCTCCCTCACAGCGTCTGGGGCACTGCTGCCTCACAGCGCCGGGGGCACTGCTCCCTCACAGCGTCTGGGGCACTGCTCCCTCACAGCGTCTGGGGCACTGCTCCCTCACAGCGTCTGGGGCACTGCTGCCTCACAGCGCCGGGGGCACTGCTCCCTCACAGCGCCGGGGGCACTGCTGCCTCACAGCGTCTGGGGCACTGCTCCCTCACAGCGTCTGGGGCACTGCTGCCTCACAGCGCCGGGGGCACTGCTCCCTCACAGCGTCTGGGGCACTGCTCCCTCACAGCGTCTGGGGCACTGCTCCCTCACAGCGCCGGGGGCACTGCTCCCTCACAGCGCCGGGGGGGCTGCTCCCTCACAGCGCCGGGGGCACTGCTCCCTCACAGCGTCTGGGGCACTGCTCCCTCACAGCGCCGGGGGCACTGCTGCCTCACAGCGCCGGGGGGGCTGCTCCCTCACAGCGTCTGGGGCACTGCTCCCTCACAGCGTCTGGGGCACTGCTCCCTCACAGCGCCGGGGGGGCTGCTCCCTCACAGCGCCGGGGGCACTGCTGCCTCACAGCGTCTGGGGCACTGCTCCCTCACAGCGCCGGGGGCACTGCTCCCTCACAGCGCCGGGGGCACTGCTCCCTCACAGCGTCTGGGGCACTGCTGCCTCACAGCGTCTGGGGCACTGCTCCCTCACAGCGTCTGGGGCACTGCTCCCTCACAGCGTCTGGGGCACTGCTGCCTCACAGCGTCTGGGGCACTGCTCCCTCACAGCGTCTGGGGCACTGCTCCCTCACAGCGTCTGGGGCACTGCTGCCTCACAGCGTCTGGGGCACTGCTCCCTCACAGCGTCTGGGGCACTGCTGCCTCACAGCGTCTGGGGCACTGCTCCCTCACAGCGTCTGGGGCACTGCTGCCTCACAGCGTCTGGGGCACTGCTCCCTCACAGCGTCTGGGGCACTGCTCCCTCACAGCGCCGGGGGCACTGCTCCCTCACAGCGCCGGGGGCACTGCTCCCTCACAGCGCCGGGGGCACTGCTCCCTCACAGCGCCGGGGGCACTGCTCCCTCACAGCGCCGGGGGGGCTGCTGCCTCACAGCGTCTGGGGCACTGCTCCCTCACAGCGCCGGGGGCACTGCTCCCTCACAGCGCCGGGGGGGCTGCTCCCTCACAGCGTCTGGGGCACTGCTCCCTCACAGCGCCGGGGGGGCTGCTGCCTCACAGCGTCTGGGGCGCTGCTGCCTCACAGCGCCGGGGGCACTGCTCCCTCACAGCGTCTGGGGCACTGCTCCCTCACAGCGTCTGGGGCACTGCTGCCTCACAGCGTCTGGGGCACTGCTCCCTCACAGCGTCTGGGGCACTGCTGCCTCACAGCGTCTGGGGCACTGCTGCCTCACAGCGTCTGGGGCACTGCTCCCTCACAGCGTCTGGGGCACTGCTCCCTCACAGCGTCTGGGGCACTGCTGCCTCACAGCGTCTGGGGCACTGCTCCCTCACAGCGTCTGGGGCACTGCTCCCTCACAGCGTCTGGGGCACTGCTGCCTCACAGCGTCTGGGGCACTGCTCCCTCACAGCGTCTGGGGCACTGCTCCCTCACAGCGCCGGGGGCACTGCTCCCTCACAGCGCCGGGGGCACTGCTCCCTCACAGCGCCGGGGGCACTGCTGCCTCACAGCGCCGGGGGCACTGCTCCCTCACAGCGTCTGGGGCACTGCTGCCTCACAGCGCCGGGGGCACTGCTCCCTCACAGCGTCTGGGGCACTGCTCCCTCACAGCGTCTGGGGCACTGCTCCCTCACAGCGTCTGGGGCACTGCTCCCTCACAGCGTCTGGGGCACTGCTGCCTCACAGCGCCGGGGGCACTGCTGCCTCACAGCGTCTGGGGCACTGCTGCCTCACAGCGTCTGGGGCACTGCTCCCTCACAGCGCCGGGGGCACTGCTCCCTCACAGCGTCTGGGGCACTGCTGCCTCACAGCGTCTGGGGCACTGCTCCCTCACAGCGTCTGGGGCACTGCTCCCTCACAGCGTCTGGGGCACTGCTGCCTCACAGCGTCTGGGGCACTGCTCCCTCACAGCGTCTGGGGCACTGCTGCCTCACAGCGTCTGGGGCACTGCTCCCTCACAGCGTCTGGGGCACTGCTGCCTCACAGCGTCTGGGGCACTGCTCCCTCACAGCGTCTGGGGCACTGCTGCCTCACAGCGTCTGGGGCACTGCTGCCTCACAGCGTCTGGGGCACTGCTCCCTCACAGCGTCTGGGGCACTGCTGCCTCACAGCGTCTGGGGCACTGCTCCCTCACAGCGTCTGGGGCACTGCTGCCTCACAGCGCCGGGGGCACTGCTCCCTCACAGCGTCTGGGGCACTGCTGCCTCACAGCGTCTGGGGCACTGCTCCCTCACAGCGTCTGGGGCACTGCTCCCTCACAGCGTCTGGGGCACTGCTCCCTCACAGCGCCGGGGGCACTGCTGCCTCACAGCGTCTGGGGCACTGCTCCCTCACAGCGTCTGGGGCACTGCTCCCTCACAGCGTCTGGGGCACTGCTCCCTCACAGCGTCTGGGGCACTGCTCCCTCACAGCGTCTGGGGCACTGCTCCCTCACAGCGTCTGGGGCACTGCTCCCTCACAGCGTCTGGGGCACTGCTCCCTCACAGCGTCTGGGGCACTGCTCCCTCACAGCGTCTGGGGCACTGCTCCCTCACAGCGTCTGGGGCACTGCTCCCTCACAGCGTCTGGGGCACTGCTCCCTCACAGCGTCTGGGGCACTGCTCCCTCACAGCGTCTGGGGCACTGCTCCCTCACAGCGTCTGGGGCACTGCTCCCTCACAGCGTCTGGGGCACTGCTCCCTCACAGCGTCTGGGGCACTGCTGCCTCACAGCGCCGGGGGCACTGCTCCCTCACAGCGCCTGGGGCACTGCTCCCTCACAGCGCCGGGGGGCACTGCTCCCTCACAGCGTCTGGGGCACTGCTGCCTCACAGCGTCTGGGGCACTGCTCCCTCACAGCGTCTGGGGCACTGCTCCCTCACAGCGTCTGGGGCACTGCTCCCTCACAGCGTCTGGGGCACTGCTCCCTCACAGCGTCTGGGGCACTGCTCCCTCACAGCGTCTGGGGCGCTGCTCCCTCACAGCGCCGGGGGGCACTGCTCCCTCACAGCGTCTGGGGCACTGCTGCCTCACAGCGTCTGGGGCACTGCTCCCTCACAGCGCCGGGGGCACTGCTCCCTCACAGCGTCTGGGGCACTGCTCCCTCACAGCGTCTGGGGCACTGCTCCCTCACAGCGCCGGGGGCACTGCTCCCTCACAGCGTCTGGGGCACTGCTCCCTCACAGCGTCTGGGGCACTGCTCCCTCACAGCGTCTGGGGCACTGCTCCCTCACAGCGTCTGGGGCACTGCTCCCTCACAGCGTCTGGGGCACTGCTGCCTCACAGCGTCTGGGGCACTGCTGCCTCACAGCGTCTGGGGCACTGCTCCCTCACAGCGTCTGGGGCACTGCTCCCTCACAGCGCCGGGGGCACTGCTCCCTCACAGCGTCTGGGGCACTGCTCCCTCACAGCGTCTGGGGCACTGCTGCCTCACAGCGCCGGGGGCACTGCTCCCTCACAGCGTCTGGGGCACTGCTGCCTCACAGCGTCTGGGGCACTGCTGCCTCACAGCGTCTGGGGCACTGCTCCCTCACAGCGCCGGGGGCACTGCTCCCTCACAGCGTCTGGGGCACTGCTGCCTCACAGCGCCGGGGGCACTGCTCCCTCACAGCGTCTGGGGCACTGCTGCCTCACAGCGTCTGGGGCACTGCTCCCTCACAGCGTCTGGGGCACTGCTCCCTCACAGCGCCGGGGGCACTGCTCCCTCACAGCGCCGGGGGCACTGCTGCCTCACAGCGCCGGGGGCACTGCTCCCTCACAGCGCCGGGGGCACTGCTCCCTCACAGCGTCTGGGGCACTGCTCCCTCACAGCGTCTGGGGCACTGCTGCCTCACAGCGCCGGGGGCACTGCTCCCTCACAGCGTCTGGGGCACTGCTCCCTCACAGCGCCGGGGGCACTGCTCCCTCACAGCGCCGGGGGCACTGCTCCCTCACAGCGCCGGGGGCACTGCTCCCTCACAGCGTCTGGGGCACTGCTGCCTCACAGCGCCGGGGGCACTGCTCCCTCACAGCGTCTGGGGCACTGCTCCCTCACAGCGTCTGGGGCACTGCTCCCTCACAGCGCCGGGGGCACTGCTCCCTCACAGCGCCGGGGGCACTGCTCCCTCACAGCGTCTGGGGCACTGCTCCCTCACAGCGCCGGGGGGCACTGCTGCCTCACAGCGCCGGGGGCACTGCTCCCTCACAGCGTCTGGGGCACTGCTCCCTCACAGCGCCTGGGGCACTGCTCCCTCGCAGCGCCTGGGGCACTGCTCCCTCACAGCGTCTGGGGCACTGCTCCCTCACAGCGTCTGGGGCACTGCTCCCTCACAGCGCCTGGGGCACTGCTCCCTCACAGCGTCTGGGGCACTGCTCCCTCGCAGCGCCGGGGGGCACTGCTCCCTCACAGCGCCTGGGGCACTGCTCCCTCACAGCGTCTGGGGCACTGCTCCCTCACAGCGTCTGGGGCACTGCTCCCTCACAGCGTCTGGGGCACTGCTCCCTCGCAGCGCCGGGGGCACTGCTCCCTCACAGCGCCTGGGGCACTGCTCCCTCACAGCGCCTGGGGCACTGCTGCCTCACAGCGTCTGGGGCACTGCTCCCTCACAGCGTCTGGGGCACTGCTCCCTCACAGCGTCTGGGGCACTGCTCCCTCACAGCGTCTGGGGCACTGCTCCCTCACAGCGTCTGGGGCACTGCTCCCTCACAGCGTCTGGGGCACTGCTCCCTCACAGCGCCGGGGGCACTGCTCCCTCACAGCGCCTGGGGCACTGCTGCCTCACAGCGTCTGGGGCACTGCTCCCTCACAGCGCCTGGGGCACTGCTCCCTCACAGCGCCGGGGGGCACTGCTCCCTCACAGCGCCGGGGGCACTGCTCCCTCACAGCGTCTGGGGCACTGCTCCCTCACAGCGTCTGGGGCACTGCTCCCTCACAGCGCCGGGGGCACTGCTCCCTCACAGCGTCTGGGGCACTGCTCCCTCACAGCGTCTGGGGCACTGCTCCCTCACAGCGTCTGGGGCACTGCTCCCTCACAGCGTCTGGGGCACTGCTCCCTCACAGCGTCTGGGGCACTGCTCCCTCACAGCGCCGGGGGCACTGCTCCCTCACAGCGTCTGGGGCACTGCTCCCTCACAGCGTCTGGGGCACTGCTCCCTCACAGCGTCTGGGGCGCTGCTGCCTCACAGCGCCGGGGGCACTGCTGCCTCACAGCGTCTGGGGCACTGCTCCCTCACAGCGCCGGGGGCACTGCTCCCTCACAGCGTCTGGGGCACTGCTGCCTCACAGCGTCTGGGGCACTGCTCCCTCACAGCGTCTGGGGCACTGCTGCCTCACAGCGCCGGGGGCACTGCTCCCTCACAGCGTCTGGGGCACTGCTGCCTCACAGCGCCGGGGGCACTGCTCCCTCACAGCGTCTGGGGCACTGCTCCCTCACAGCGTCTGGGGCACTGCTCCCTCACAGCGTCTGGGGCACTGCTGCCTCACAGCGTCTGGGGCACTGCTGCCTCACAGCGTCTGGGGCACTGCTGCCTCACAGCGTCTGGGGCACTGCTCCCTCACAGCGTCTGGGGCACTGCTCCCTCACAGCGTCTGGGGCACTGCTCCCTCACAGCGCCGGGGGCACTGCTGCCTCACAGCGCCGGGGGCACTGCTCCCTCACAGCGTCTGGGGCACTGCTCCCTCACAGCGCCGGGGGCACTGCTCCCTCACAGCGCCGGGGGCACTGCTGCCTCACAGCGTCTGGGGCACTGCTCCCTCACAGCGCCGGGGGCACTGCTCCCTCACAGCGTCTGGGGCACTGCTCCCTCACAGCGTCTGGGGCACTGCTGCCTCACAGCGTCTGGGGCACTGCTGCCTCACAGCGCCGGGGGCACTGCTGCCTCACAGCGTCTGGGGCACTGCTCCCTCACAGCGCCTGGGGGCACTGCTGCCTCACAGCGTCTGGGGCACTGCTCCCTCACAGCGTCTGGGGCACTGCTCCCTCACAGCGCCGGGGGCACTGCTCCCTCACAGCGCCGGGGGCACTGCTGCCTCACAGCGTCTGGGGCACTGCTCCCTCACAGCGTCTGGGGCACTGCTGCCTCACAGCGTCTGGGGCACTGCTGCCTCACAGCGTCTGGGGCACTGCTCCCTCACAGCGTCTGGGGCACTGCTGCCTCACAGCGTCTGGGGCACTGCTGCCTCACAGCGCCGGGGGCACTGCTCCCTCACAGCGTCTGGGGCACTGCTGCCTCACAGCGTCTGGGGCACTGCTCCCTCACAGCGTCTGGGGCACTGCTCCCTCACAGCGCCGGGGGCACTGCTCCCTCACAGCGCCGGGGGCACTGCTCCCTCACAGCGTCTGGGGCACTGCTGCCTCACAGCGTCTGGGGCACTGCTCCCTCACAGCGTCTGGGGCACTGCTGCCTCACAGCGCCGGGGGCACTGCTCCCTCACAGCGTCTGGGGCACTGCTGCCTCACAGCGCCGGGGGCACTGCTCCCTCACAGCGTCTGGGGCACTGCTCCCTCACAGCGTCTGGGGCACTGCTCCCTCACAGCGTCTGGGGCACTGCTGCCTCACAGCGTCTGGGGCACTGCTGCCTCACAGCGTCTGGGGCACTGCTGCCTCACAGCGTCTGGGGCACTGCTCCCTCACAGCGTCTGGGGCACTGCTCCCTCACAGCGTCTGGGGCACTGCTCCCTCACAGCGCCGGGGGCACTGCTGCCTCACAGCGTCTGGGGCACTGCTCCCTCACAGCGCCGGGGGCACTGCTGCCTCACAGCGCCGGGGGCACTGCTCCCTCACAGCGTCTGGGGCACTGCTCCCTCACAGCGTCTGGGGCACTGCTCCCTCACAGCGCCGGGGGCACTGCTGCCTCGCAGCGTCTGGGGCACTGCTCCCTCACAGCGTCTGGGGCACTGCTGCCTCACAGCGTCTGGGGCACTGCTGCCTCACAGCGTCTGGGGCACTGCTCCCTCACAGCGTCTGGGGCACTGCTCCCTCACAGCGTCTGGGGCACTGCTGCCTCACAGCGTCTGGGGCACTGCTCCCTCACAGCGCCGGGGGCACTGCTCCCTCACAGCGCCGGGGGCACTGCTCCCTCACAGCGCCGGGGGCACTGCTCCCTCACAGCGCCGGGGGCACTGCTCCCTCACAGCGTCTGGGGCACTGCTCCCTCACAGCGCCGGGGGCACTGCTGCCTCACAGCGCCGGGGGCACTGCTCCCTCACAGCGTCTGGGGCACTGCTCCCTCACAGCGTCTGGGGCACTGCTCCCTCACAGCGCCGGGGGCACTGCTGCCTCGCAGCGTCTGGGGCACTGCTCCCTCACAGCGTCTGGGGCACTGCTCCCTCACAGCGCCGGGGGCACTGCTGCCTCACAGCGCCGGGGGCACTGCTGCCTCGCAGCGTCTGGGGGCACTGCTCCCTCACAGCGTCTGGGGCACTGCTCCCTCACAGCGTCTGGGGCACTGCTGCCTCACAGCGTCTGGGGCACTGCTGCCTCACAGCGTCTGGGGCACTGCTCCCTCACAGCGTCTGGGGCACTGCTGCCTCACAGCGTCTGGGGCACTGCTGCCTCACAGCGTCTGGGGCACTGCTCCCTCACAGCGTCTGGGGCACTGCTGCCTCACAGCGTCTGGGGCACTGCTGCCTCACAGCGTCTGGGGCACTGCTCCCTCACAGCGTCTGGGGCACTGCTGCCTCACAGCGTCTGGGGCACTGCTCCCTCACAGCGTCTGGGGCACTGCTGCCTCACAGCGCCGGGGGCACTGCTCCCTCACAGCGTCTGGGGCACTGCTCCCTCACAGCGTCTGGGGCACTGCTCCCTCACAGCGTCTGGGGCACTGCTGCCTCACAGCGTCTGGGGCACTGCTCCCTCACAGCGCCGGGGGCACTGCTCCCTCACAGCGCCTGGGGCACTGCTCCCTCACAGCGTCTGGGGCACTGCTCCCTCACAGCGTCTGGGGGCGCTGCTCCCTCACAGCGCCGGGGGCGCTGCTCCCTCACAGCGTCTGGGGCACTGCTGCCTCACAGCGCTAGAAACCTGGCTTTGATTCCCGGCTTGGGTCACTGTCTGTGTAGAGTCTGCACATTCTCCCCATGTCTGCATGCATTTCCTCCGGATGCTCCGGTTTCTTCCCACAGTCTGAAAGACATTAGGTGCATTGGCCATGCTAAATTCTCCCTCAGTGTACCCGAACAGGCGCCAGAGTGTGGTGACTAGTGGATTTTCGCAGTAACTTCATTGCAGTGTGAATGTAACCTTACTTGTGACACTAATAAACAAACTTAAAACTTAAACTTAAAACTTGGATTCTAACATTAGTGACTTAATTTTCAGACAGTGCACAGCGGAAGTGTTATTCTTCTGCTGCCTACTAAAAACACAACCCTTGCAGAATAGCTGTTGAGCTTCCTCCAAAGACTCTGTTGCTAAAAGTACTCTCCAGTAATATCGGAAACAGAAAACCTGCAGGTTCAGTGTCCATTTTATGCCTACATATTGGAACTCAGCTGGGCTGGTCGTTGAGGTGCTTCAGTTAACCTCAGCAACAGGGGAGTAAAGAAAATCATCTTGTTCCTGAGATTAGGTTCAGGCAGCCGACAGCTCTGGCAGGGTAGTGAGTACAGGCCATGTGAACAACAAAGGAGGGCTGAGATATAAGGAGGAAGACAGCTCCATTGCAGAGAAAGCAAACAATCGAGAAGAGAATCTCTGTATGTAAATTTGACAGACAATTAGCGGGAGCATGATGTCTTACAGTTTATTTTAATTTGAGTCTTCTTCTGCAAACTGCGCAATTAACATTTTTACTCCGCAATTGTACTGTCACCAAGTTGAGTATGAACACAATTCTGGGCAATTCCCAAAGGCTTGTTCCACAGCCTTTGAGTGAACTGGTTACACAGTACTATTTAATTTGGCTAGGACTTGGAAATCAGAACAAGTCTAAATACTTGCACTAAAGATGAGCAGGCTTTTATGTAAATAGATTTGACGGAGATGCCACTGGTGCTAAAGATCACATCTTTGGGAACTGATGACTCTGAACAAGCCAGATGGTGTGGGAAAATAATGACATAATTAACAATTCACAGTTTAGAGGTGCTTACATTTAAATCCAATTTATTTTCCACAAAATGTGGGCACTTCCTACACAATTTGTTTTGCCAGACATCATGCCTTCCACCAATAGAACTTACTTTTAACTATTTATGTAAAGTTTATTCAAATACCTCTCCTCTCGCTCAATTGGAAAATGCTGCCCCATGTGGAACTTAGCCACACAAACCAGGAAAGTCCCAGATTCAGTCTCCAATCTGTGCCAGGTTAGCTGATGCCAGCTATTATAATTGGCTTCAGCTTTCCTGATCTTGAGTGGAGAACAAGCTGTAATGCAGTACTTGCTGCTTCGGATCGCTATTCAGTGATCCTTGCTGGAAAGTCGTACTGGATAACAACAGGATCAGGCTTTAACTGTGATGCCCTCCACTGTCAACTAGCCCATTGACACTCATCGCCTAGGCTCACTCTTGAAGATAGGTCACATGGATCCAAGTGCTGCCAATGCTCACAGTACTGTATCACAAAAGAAATGAGTGCCTTTAGTGGAGGAAGGGTAAAATATATAGGGTGGCATGGTGCCACAGTGGTTAGCACTGCTGCCTCACAGTGCCAGGGACCTGGGTTCGATTCTCAGCTTGGGTCACTCTCTGTGTGGAGTTTGCAGATTCTCCCCGTGTCTGCGTGGGTCTCATCCGGGTGCTCCGGTTTCCTCCCACAGTCCAAAAATGTGCAGGTTAGGTGAATTGGCCATGCTAAATTCTCCCTCAGTGTACCCGAACAGGCGCCAGAGCGTGGCGACTTGGGGATTTTCACAGTAACTTCATTGCAGTGTTAATGTTGGCCTACTTGTGATTAATGAATAAATAAACTTTATATAAGGGCTTCAAAAATATTATTACAGTATTACAACCATTACCAGGTGCTTGATTTTATTTTCAAAAAAGGTACATAGGGTGATTTTCCCCAACTACTTTTAGTTTCTAAAGAGCCTTCGAGGTGGTCAAGGGACACGGTGGCACAGTGGTTAGCACTGCTGCCTCACAGTGCCAGGGACCCGGATTCAATTCCAACCTTGGGTCACTCTCTGTGTGGAGTTTGTAGATTCTCCCCGTGTCTGCGTGGGTTTCCTCCGGATGCTCCGGTTTCCTCCCACAGTCCAAAGATGTGCAGGTTAGGTGGATTGGTCGTGCTAAATTGCCCCTTAGTGTCCCAAGATGCGTTACGGAGATTAGTGGGGTAAGATGCTCTGTCAGAGAGTAGGTGCATTCAATGGGCCAAATGGCCTCTTTGTGCACTGAATGAATTCTATGATTCTCTGGTTTAAACAGCAATGTCATTTTAACCCACCTTTAGTGCAAAGCAGCATCTTTGCACAGGAGTTGAAATGCACACGAAGGTGATGAATGCTTTGATTGATAATTAAATTGCCTGTTAGCACTCATTAACAAGGCTGTATGGTATATTTTGCTGGCTGACACTTCCATTAACACCCTCTCCTAACAGCAGTCAGGTGAACAGGGGTAAATAAGTCATAGCTGAGAATTGTGAGGATTGGTCTGATCTCACTGTTCACTTACTATTGATCAGACACGGGAATCACCAGGAGAAAGGAGAATGGGAGGAAATGAGACACCAATGGCCTGCAGCCTCCCTGCTGGCACAGGACATAGAAACATAGAAGATAGGAGCAGTAAGAGGCCATTTGGCCCTTCAAGTCTGCTCCGCCATTCATCACGATCATGGCTGATCATCCAACTCAATAGCCTAATCCTGCTTTCTCCCCATATTCTTTGATCCCATTCGCCCCAAGTGCTATATCCAACCGCCTCTTGAATACATTCAATGTTTTGGCATCAACTACTTCCTGTGGTAATGAATTCCTCAGGCTCTTTGGGTGAAGAAATGTCTCCTCACCTCCATCCTAAATGGTCTACCCCAAATCCTCAGACTGTGACTCCTGGTTCTGGATGCACCCACCTTCGGGATCATCCTCCCTGTATCTACCTGTCTAGTCCTGTTAGAATGTTATAAGTCTCTATGAAATCCCCCCTCATTTGTCTGAGCTCCACGAAAACAATCCTAACCTAGTCAATCTCTCCTCATACATGGAGTAGTGGATGAGGTGGAGGGCTGTTGTAGGCTGCAAAGAGACATAGATAGGATGCAAAGATGGGCTGAAAAATGGCAAATGGAGTTTAACCCTGATAAATGTGAGGTGATTCATTTTGGTAGGACTAATTTAAATGTGGATTACAGGGTAAAAGGTAGGGTTCTGAAGACTGTGGAGGAACAGAGAGATCTTGGGGTTCATATCCACAGATCTCTAAAGGTTGCCACTCAAGTGGATAGAGCTGTGAAGAAGGCCTATAGTGTGTTAGCTTTTATTAACAGGGGGTTGGAGTTTAAGAGCCGTGGGGTTATGCTGCAACTGTACAGGACCTTGGTGAGACCACATTTGGAATATTGTGTGCAGTTCTGGTCACCTCACTATAAGAAGGATGTGGAAGCGCTGGAAAGAGTGCAGAGGAGATTTACCGGGATGCTGCCTGGTTTGGAGGGTAGGTCTTATGAGGAAAGGTTGAGGGAGCTAGGGCTGTTCTCTCTGGAGCGGAGGAGGCTGAGGGGAGACTTAATAGAGGTTTATAAAATGATGAAGGGGATAGATAGAGTGAACATTCAAAGACTATTTCCTCGGGTGGATGGAGCTATTACAAGGGGGCATAACTCTAGGGTTCGTGGTGGGAGATACAGGCAGGATATCAGAGGTAGGTTCTTTACGCAGAGAGTGGTTGGGGTGTGGAATGGACTGCCTGCAGTGATAGTGGAGTCAGACACTTTAGGAACATTTAAGCGGTTATTGGATAGGCACATGGAGCACACCAGGATGATAGGGAGTGGGATAGCTTGATCTTGGTTTCAGATAAAGCTCGGCACAACATCGTGGGCCGAAGGGCCTATTCTGTGCTGTACTGTTCTATGTTCTATGTTCTATCAGTCCCGCCATCCCAGAATTAGCCTGGTAAACCTTCGCTGCACTCCCTCGAGAGACATCCTCCTCTTCTGAACCTCCTCCACCAGGACCCTCAGAGCTGTAACCGGGAAGCTATGCCCCCTCTCCCGGTCCTCGAACCTTCTGAGACATCCTGTTGTGTTTAAGCCAACGAATTCCACATCTCCAGTGGATGTGGCTGTGTGCGTGTGCAGGCTACTTGTACCACCTCACAACAATTGCACCTAATCAGGGTTTTAGTGCAAAATCTTCAGGTACCAGTTTTAATGTCTATAGGAACTTTTAAATCACGATTATGAACACCCCAGAATTGTGAGCTAAAATCAGATTTTTCAACAGTGGGCCTTATTAACACAGCACCTGCATAGCACATGTTTGATGCTTATTCCACGATAACAACCATAGAATTTTTCTACTCCATTTCCTACTTTTTTCTGCTCTTTTTCCACCTGCAGTTTTCTACGTGTCTCTCCAGTCTTACATGTCCTCCCTTCCACTAACTCCAACTTTCTGTGCATGCTTCCCTCTTCCAATACTTTATTTTTTAGAAAACTACCAAAAGTTGGTAACAGCTTCACAAAAGCTGACAGTGCGAATGTAGCCCTAAAATCAGCTGTGGCTCAGTTGATAGCATTCCCACCTCTTGAGTTCTGGGTTCAAGTCCCACTCCATGGTTTGAATACAATAATGTGGAGATGCCGGCGTTGGACTGGGGTGAACACAGTAAGAGTTTTAACAACACCAGGTTAAAGTCCAACAGGTTTATTTGGTAGCAAATACCATTTTCTACCAAATAAACCTGTTGGACTTTAACCTGGTGTTGTTAAAACTCTTATTGAATACAATAATCCAGGACACGACAGGGGAGTACTGAAGGAGCCCTGCACTGTCCGGAGGTGCAGCTGCCTTTCAGATTGAGATGTTAGACTGAGACCCTCTCTGCTCTCTCGGGGGGATGTCAAAGAACATAAGAACTAGGAGCAGGAGTGGGCCATCTGGCCCCTTGAGCCTGCTCCGTCATTCAGTAAGATCATGGCTGATCTTTTCATGGACTCAGTTTTTTAAAGTTTATTTATTAATGTCACAAGTAGGCTTACATTAACACTGCAATGAAGTTACTATGAAAATCCCCTAGTCGCCACACTTCGGCGCCTATTTGGGTATACTGAGGGAGGCATGCATGGCCAATGCACCCAACCAGCAGACGGAGGAAACACACAAACATGGGGAGAACGTTCAGACTCTGCACAGGCAGTGACCTGAGCTGGGTCCCTGGTGCTGAGAGACAGCAGTGCTAACCACTGAGCCATCATGCCGCCTATCTGTGCCACCGTGCCACCCATTTAAGCTCGTAAACTCCACTTACCCGGCTGCTCACCATAACACTTAATTCCTTTACTGTTCAAAAATCTATCTTTGCCTTAAAAACATTCAACCAGGTAGCCTCAACTGTTTCACTGGGCGGGGAATTCCATAGATTCACAACTCTTTGGGTGAAGAAGTTCCTCCTCAACTCAGTCCTAAATCTGCTCCCCCTTATTTTGAGGCTATGCCCCCTAGCTAGTTCTAGTTTCACCTGCCAGTGGAAACAACCTCCCTGCTTCTATCTTATCTATTCCCTTCATAATTTTATATGTTTCTATAAGACCCATCCTCATTCTTCTAAATTCCAATGAGTATAGTCCTAGTCTACTCAATCTCTCCTCATAAGCCAATCCTCTCAACTCCGGGATCAACCAAGTGAATCTCCTCTGCATCCCCTCCAGTGCCAGAACATCCTTTCTCAAGTAAGGAGACCAAAACTGTACAAAGCAGTCCAGGTGTGGCCTCACCCCGTGCCACTGTTTCGAAGACGAGATGGGAAGTTATCCCCAGTATCTTGGCCAATATTCATCCCTCAATTAATTTCACAAAAACAGATGAACTGGTCGTTGTCTGGACACAGATTGGTTGGCACATTTTCCACATCACAAGCATGACTATGTTTCATGGAATCCTATAGAAAGGAAGGAAGCCATTTGGCCCATCAATTCTGCATCGACCACAATCCCACCCAGGCCCTATCCCCTATGCATTTACCCTAGCTAATCCCCCTGATACTAAGGGACAATTTAGCTTGGCCAATCAACCTAACCCACACATCTTTGGACTGTGGGAGGAAACCAGAGCACCTGGAGGAAACCCACGCAGACACGGGGAGAATGTGCAAACTCCACACAGACAGTGAGCTAAGGCCGGGAATTGAACCCGGGTGCCTGGCGCTGTGAGGCAGCAGTGCTAACCACTGTGCCATCGTGCCACCCCATGTTTGCTCCAAGTACTTCATTGGTTGTAAAGCACTTTACAACCTGTGGTCGTGAGAAGTGCTACATAAGTGCAATTTTGTTTTAAATATTGCTGTGAAGAAGAGTGTTTGCAGTGGAACATAGAAAGGTTATTACTTAAACTGCAGGCGAACCCAACATTTGTTCACATTCCTTCTGCAGGTGGTAGAAAAAGCCTAAAGTGCAGAAAAAGTGGAGTTTGCAACAATAATGCAGTTAAAAATTACTGCGAAGGATGCGAATGATGAAGGTGCAAGGTTTGGTTTCTCTGGGCTACACGCCCCTAAAAATTTGATTTCTGACAATGTGCTTTGTGAATTTTCCTGCATTTTGGGAGCCTCCCTGCAATTCTGTCTTTCAACAAAAAAAATAATCCCTCCTGGAATGGTAAAATATATTGTAATTGCGAAAACAAAAGTCATTGTACGGACTTTAATAAGTCAAAATAAATGGGTTAAAGACACCTATTAAAAGACTCGAGGAAGTCAAAAGAACATGTTAAGCGTTTGTTCTCTATTATTACCAACATTAATTAGAGCCTATGTTGCTCTTTTGAACTTGTGAAGACAGGTTTTTTTCTTTTACTAGCATCCATAACCTTTTGGGGGAGACAGTTTCAGATTTCCACGATCCTTTGTGTGAAAAAGTACTTCCTGCTTTCATTCCTGAATATCCTCGTTCCAATTTTTAGATTATGCCTCCTTGTTCTGACTTCCCCAACAAAGGAAATACTTTCTCTGTATCTAGCCTTTCAGATCCCCTTATCATTTTTAAACATCTCAGTTAAATCACCCTTCAACCTTCTAAACTCAGAGGAATGCATGTCAAGTTTATGCAAACCAGCTTGCTAATTTAACCCTTTAAACCCCAATATCGTTTGGCTAGATCAGCTCCATATCGCCTTCAAGGCCAATATGTCCTTTCTTGAATGCAGTCTGACCGAGGCTTTGTACTGCTGAAGTCCAGCCTACCACACATAAAGTCCAACAGTTCCATTAGCCTATCTGATTACTTTTTAAACCTGTGCATTGGCTTTGAGTGATGTGTATACAACCCAAATCCCCTTCCTCATCCACAGCTCAAAGTCTCTCGCCTTCAAGAAACTATTAGTCAGTTGTCTTGGCACCACTACTCTCGATCTGTTTTCTGCTTCTAACTTCACCGATACAAACCTCCTGAAATTCCAGCTCTTTGTATGGCCCTCTGGCCATCTCTCCTGTAATAGCGTGGCACGCTTTGGATGTCGTCAAGAGGCTTCCGACTTTGTTAGGAACAAAAGGTATTTATTGATAACAAGAAATTATATATAAGCGGTTGCAGCCCCTAGGAGCAGCAATCCGGCCTTTACATGTTGTCTACATGGCTAACCGAGAGAGGACTTCACTCTCTGGGGTGATCACTTGCTCTTGGTTCCTCAAGTCAGGTGACACTCTCCTGTTGTGCTATCTTAAAGATGTGGAGATGCCGGCGTTGGACTGGGGTAAACACAGTAAGAAGTTTAACAACACCAGGTTAAAGTCCAACAGGTTTATTTGGTAGCAAAAGCCACACAAGCTTTCGAGGCTCTGAGCCCCTTCTTCAGGTGAGTGGGAATTCTGTTCACAAACAGAACTTATAAAGACACAGACTCAATTTACATGAATAATGGTTGGAATGCGAATACTTACAACTAAAGTAAACTAGTTGTAAGTATTCGCATTCCAACCATTATTCATGTAAATTGAGTCTGTGTCTTTATAAGTTCTGTTTGTGAACAGAATTCCCACTCACCTGAAGAAGGGGCTCAGAGCCTCGAAAGCTTGTGTGGCTTTTGCTACCAAATAAACCTGTTGGACTTTAACCTGGTGTTGTTAAACTTCTTACTATCTTAAAGATACAGACACCACAACCACTACATCTCCCATCTCACCACAACGGCTTGGTGTCCTTACTTTCTTCCTTCAGGGCCTTTTCCCTCCTATGTTCCCTATTCAAATCCAACTTTCACAAATCAATCGAAATCTCACTTCCATCATTACTTAGAACTTTATTTAATAAATAACTATTTTCCTTGTTTCAGCTTTGTCAGCCTCTCACAGAAGCACTTACCCACACTACGTGTAAATGGTGGATAAATCAATCTAATATGACAAATACAGACCCAAAAACTGCTTGGACATTGTCAGCAGCAACGACTGAGACCCAGTTATTTGATTGAAAGCTCTTTGTTTCTCTCTTAGATACATCAGACTCTTCGCCAGTCAACAAGAGAACTGGAACAAACCAGCAGGAGGAAGCTCTTTATGGTAATTGTCTTCTACCTTAGTGGCAGATTCCCAGTACTGCGCCAGCCTGCATTCTTCCTGGGAGGCTAGGGTCCTTTCTGCTGTATGTGTGTGGAGTATGAGCAGGCCGCCTCCTAGCTTGGGCAGGCAGCCAGTGCGAACGCTAACAAGTAGAAACTAACCAGGAACACAAAAGAGCACAGCAAACCTGGTGAGCATGACTCACCTGAAGAAGGGGCTCAGAGCCTCGAAAGCTTGTGTGGCTTTTGCTACCAAATAAACCTGTTGGACTTTAACCTGGTGTTGTTAAACTTCTTACTGAGCATGACTCTGTCATAGATCAACTCCACCCTCTCAGAGTAGCCTTCAAGCCAGGAGTGTAAGTGGCCCCTAAGATTTGGACCATGGAGCTTATTTAAGCTTTAAGTGAACATTCTCCCTAATTTCCATAAGTCTCAAGTTGCTGACACTAATTGATGTTGATTTTCTGATTAAAGATTTATCCACCAATAACAGCACTCAGAACAACCCTTTTCCTCAGGCCCATGAAGTTTAGCAGGACAAACAGTGACTAAGAATAATTCACATCAATAAAATTGAACAGCAGGGCTCACAAGGTACATACAACCCAGAGGCAGTAGTTTAGACATCCCTGCTATATTTCTTCTTTCTCCAGAAAGACTCCTAATTGCACCTGAATCCATTTCACTGTAATGCCTTTCCCTGACGCTTTGTTCCACAAATCTATTTCTTTTGGGTTGAAATGTTCCTCCTGACTTTCCTCAGTGCTTCTCACTTCCTCCTTTATGACATATCAACTGATAGAACAGGGTGGGTTCCAAAATCAACTCTACTTGCATCAAACAATAAGAAGGTGCTGGTGGTACAAATTGATTTTATCTGTTGTGACATAGGGAGTTGGTTCAGCCACTATCTGTGTCAGAATGATCTACAGAGAGACATTCAGTGCCAGGAGTTTAATGACCGTGAAAGAGTTAATACAGACAACACATTTAATGACACAAATACATGTCACACATCTGTGGCTTCAGCGTGGATAGAGATGGAGGATCCATGTGCGTGCTGTCCCCTGGGCTGTGCATGTTTCACAGGTTGTTGGTTTTCTGTGAGTTATTTGCCTCTTCACAGCTGGTGCCACCCTCAGAGCTCACAGTCAAAACTGGATGTGGAAGATTCCCATTGGTTACAATTTCATTCAGTGGTGATGGTTCAGACACACACTGCTGTCTTCCTGCACATTCTCAAACCTCGCTGCTACAGTAGGTATGTAAAATCAACCACATCTCTTCTTGAGAAAGACTTGCATTTATGTAGCACTTTTCACAACCCCCGGCGTCTTGAAGCACTTTACAGCCAATGAAATATTTTTGCAGCCTACCATTGTGTTGGAGGAAGCATGGCTATGTTTTCTCAAATTGGCATTCTTGGCTCAGATAATATCCCCCCTTGCCTCCATAACAGAAGGTTGTGGTTTCGAGTACCCGGCTCCAGAGACTTGAGCCCATAATCTCTGGTGACACTGTAGTGCAGTACTGCGAGAGTGCAGTCATTAGCTTCCTTTACCTCTGTCCCAGTGGTTCTGGTGGAAGTAAAAAATCCCATGACACTGTTTGAAAAAGCTCAGGGATCTCTATTGATGCCCTTACGCATAGTCCTACAGCCAACTATGCCACAAAGCAGAGAAGTGGTTAACCATCTCATTGCTGTTTGTGGGGCCTTGCTCTGAGCAGAATGACTGCATCGTCTACCTGATTAACCTGATTAATACACTTGATGTGAAATGCTCTGCAACATCCTCAGAGATGTGACGAGGTGCTACTTACATGCAAGTTCCTTATTTCTTGCATATATTTACGAGATAGAAATAGACCCTGGTTTGTAGCAATTTCAGTCAAAGTTATTTCCTGCCCAAGACTACCTTGCTCTGGAATTCAAACCCATTGAAATAAAATCTCTCTCGCCTGTTCAGTCTCTTTAGTGAGCTGGTAAAAGTGAACACACGTGCAGGTAATGCTGTCCACAGGATTGCCAACCACCTGTCCTCAGGAATGAAAAGCGAATCCCCAAGACACTGCAGCAGGAAATGCTGGACACCAATCATGGAGGCATTAAACTAACCTTGTAATTTCTTACTAACACCAAACATTTTCAATTTTCAGTTTTAAAAATATTGAAAGAGGGTTAAAGAATGTATAATCGAGTGGAGTGGTCATCCAGTGAAAACTCCAGGATTATGAACTGCCCAGAGTCAGTGATTTAGCTGTGTCTCCATGATGCTTTTTGTGCTTGTATCTTCAACACAACCTCCCTTATCAACTTGTCCTTGTGACTTTCCCCTGTCCTGAGGCCATTACGATTGCTGGGGTATGTTTCCAAGCAGCCATTCCTGGTTGGCAGCGAGATGGTAAGCGCTGGCAGGATGTTTAACAATGGAAGACAATACAATTGAGCCGGATCCTGGGCTCATCTGTGAGCCTCGTCCATAGATGCTCATCTATCAACAGGGATTACTGGTAGCTTTCCAGAGAAAGAGCATGGAGCATTTTCCTCACCATTCAGCCTCCTGCCCAACACCCTCCTGGCTCGATTGCAATGATCCAGATCTGGCAATTTGAAAATGGAACATTTTTGGAGCTAGAAATGGAATATTGTGGGAATTAGTGCTGGAATGTTTTGGGATGTTCGAGCTGGAATGTTTGTGGAATTAGAGCTGGAATGTTTGGGATGTTGGAACTGGAATGTTTAGGATATTAGAGCTGGGATGTTTGGGGAATTATTGCTGGAATGTTTGGGGAATTAGACCTGGAATGTCTGGGATGTTCAAGCTGGAATGTTTGGGGAATTAGAGCTGGAATGTTTGGAATGTTAGACCTGGACTGTTCGGGGAATTATTGCTGGAATGTTTGGGGAATTAGTGCTGGAATGTTTGGAATGTTAGACCTGGAATGTGTGGGGAATTATTGTTGGAATGTTTGTGGAATTATTGCTGGAATGTTTGGGGAATTAGTGCTGGAATGTTTGGGGATTAGTGCTGGAATGCTTGGAATGATAGATCTGGAATGTTTGGAGAATTATTGCTGGAATGTTTGGGGAATTATTGCTGGAATGTTTGGGGAATTGTTGCTGGAATGTTTGGGGAATTCGAGCTGGAATGTTTAGGGAATTAGAGCTGGAATGTTTGGGGAATTATTGCTGGAACGTTTGGGGAATTATTGCTGGAATGTTTGGGGAATTAGAGCTGGAATGTTGGGGGAATTATTGCTGGAATGATTGTGGAATTAGCGTTGGAATGTTTGGGAAATTAGCGCTGGAATGTTTGGGGAATTATTGCTGGAATGTTTGGTGAATTAGAGCTGGAATGTTTGGGGAATCAGAGCTGGAATGTTTGGGGAATTACAGCAGGAATGTTTGGGGAATTGGAGCTGGAATGTTTGGGGAATTAGAGCTGGAATGTTTGGGGAATTATTGGTGGAATGTTTGGGAAATTAGACCTGGAATGTTTGGGGAATTATTGCTGGAATGCTTGGGGAATTATTGCTGGAATGTTTAGGGAATTAGTGCTGGAATGTTAGGGGAATTAAAGCTGGAATGTTTGGGAAATTAGACCTGGAATGTTAGGGGAATTAGAGCTGGAATGTTTGGGAAATTATTGCTGGAATGTTTGGGAAATTTGAATTGGAATGTTAGGGGAATTATTGCTGGAATGTTTGGGGAATTAGAGCTGGAATGTCTGGGGAATTACAGCAGGAATGTTTGGGGAATTGGAGCTGGAATGTTTGGGGAATTAGAGCTGGAATGTTTGGGGAATTATTGGTGGAATGTTTGGGAAATTAGACCTGGAATGTTTGGGGAATTATTGCTGGAATGCTTGGGGAATTATTGCTGGAATGTTTAGGGAATTAGTGCTGGAATGTTAGGGGAATTAGAGCTGGAATGTTTGGGAAATTAGACCTGGAATGTTAGGGGAATTAGAGCTGGAATGTTTGGGAAATTATTGCTGGAATGTTTGGGAAATTTGAATTGGAATGTTAGGGGAATTATTGCTGGAATGTTTGGGGAATTAGAGCTGGAATGTTTGGGAAATTATTGCTGGAATGTTTGGGAAATTTGAATTGGAATGTTTGGGGAATTAGTGCTGGAATGTTTGGGGAATTATTGCTGGAATATTTGGGGAATTAGTGCTGGAATGTTTGGGGAATTATTGCTGGAATGTTTGGAGAATCAATGGTGGAATGTTTGGGAAATTAGAGCTGGAACATTTGGGGAATTAGCGCTGGAATGTTTGGGGATTTATTGCTGGAATGTTTGGGGAATAATTGGTGGAATGTTTGGGCAATTAAAGCTGGAATGTTTGGGGAATTAGAGCGGGAATGTTTGGGGAATTAGAGCGGGAATGTTTGGGGAATTAGAGCGGGAATGTTTGGGGAATTAGTGCTGGAATGTTTGGGGATTTATTGCTGGAATGTTTGGGGAATAATTGGTGGAATGTTTGGGCAATTAGAGCTGGAATGTTTGGGGAATTAGAGCGGGAATGTTTGGGGAATTAGAGCGGGAATGTTTGGGGAATTATTGCTGGAATGTTTGGGGAATTAGAGCTGGAATGCTTGGGGAATTATTGCTGGAATGTTTGGGGAATTAGAGCGGGAATGTTTGGGGAATTATTGCTGGAATGTTTGGGGAATTAGAGCGGGAATGTTTGGGGAATTATTGCTGGAATGTTTGGGGAATTAGAGCTGGAATGCTTGGGGAATTATTGCTGGAATGTTTGGGGAATTAGAGCGGGAATGTTTGGGGAATTATTGCTGGAATGTTTGTGGAATTAGAGCGGGAATGTTTGGGGAATTATTGCTGGAATGTTTGGGGAATTAGAACGGGAATGTTTGGGGAATTATTGCTGGAATGTTTGGGGAATTAGTGCTGGAAGGTTTGGGGAATTAGAACGGGAATGTTTGGGGAATTATTGCTGGAAAGTTTGGGTAATTAGTGCTGGAATATTTGGGGAATTAGAGCGGGAATGTTTGGGGAATTAGAGGTGGAAGGTTTGGGGAATTAGAGCGGGAATGTTTGGGGAATTATTGCTGGAAGGTTTGGGGAATTAGTGCTGGAATATTTGGGGAATTAGAGCGGGAATGTTTGGGGAATTAGAGGTGGAAGGTTTGGGGAATTAGAGCGGGAATGTTTGGGGAATTAGAGGTGGAAGGTTTGGGAAATTAGTGCTGGGTCTTTTGAAGAAAACTTTGTTCAGGTTCGTCTGCAAAATATGGAAATTTGCTAATTTCCATTAGCAAATGGATCATACGACATTGCTTTGGGCACAATGATTTACACTTGTCTACTCACTGTTGTGCTGGAATAGCTGTACAACCTATTCTGTCACAATTCTGTCACAATTGAAGCTGGTATCAATTGTGACAGAAATCGACAGTGTTTCAAACCTGTGCTCATCTTTACACGGAAGATTAACTGCACTGCAAAATGCCTCTGAGAAGATCCGCCTTTATTATCCTATGCAGATTAAGTTTACACTGTCCTGTTTACAGTTCACCAAAGTGATTGGTCAGCCTGACCTGTTCCAGGCAGAGCTCATTCATAATCTTTCTTTGGACTGGTTGTTTAATGTGAGACGGACAGCTCCCCGTCCCTCTGTATTCTCTTTGAGTATCTGGCTGTGATTCTCATGATAGTGGGAGGTATTGCATGAGGTTCCATATTTTATTGTTGCCCAGTCCCTCCCCCCCCTATTTCTCCCCTTGCCCTTCTACTCTTGAAGCTGCTGACTCATTTTGGAGTCGGGCAACACAAGTTGTTTGCACCTTGCCCAAGGTAAGGTTCTTGTATGAGTCTCGACTGGGGAATGATTAAGAAAGAACAAAACAAGCTTGTATTTATATCCACTTTCAATATCTTGGGCTATCCCCCGAATGACAGCCAATGACTGTACTATGAAAGTACAGTCTCTGTTATATGTGGAAACGCAGCTGCCAATTTCTGAACAACATGGCCCCACAAACAGCAATATGGCAATGAAAAGTTCAACTGTTCTTGCAATGTTGGTTGAGGGATAGGTTTTGACCTTAAGTTCAAGATTGGGCCATTGGAGTCTACCAGAGAGGACTTTGACATAATATCTCATCTGAAAGACAGCGGGCGTGATTTTCCCACCCCGCTATGCTGGCCGGATTGCATAGTGGGGTGGCAAGTTGAAGCGGGAGGCCAACAACAGGAATTGCAACTGGCATCTGGCCGGTCGCAATCTTCCTGGATCATTTCTTCTGACATAATCAGCCGGGGAACGGCACGAGGCTTATTACAATATTCATAGTCTCGTTTAAATCTATTTAGTGAGCCCAGGACGGTATCATCCAGGCTCACATATGTTTCTAACCCCGCCAGTGGAGGGCCACACAAGCAGGGATCATATATGGTCCCCAGCAACGGGGGGCCAGGCTTGATATCCTCGATGTTGGGACCTGGGGCCATTGAGGCCCTCTGGGAGGTCAGGGGCAGGGAGGCAGCCTGGCACCCTGGTACTGCCTACTAGGCACACTGGCAGTGCCCACCGGGCACCAGGCTTTGCCAAGGGGATCAGTAGGAGACTCGAGGCCGGTGCACTTATACTGCAGTACACATATAATGCAGTACACTGATACGCCATGACATTGATACCCCAGTATCCTGCAGTACATTGATACTCCAGTATCCTGCCGTACACTAATACTCCGATATCCTGCAGTACACTGATACTCCAGTACCCTGCAGTACATTGATACTCCAGTATCCTGCAGTACATTGATACTCCAGTACCCTGCAGTACATTGATACTCCAGTATCCTGCAGTACATTGATACTCCAGTATCCTGCAGTACATTGATACTCCAGTATCCTGCACTACATTGATACTCCAGAACCTTGCAGTACATTGTTACTCCTGCACCCTGCAGTACATTGATACTCCAGTACCTTGCAGTACATTGATACTCCAGTAGCTTTCAGTACATTGATACTCCAGTACCCTGCAGTACATTGATACTCCAGTACCTTGCAGAACATTGATTTTCCAGTACCCTGCAGTACATTGATACTCCGATATCCTGCAGTACATTGATACTCCAGTACCCTGCAGTACATTGATACTCCAGTATCCTGCAGTACATTGATACTCCAGTACCTTGCAGTACATTGATACTCCAGTACCCTGCAGTACATTGATACTCCAGAACCTTGCAGTACATTGTTACTCCAGCACCCTGCAGTACATTGATACTCCAGTACCTTGCAGTACATTGATACTCCAGTACCTTGCAGTACATTGATACTCCAGTACCCTGCAGTACATTGATACTCCAGTAACCTGCAGAACATTGATTCTCCAGTACCCTGCAGTACATTGATACTCCGATATCCTGCAGTACATTGATACTCCAGTACCCTGCAGTACATTGATACTCCAGTACCCTGCAGTACATTGATACTCCAGTACCCTGCAGTACATTGATACTCCAGTACCCTGCAGTACATTGATACTCCAGTACCCTGCAATACATTGATTCTCCAGTACCCTGCAGAACATTGATTCTCCAGTACCCTGCAGTACATTGATACTCCGATATCCTGCAGTACATTGATACTCCAGTACCCTGCAGTACATTGATACTCCAGTACCCTGCAGTACATTGATACTCCAGTACCCTGCAGTACATTGATACTCCAGTACCCTGCAGTACATTGATACTCCAGTACCCTGCAATACATTGATTCTCCAGTACCCTGCAGAACATTGATTCTCCAGTACCCTGCAGTACATTGATACTCCGATATCCTGCAGTACATTGATACTCCAGTACCCTGCAGTACATTGATACTCCAGTACCCTGCAGTACATTGATACTCCAGTACCCTGCAGTACATTGATACTCCAGTACCCTGCAGTATATTGATACTCCAGTTCCCTGCAGTACACTGATACTCCAGTACCCTGCAGTACATTGATACTCCAGTACCCTGCAGTACATTGATACGCCAGTATCCTGCAGTACATTGATACTCCAGTAACCTGCAGTACATTGATACTCCAGTACCTTGCAGTACATTAATACTCCAGTACCTTGCAGTACATTGATACTCCAGTACTCTGTAGTACATTGATACCCCAGTATCCTGCAGTACATTTATACTCCAGTACCCTGCAGTACATTGATACTCCAGTATCCTGCAGTACATTGATACTCCAGTACCCTGCAGTACGTTGATACTCCAGTACCTTGCAGTACATTAATACTCCAGTACCTTGCAGTACATTGATACTCCAGTACTCTGTAGTACATTGATACCCCAGTATCCTGCAGTACATTTATACTCCAGTACCCTGCAGTACATTGATACTCCAGTATCCTGCAGTACATTGATACTCCAGTACCCTGCAGTACGTTGATACTCCAGTACCCTGCAGTACATTGACACCCCAGTACCCTGCAGTACATTGACACCCCAGTACCCTGCAGTACATTGATACTCCAGTACCCTGCAGTACATTGATACTCCAGTACCCTGCAGTACATTGATACTCCAGTACCCTGCAGTACATTGATACTCCAGTTCCCTGCAGTACACTGATACTCCAGTACCCTGCAGTACATTGATACTCCAGTACCCTGCAGTACATTGATACTCCAGTACCCTGCAGTACATTGATACTCCAGTACCCTGCAGTACGTTGATACTCCAGTACCCTGCAGTACATTGATACCCCAGTACCCTGCAGTACATTGATACTCCAGTACCCTGCAGTACGTTGATACTCCAGTACCCTGCAGTAC